>NC_064643.1:168894713-169197743 GCF_023864345.2 Schistocerca serialis cubense | reverse complement strand
CATATCAGACTTCTGAAGATAGGATGTTTCTGTAAATTCGATGTCCTTCGCTTCCTTGTCCAACCTCTTGGGGTGCGGATCGTTCCACTCTGCTCAGTCTTTATCGGGCTTTAGTGCTGTCTTGCTTGGACTATGATTGTCACGTTTATGGTTCGGCTGCTCCTTCCACACTGCACGTGCTGGATCCAGTCCACCATCGTGGTATCCGTGTGGCCACCGTTGCTTTCCCTACTAGCCCTGTTGATAGTCTCCTGGTTGAGGCTGGAATCGCCTCCCCCCTTTCTGCTCAGCGGTCCCAGCTTCTGGTTTCTTATGAAATCGCTGTCCGTTCCTCTTCCACTCATCATCCTTCCTATTCTATCCTGTTCCCAGACCAAGGACGTCGCCTACGTGATTCCCGTCGTCGGGCGGGTTTACCGGTTGGGCTCCGTCTTTTTCCTGTCTCCCACGTCCCCCCCCCCCCCCCCCCCAACTCCCTCTCGGCCGTGAATTCGGATGGATCTCCGCCGAGGTCAGCAAGATTCTGTTCCCCCAATGGTGTTCCGTTGTCTTTTTCCGCCGAATTTTATGGGAGTTTCAGGATGCTGTTGCTTTTTGCACCAATGGCTCTAAATCTGCTGATCGTGTGGGGTATGTTTCCTCTGTTGGCATGGAAAATCATCTCCTACAAACTGCATGTGGTGTGTTTACTGTGGAATTGATTGCCATTTCACAGGCCCTTCCTTTATTAAACAGTCCCAACTCAACTGCTTTTTGTTACGTACGGACTCAATGAGTGGCCTTCAGGCTATTGATTGGTGTCTTTCCCACCATCCCTTGGTCTCGGCCATCCATGACCGTCTCGCTGATATTTACCATGCCGCTTGTTCCGTTGATTTCCTTTCTGTTCCTGGCCATGTGGGTATCCCAGGAAATGAGCTTGCTGATAGTTTTACGGGGGAGCAGTGGAGCAGTCACTAACCCCCCCCCCCCCCCCCCCGTCCTCCTCTGTAATCCCTCCTGCGACGGATTTATGACTTCGTATCAAATCCCACTTCGCACAATCAAGGACCAACTCCTGGGACGCTACCTCCCTGTCTAATAAACTTCGTGTGACACCTGTCCATAGCGCTCTTCCTTCCGCCTCTCCAAAAAGGACTCGACCACACTGTGTTCTCTCCGCGTCGGCCATACCAGGCTGACCCACCGTTTTCTTTTGTGTAAGGAACCACCCCCACTTTGTGGTTGTGGAGCCTTCCAGTCAGTAGCCCTCATTTTGGTGGACTGCCCCCTTCTTTTGGCTCTGCGTACAGACTTCCCCGCACTTTACCTTTAATGTTAGCTCACGATTCCTGGGCAGTTGAACTGGTTCCCAGTTTCCTCCGTGAAAGTGGTCTTTATTTACAGTTCTAAGGTTTCTGATCTCCCTCTGGAGTAGGGGGCATGGTGGAGAGGGTTGGGGTGTCTCCCACTGTAAGCTGTATTTGGACATTGCTGACTCTCCTCCATGGCCAAGATCCTCTTTTCTCTCCCTTTTACTCTGTTTTTATCGATCTTTAGATTTGGTTAGTCTCCTTTTACAATACGCACTTTTACGTTCTAGCGGTTCAACGCATTTAAGTAGCTGGTGGTCTTGCCTGCACTGCATCAGAGGTAGGATATTTCCTGCCTCTAGCATAGCCTTGGGGTTGCCCACTTGCTGACTTCCCTCCTTTTGTTTCCACCATTGACAACACGACTGTATTACGTTTTTTAGCCTTTTACCTTTTATCGTTATGACTCTTCTGAAATATAAATCCGTCCGAAGGGACCACCTGTAAAACAAGGGACTGATGACCTTCCTGTTTGCTCTCTTCAACCCCAATCAACCAACCAACCCAGTTGCGATGACCAGGTCGAATATATCACAAACGTTATCCGTATTGCTGCAGAACGATCCATCCCCCGCACTTCCTCGCTACCACGTCGTATCCCTTGGTTCCTTGGTGGACTGCGGCATGTTAGGACGCAATTCGCGCACGGAGATGTGCTCTCCTCGTTTTTAACCATCATCCTACGATGACAAACTGCATTCTTTATAAACAGTTGTGTGCACAGTATTATCATGTTCTTCAGGGTACCAAAAAAAGCTAGCTGGATTTCATTCCCCAGTTCTTTTAACAGTTTCGCTCGCTCATCCGTCGTGTGGACCAACCTCCGATGGCTCACTGGGACCAAGGCCCATTCCCAAATTTCCGGCCTGACAGTAACAGATGATGTCATAGTGGACCCTATTGCTATCTCCAACAACTTGGGCCACGATTTTGCGGACATTTCGAGCTCTTCCTATTACCACTGTGCCTTTCTCCATCGGAAACAAGTGGAGGCGGCTCGGACGATACTCTCCGCTTCTCAGAATCGTGAGTGCTACAATGCCGCTCTTACTATGAGGGAGCTACTAGATCATACTCTGTTCATCCCGATCCTCCACCCCAGGGCGAGATGCTGTCCACATTCAGATGTTGCATCACCTTACACTTATGGGCAATCACACGTACAACCGCATTGGGCAGAGGGCACATTCCCCGGACGTTGGAGTGAAGCCACCGCCATACCAATACCTAAGCCCGGTAAGGTCAAAAACCTTCCTTCTAGCTACTGCCCTACCTCTCTCACCAACAGCTTTTGCAAGGTGATGGAACGTATGATTCATGCCTGACTGGTATGGTGGCTCGAGTCTCGCAATTGACTGACAAACGCGCAGTGTGGATTTAGAGCGCGACGTTCTGCAGTTGACAATCTCGTTACTTTTTCCATCCGTGTCAACAGTTTGCTTCGGAAATCTCAGACTGTGGCCGTGTTCCTAAATTTGGAGAAGGCCTACGACACCTGTATTTACAAGACCGAGATTCAAGGTGCGTGTGTGTTCTGCCTTGTCGGGCACGTTTATACCGGAAAACGGCGTGCTTCTGGGTTCCATCCTGAGCGTCGTTCTCTTTGCTATTGCCATTAACCCTATAACGGCCTGTCTCCCGCCGGACGTATCCGTCTCTCTTTTTGTTGACGATTTTACCCTCTATTGCAGTTCTACTCGGACCTGCCTCACTGAGCTTCGTCTTCAGTTATGTCTGTACGAATTTGCTGAAGCGCAAATGGTTTCTACCACCATCTTTAGAACGCTGTTCTCTTACCCTTCCGTTCGTTGACACTACGAAATTCCTGGGGCTCATGCTCGATAGGAAACACTCTTGGTCCTCTCATGTGTCATATCTGGCAGCCCACTGTATGCGGTCTCTCAATGTCCTGCGTGTCCTCAGTGGTACTTCCTGGGGTGTCGATCGAACCACCTTCCTCCGTTTGTACCGATCCCTTGTCCGTTCGAAACTAGACTGTAGGTGCTCTGTTTATACGTCTGAATGTCCATCCCTCTTATGCCGTCTCAACACTATCCACCATCGTGGCATCCGTTTGACCTCTGGCGTGTTTTACACTAGCCTGGTTGAGAGCCCGTATGCTGTAGCTGTTGAACTACCACTGTCCTACCGCCGTGACGTTCTCAGCAGGTATGCATGCCGTTTTTCTGCCATGCGTCGCCACCCATACTATGCCTCCTTCTTCGCTGATTCCTTTGATCGCCAGAATGGGGCACGACCCTCTTCTGTTACCTCCTAGAGTCCTCTTTCGACACATTCTATGGCGGCTTAACTTCACACTACCTGCAACTTTCCTGGTGTGTGTGTGTGTGTGTGTGTGTGTGTGTGTGTGAACCCTTCACCACCTTGGCTTCGTGAAGCAGCCTGTGTTCACCTTGGCCTTTATTCGCTTCCTAAGGTCCCTACTCCAGCGTTGCTCTATCGCCTTCAATTTTACGACCTTCGCATGGAACTTTGCGATGGTACCTTTTTGTACACCGATGGCTCTGGGACTGACCGTGGTGTCAGGTGTGCCTTCGTCGCCGGCGCCCATGTCTTTCGATATCGGTCCCGGGCACAGCTTAGTATTTACAGTCGAGATCTTCGCCCTGTATCAGGCCACGGAGAACGCCCGGCGAAACATACTTTTCAATTGTGTCCTCTGCTCAGACTCACTCAACGCCCTTCAAAGTCTGTGCGCTGTACACCGCCTATCCTTTTGTGAACGGATCTAGGAAAACTGTACTTGCTCACTCGTGGTGGAGCCAGTGTGGTGATTCTATAGATTCCTGGTCATGTCGTTCTGCCAGGAAACGCGGCTGCTGCCAAGGCTCCAGTCCTTGTACCGCAGCCCGCGAGTACCTATATTCCCTCCGATGACCTCTGTGTTGCCGTCTGTCAGGAGGTGGTGTCCGTTTGGCATCGCCAATGGTCCTGTCTTTTCGGAATAAGCTCCGGCTTATTAAGCCTCTCCCAGTGACCTGGACGACCTCCTCTCGGCCCTCCCGCCGCGAGGATGTCATTTTAAATAGGTTGGGTATTGGGCACTGCCTTTTTAGCCATCGTCATTTGATAAGTTGCGCTATACCACCACTTTGTACACATTGCGTCCAAGTTTTAACATCTGTCACTTCGTGACGGAATGTCCATTTTTTAACCGTTTACGTTCTCGTTTGATTTTGCTGGCCGTTTTAGCCGTCGACCGCGTTTTACTTTTTATCCGTCAAAGCAATATGGCGAACGCCATTTAATTTTTAGTGTTGGACCTTCGTTTCTGTATGGTGTCTTTCTTAGTCCTTTCTCCACCTCCCTGTTTTTAACTGTCTTCTCTTATTTCAGTTGGAACTGAAATGTTGTTTTTTAACTCCTCTGTCTTCGTGTTCCATAGTTTTGACCTGGCCGCGTATGACACAAATTGTTTTTGCGCCCTAAAACAAAACAAATCCATTTACTGCCAGGGTCGTGTAGTGTGATCACAGCGTAGCTGCTCGCCATTAACAGGCCTTCCATTTTGTTTCTCAGCCCCCCGTCTATTGTTTTAATATGTACTGACTGAATGAGCAGCGTGTAGGCTATCGACTTATGCTACTCTCGTCTCTGTTATACATGACCTTCTCTCTGCTTTTGGCTGAGCCGCCTGCTCAGTTGTCTTTCTGTGGGTCCCAAGTCATGTGGGCACCCCAGGAAATGAACTGGCTGACCGTTTGGCTAGAGTCTGATACGTACCTCATTCCCTTTCATGAACCATCACAAACGCTTAACTCTCCGTATGAATTAATGGTACCTGAATCGTGTCGCAATCTGATTGATAGCCAACAGGAGGACTTCTGTATTTCATACCGTCGAATAATTTTCTTATTTGCTTCCGAGTCATTTCGTGGTCTTGTTATCTCTCAAACACTTCCTTTACATTGTTAGTAGCAAGTCAGCACGGCTCGCAGCATCAAATTTTCGATGTATCTAGTGCCATATTCGGGTATATTTGGGTTTTCAGGGTTCCGTTCCTCAATCTGTAAAAACGGGAGCCTTGTAGGATCGCCCTGTCTGTCAAGAACACTTTTTCTCAGGATCGGATAGACGTATCGAATTCAAATTTCTTGTACGTTAAGGTCTAAGGTCCCTCGGCGCTGTAAAAATTTTAAGCGTCTAAGTCAATTCACTCAAAAGACGCAGCCCTTTGTCACATTTTGATAAAACCGCACTCGTCAAAACGTGTAGGGTACTTCCTGTTGACGTAGACTCATGAAATTTAGCAAGAAGCAAGGTTTCCCAGTAAAAGTAAAGTAAAAAAATCAGAAAATTGTTAAATTGTAATTATATTGCATAAAAAAATCTTCTGACTATTTGAACATACCTTGCATTCGCCATCCGTCGAAAGCATAATAGACGAAAATTAATGCATGTAAATATAAAATGTTATTGTCATGTTTTAGTACAGTAGAACCACTCTAATCGGACCTTGGATGGTCCGTCACTCCAGTTAGCCCGACCATGCTCAGGCTCGCAAGCCTGTGCCGACTGGACACCTGTCGGGCCATTGTTGCGGTGTCTGTCGCTGTGCATATGGTTATACATTACGTTATTGTGCAGTTTTATCCTTTGTTGGGATTAAAAAAAGTCGTTGTTTGCTTTATTCCGTGTTCTCTACAGTAGTTATTACTGTAGATTCATTGTGTGTACAGTTGTCTGTTTTTCAACATGTCTGGATTCAAACGTAAACACACAACTCTTTCACTAAATGAAAAATTAGCAGTGCTACAAAGACTAGACGAAGGAGTATCGCTCCAAAAAATTGCAAAGGAACTGAATGTAGGTGTTACGACAATTAAGGATTGGAGGAAGAATCGGAAGGACATTGAATCCTGCACAGTTACAATTGATGGTGAAACCACTCTGAAGAATCGCAAAACATTAAAAAAGCCTAAACTTGAACTGCTTGATAACGCATTGTGGATGTGGTTTTGTCAAGAAAGAAGGAAAGGAACTCCAATATCCGGGCCGATTCTCGAAGAAAAAGCGAAGTTTTGCACAAAAAAGACTGGAAGCCGAAAGTAAATTTGCTGCCAGTGAAGGCGGGGTTAATCGTTGGGAACTCGTCATGGTGCCCGATTAGTTTCTATTTCCGGTGAAAAACTACCTGCCGATGCCGCAGCTGCTAAGGAGTTTTCTGTTAAGTTTCAAGAAATTGTAGAAGAAAATGAACTGTTACCCTGCCAAGTGTGTAACATCGACGAGACAAGGCTGAACTTTAAAATGTTGCCAACAAAAACGCTCGCAGCTTCAAATGAATTCGTGGTAGGGACGAAGCTTATAAAAGATAGAATAACAGTCATTCCTTGTAGCAACGCAGATGGTTCCCACAAGCTCCCCTTGTTAGTCATTGGCAAATCTAAGAAGCCAAAGGCATTCAAAAATATAAACTTATCTTCCTTGCCGGTTTATTAGCGCAATCAAACATCTGCTTGGATGGGCTGCAACCTTTTTAAATCCTGGTTTTTCGAAGAGTTTGTGCCATCGGTCGAAAAAGACTTGAAGCAAAAAAATCTGCCTGTTTGTGTTCTACTGCTGTTGGGTAACACACCATCACATCCATCTGAGAAAGATTTGGTGAAAGGGGACATAAAAACTCTTTCTGCCTCCTAATGTGACCTCACTCATCCAACCAATGGATCATGGCGTTATCGAATGGTTAAATCGGCGATATCGCAGAAAGGATGTCAGCTCAATCTTGGAAAAATCTGAAGGAGGTCATAACTTATTTGAGGCAATGAAATCCCTGAGCACCAAAGATGATATCTACACAATCGCTGCAGCATGGGATGAACTGATACCTGACACACTGCGGAAATTGTGGCGTAAGTAAGCTTTGGCCACAAGTTATGACTGAAAATGAGCATACCGAAGATGAGCAAAACAACGACAAAATGGAAATCGTTAAATATCTACAAACTCTGGAGGCGAACGTCCCAGTCAATGAAGTTGAAGAGTGGATCAACGAATGTGACAAAGACTCTGACACTTTTCAAAAGCTTCAAGAGCTCAATGACGACCAGATTGTTACCGCTGTTAGCCAGGAAACTGTGAATGAGAATTCGGACGGCGAAGACGAACCCCCAACCCGGATTTCACACAATGATGCAAAAAAACGCTTTTGATATCGCCCTTCAATACATCGAGCAGAATTCAACTTCAACTCCAAAGTACGTTTTGTGGATAAAAAAAATGGAGGGGCACTGCAGCTAAATCTAGTATAACATCTGCTAAACAAAAATGTATCACTGACTTTTTTTCCAAGTAATTTGTTTTCGTTTTTACTGTAAAAACAATGCATATAGTATAATCATTTCTTAGTTTATACGTACAGTAGTTTATTTCTTTGTAAAACATATTTTTATATACAGTGCTATAAACATTTTTTAGTTTACAGTATATATCGTTTATACGTTATTCAGTACAGTATTGTAATTTGTTTGTCGTTTTTCATTTTAAAGCCAATGTGTGTGTGTAGACGTTTTTTTAGTTAATATATTGTTTAACACTGTGTAAAAAACACCTTTTTATATTACTGTAGACGCCTTTTAGTTCTTAAATCGTTTAATTTTTTGTAATAAATGTCTCTTATATTTTTTTCAATAAATATCGGATTTTTCGGATAATCCGACCTTTTTTTCGTTCCGACCATGGTCCCGGTCCCGAAGGTGACGGATTAGAGGGGTTGTACTGTAAGTAAATAAAAATGTTTTATCTTTTCTCCGTGTGAGTCAATGAAAGTCCCGTACTGGCTTATATTTATATGTTTGGACTAGTCCGGAGAACTACTATAGAGATTTTGATAAGGTCTTGGAATTCCCAGGACCAATATGTTAGAGTATCGATAACATACAATAATCGTTGAGATTCTCTGTTCCCAGGATGGATGAATTATGTATATACGCAATAAAGTTTGTACAGAACCCATCGTGCACGAGTCCTACTCGCACTTGGGTCTTTTTCTTTTTGTTTTAATGTTAGTACTTCAATGTAAACTGTACAGATATTGTCTGCAACCGCTGAGTATTCCTTTGGACATTGCTATTTTAAAGAAGAATGATAACTTTGTTAGGGCTATAGTTACCGATGTGTGTCGTTTCCGACAGCAAGCGCACAGCTACATGCCAGTCATACGCAACACATTATGACCAGCTTCTGTGAGATTCAGTATTTTATAGCGATGTCGTGGATAGTGAACATACGGTGCGCATTAAAGTTCTAAAGCGTCCGATTTTCTTTCTCGAGGCTGGGAGCAAATAGTAACAGCCGGTTTGGCTTAAAATACACGGCCGCTGTTTCTGTATGCGCGACAGAGATGGCAGCACTGTACGGCACGCAGAACTCGAGCGACCGCGGCGAGTGTGGAGGCATTTTAATACCAGAAAAAGGGTGACATTATTACAAGAGCTGCGAGCGGTCATTCATTTTCATCATCTGAATGGTGTGACAGCCACTGAAATTCAGAATGTGCGTTCATGGCTGCAACAGTTCAAAAAAGGCTGAACAAGCGCAAGAACAAAAAAAAAAATCTCGGCCTCCCACCAGCTCGTCCAGCAACGTAGTCATGCCAATGGGGCCTTTGTCGACGATTGCCAAAGGCCACTACGGTGACAGGTGCGAGCAAAGGTGTTTCGGAGAGTAAGTTCCTTTCAGCATTGCGATGCAATCGGCTGACGAAGGTGGCACGTGTACTCATTCACCACGCAAATGCGCCAACGCATCGGGGGGAATGCGACTAGTATTTTACCCGTGAAAACATGCTACGTGACTTTCCATGTTCGTTACTAACTTGACCTGGCTCCTAGCGCTATTTGATTATTCCTGACGGCGAAAAATATACTCCTTGGTCGCACATTCTCCAGTCGCACAGCTGTTAAGTCAGCTTTTTACCAATGGTCAAAGCAGATTCCTAAAGAAGCGTTCGCAGCTATCACGGAATCGTGACGTCGACATTGTGAAAATTGTGTATGGTTTCAGGCAAATTACGTTAAGAAATGACAGAAGTTCGAAAATTTTTGCGCGACTATTTTGTGCAAAAGAAAATCGGAGACCTGACAACTGAAGGAGTTATCTCTACTTATCGAGTGACATAACTCGTAAATTTCAAATATAATGCTCAGAATTGCTCTAAAGCATATATACTAATTTACAGTGAAACATAGCTTCTAAATTCATGGTAATTCCGATTTAATTCGGGACTGTCATTGAACTTACATCTCATCGACTGAACTGTGAGTGGCGAGTTATTAGTAGGTCCAGGAGCTCTATGTTGGGTTGCAGGGAGAAGTCTGCTGGAATAAGATAAAACTAGTTTCAGATTCTAGCTCGTATCGACAGTGCCTTTCGTCTGATTTCCAGAATCATTCCAGCGACTGTCAGCAGAAACTGAGAAATGACATTGATCACGGAATTTCAGAAAAGCTCATGATATTCAACATTGTACCCACTACTGATCGTAGCCCCCTGCTTATGAATTCCGTGGAAGGTTCTGAGCTAAGTGGAAGGCCTAAACCAGATACTTCAAAGGTTCTGTCACTACCTTGGTTGCGGCTTCCTAGACTTGCGCCGCAGGATTGATAATTGTATGGTCTCTCTAAATGGCTCAGGAGTGCACTACACATCAGGAGTGACTTCTGAAATTGTTGTGTGTGGGGTGCACACATGGGGCTTTTACATTAGGCGGTAATGCATCCAGTCCAGATGCTAGCAGTATGAGACCCCAAAGTATTACTGAAAAGGTTCAAGAAACAGCCTAGTGGTCCACTGCAGAAGCATTCACGGCAATGTGCCGTAGTCTGAAACAATCCTAAAAAGCAGTGGAGCTCACATAATACTAGGTACAGACAGCTGGCTGAAGACTGAAACTGACAGGAGTTACACTTTGGGAGCAATTAAAGTGTGCGTGGAAATGATAGGCTAATTGGAAACTGAGACGGAGTGTTCGTCAGAGTACGGAAACCCAAATTCACACGGTTAGAAACGTTTATTTGTAGAATTACAGTTTTGCAACTGATGTTTTTCACAAGACATTCTGCGAAATAATACAAAATGCTTTCTCTGAAAACTGCTTGGATCGAAATACAGCAGTGACTTTGCGCGGCATGGATTCAAACCTTGGTGGGTTTCCGGAGGTGTGTGGCACCACTGTCTACGCATGTTATCCAGTTCCCTTAAATTACGGGCCAGTGGTTTGTGCGGGGATCTGGCGCGTGGTAGAGTCCTGTGTGTGTTCCATCGGGTATAGATCAGGCGAATTTGGTGACTGAAACGTCTGTTCACTATCCTCCTCCTCAAACCACTGTAGCGCAATTAGGCCCTTCCTTGTGACACGAAAAATTATCCCGCTGGAAGACGCCGTCGTCGAAATATGCATCAAGCATGAAGGGATACGGGTGGTCGAAATAATGTTCACGTAGTACACAACTGTCGTGGTGACTTCGATTGCTAAAAGTCAACCGTCTTGCGCCACGGGCGCAAGCATGGTCGGAGCAAAAGTTCACCTCGATGACGGTGTATCCGGATAGTACACTCGGCCCGATGAGACGAGAAGCGTAGTTCGTTCGACCAGGCGACAAGTTTCTATTGCTCCAATGTCTACGATTCCGAGCCCACTGCAGTCGTGATTGACGATATCGTTGGGTCAACAGGGGAGCATGTAGGAATCTTTTGTTGCGGAGCGCCATGTTCAAAAATGCGCCGAAACACTTGGACCAGAACGATCATTGTAGCCCGTCATCAGATATGATACAGACACCCATTCTGCTTTAAATAGCAGGCAAGTCTCTGACTTCCACGTTGTATGACGTGGTGTGCACGACCAACACCTTGTCGCGTACGCATGGTTTTGCCGTCCTTAAAACACTGTCATGACAGTAGCTCCAGAACAGCTGACCGGTTCCGCAATTTCCGAAGTACTATTTCCCATACGCCGGGTCATAACATCTGCTCCACTAACGTCAGTAGATACCCTCATTTGCAACCCATATTGCCGCCAGAATGATTCCCCATTCGTCTCTGCTCCGCTTACATATTTTCCTTGACGAGTCACGTTCCCGCAGCACCATCAGGCGGCACTCAATCTCGCGGTGAGCAGTGATCATAACCTTTTGGCTCGTTTATATCAGATATCATAGCATCAAATAGTCCTGACATCTCTCAGGATGACATCATCGACACTGCAATCAGTGGCCATGAGCCTGTTGTTGCAACACTAATTACCAAATTACAAAGGGTAACAAAAACAAATGCTCAGTAAAGTAGATAATGTTTTATTTTTATTATGCGACACTCGGGTAGTGACTGTGTGTGTGTGTGTGTGTGTGTGTGTGTGTGTGTGAGAGAGAGAGAGTGTGTGTGTGTGTGTGTGTGTGTGTGTGAGAGAGAGAGAGAGAGAGAGAGAGAGAGAGAGAGAGAGAGAGAGAGAGAGAGAGAGATATGTACTACCAATAAAATAACTGACTGAACAGAATATAAAGCAATCCTTAAGCAACTTCTGGCTGTTAAAGTGGTTTTGAGAAGTTATCGGGTGGTGAAATTTATGAGAGAAAATTTCACATATTTGTGCAGACAAGCACCATTGTTGATACGATTGGAAAGAGGGATGGTGTGATGCTTATTTAACGAACGCAGTCTAGTTACATTTGCGAATCAAGATTTGTTGTTGTGGTCTTCAGTCCTGAGACTGGTTTGATGCAGCTCTCCATGCTTCTCTATCCTGTGCAAGCTTCTTCATCTCCCAGTACCTACTCCAACCTACATCCTTCTGAATCTGTTTAGTGTATTTATCTCTTGGTCTCCCCCTACGATTTTTACCCTCCACACTGCCCTCCAATACTAAATTGGTGATTCCTTGATGCCTCAGAATATCCCCTACCAACCGATCCCTTCTTCTAGTCAAGTTGTGCCACAAATTTCTCTTCTCTCCAATTCTATTCAGTACCTCCTCATAATCAAGATTTATGTTTTCGTAGTTACTGAAGCCATCCGACTTACATTTCATAGGATTGATGGACGAGGAGAGTCCGACAGTCTTTCAGTTTCGGTCTTCGTGAATCTCAGTGACTCGTATTGTGTAATGACTGCATAATACTTTCAGCGTTACATGACAAAGTATACAGGCTTCGAAATGTGTGCTGTTTCTCCTCACCACAGAGATAAGTATTGCTAAGCACCTCGTAGGGAGCGTCAGGATTTTGGGAACGTACAGCTATGTGTAGAGTAAGAGTCTCGTAAGTAGACAGTAATTCAAAACGAAAGGACCACTTTACGAGCCTTTTTTCAATCAACGCTGTGCGTAAAAACATTTTCTACCATATCAACCGGGAAGTATGAAGATCATAGTGTTTTCATCGAACCCCAACGTTGTTCCTTCACTCGTATTCTAGCTAGCACAGCTATTACTAGCCGGTAACTGTGCACCTCCTAACAAAGTGGTATGTGCAGTCAGTGGCCAACGCTAGAACCTCAAACGTCTTTGAGACTGAAGTAAGTTAATATTTGTTATTCGGTGACGAAAATATACTCGCGTTATAAAATTTCGTAATTTTAATCAAAATATATTGTAGCATGCCTTTTTTTTTAAGGATATCTTCTTCACTTCTACGTTATATGCATGGTTCAGACCTTAGAGCGAAACCCATTCTCCTTCTCAGCAGTTTCAATAGCGAAAAACTTCTGTTCTTTGCAGAATAGAGCGCTCGGAGCTGCTTGTCAGAGCTTACGATTAATTCTGATACACAGCAATAAGTACAGTTGTTTGTTCACTACAGACGGCTGTAAATAGTACATACTATATTCGCATTCATCTGCATCATAGTACGTCAAATCAGTTGCCATTGCCTCCACCTACTGTCCCTGTCTGTCGATCTAAACGAGAGCGGGGCCAGCATTTCGTTGCCGCGTTGAGTTCGTCCGATACCACACCGCTTCGTTGAGAGGCCCAAACAGCGGGACCCTTTTAAAGTGTTGGCGTTAGCTCATAATGAGCCCTGTCAAGGGCACTAACTGTTTACGCCCGCCAGTTCGTGCCCGAGCGTACAGGCGTGAAGGTCATTCATTAGTAAACCTCATCACGTTTTACCGACTTCTTTTGCAGCAGGTGTACACGCATTCTGCTTTTGGTGATCCATTTAATGATTTTTCATGCCTGTAATTTATTTTCCATAACTTACGGGCTTGTGGTATTGTTTTCAAAAATACAACACACATTTTCTTTCGCCGTAAGTGAAATTTCTGGTTCTTACATTTCATTATATACTGGAAGATTACACAGGGAGTATCAAGAGAAACAACATATGCTGAGAGATTATGGTGTTGACTTTAACTGGATGCGACATATAAACATTCGTACCGTTCAATGTGTTCAAAATCAGAATATTCACATTAATCCCTGCTATACCGTCAGCCTACTCAGTTACTTTACATTTTAAAATTTGGAAAAAAAAGAACGAATCCTTCTACCAGATTACATATATGTTCTAAATTTTTCAGTTAAACATAACCCAAAAATATAAATTTCAGTAGGAAAAAGTCAGTTTCCCAATAAATATAGTATTCATAATTTTCTGGTTCATGGTCTTATTTACACATCAATCGCACATTAAGAAGTATGATGAGAGTAAAAGTAAATGGCAGTGAAGCAAATTTGAATTTTTAAAATTTTTTGTGGTGGTCTTAAAGTCCGAGAACATGTTATTGAAAGTGCGTCGGTATTGCTAAGAGAATGCTAGGAGGTATTTTCAGGTTCTGGCCCCTACTTACACATTTGTACCTCTTTAAAAAGTGTGTTGTTAATATAATCCAGCAACAATCAGTGGATTTTGATTTTTAAATTTTTTAGGGTGTGCATAAAGCGCACAATCTCTCCCTTGGTAACGCGCGTTACGGAAAATGCCTTGATTTTGCTATGGTTAAATTAAAATTTGGTAAAAAATGAGATCATGAAATAGAAAATATACTGGCAACTATATTAACAAGCACGAAATCTTTAGTAGTTAACAGCGGTCGGGAATCTTCCAATTTTCAACGTAAATTTTTTTCCGAGGTTTTGAAAATTGAGTCGTACTGCTTTAGGAAATAGATGTTCTGGGGCTGACCCTCTAGTCATGTAAGTATGAAATAGTCTTAAGAGGGCCAAGTTGTAAGGTCTCTTTACCTGTCAGCATTTTCTGTACCCATCGTACGCACGAGACCTTTATTTTAAGCGTTAAGTAAAAATTCCGTAAGGATAATTTCTTGAAACTATAGAAAACTCATTAGACAAGACGGGAACGTAAAGCGTTTTTCTTAAACTTCTGCATAAACTTTTGGTATCAGATGTTCAGCGATGAAAGATAGCCACACACTTCGCATTTAATTGTAAACATTATTATAACTATACTCATTAAACTTTCGAACCCATTTTCTTACCATTTCATCGCTGGTAGTGTTTTCTCCGAAACCTTCACTAGCTTGCTAGTGATTTTAGACATCTTTCACGTATATCCTCTCAGAACTCGAAATACTGTCCTTATTTTGTTCAGCAGTATTTTCAATTAACTGAGGCATTTTAATTAAGCACATGCAAGGGTAAAGACATTAGTCTAAACTACTCGTAATAAAAAGGCTTGCCGTTTTTAAGAAAGACGAGATAGACATTTGTTTGGAACTGTCTTTACAGGCAGTTAGGGCGCCTGCTCTCGATTATTGCTAAAGGAATTACAGTGAACAATTTACTATTATGACGGTATGTATGGGTCATAAGTCACTTTTTGTTGAAGTACTTGTTCTGGAACGTGTTCGTCGCACAGTTTCATGCAAAAACGGAGGTTACGTTTAACACCTGCTACGGAACCCGAGTGCTTGCAGTATAGTACAGTAATAACTCGCTGTTAAATAACAACAGGTAACATACATAATTTACGGCAAGTCGGAAGCGTGACGCATTTGGTCGCCTGCGTTTCTGCGCTGAAAGGGTGTTCGCGGTTATCGACGTCACACCGACGTAATATTACGTCACACCGACGTAATATTACGTCACACCGACGTAATATTACGTCACACCGACGTAATATTACGTCACACCGACGTAATATTACGTCACAGTGACGTAATATTACGTCACAGTGACGTAATGTTTGTCAGTGACGTCACACGCATAATTTTCATTCCCTGCCGCTTGGGTGTGCTACGGTCGTTCTTAGTTTCGTATTTCGACGCTTGGTTGCGCTGGACATACGTAGAAGCTTTGCTATTGGTTTTCGTCGACCCGATGGCTTTTGCGGCTCCTTTGAATTTGTCACGAATGCAAAATTTGTTACTTTTAGCCAGATCTGTGAAAAGTGACTGTATGCGTTGCGGCTTTCACGGCTGCTGAGGTTGTTTTCATTTTTGCAATCGTTGCATTGCCAGTGGGGGGATCGCTCATTTTCGTGCTCTAGGAGCTCTACTTTCCACCACTTTCCTTGTCACCTTTGCCGAATACTGCATCCAAGACGTGTAAGGGTGCTGTTGAGTTGTAACTTTTGGAATATAGTCCAGTAGCGATATACAACAAGTGTTCCGAAGTCGGGGACAGTCAGGTTACCTGCAGATGAAGCAGCATGAAATTTCTTGAGCGGGAGACTCCCAGAATGTTTCCGTTGCATGGACTGGACTCCCTTAGGTGTATGGTAGTGACACCACGATTCATCACCGTAACAAACGTGCGCTGTCCTTTCACGACTGCCATCCAGCGTCAGAATCAGTTCATCATCATACGAGAGGTCGTGCCCATAGTTTGGGTGTTACGTAAACAACGCGATTGTAAATGATTTCCGAACGCCTCTCGTAGTTTAGAGACAACCTCAGCTGGTTCCCCCGACTCTGAATAAATAGTGGAGACCGTAGTGACCTCCACTGTTGTGAAGATCCCTGGCAGTATCATTGGATGATGAAGGGGGAGAGGGAATGCATGAGAAGGAGAAACGAATGAAAGCTGCACTACCAGGCGACTGAGACGAGGGCACTAGATTTATCCCAGTTGATATTTTTTGAGTAATATGTTACACCCCATTTCTGGACAGAATTGAGTATCAGGAATACCTACATCTACATGGAAACTCTGCAAATCATATTTTAGTGCCTGGCAGATGGTAAGAGGTACCTAGGAAGAGACGATAAAAAAAGTCGAAAAGAGTGAAAAAATTTGAGCAATAGGTTATTGAGATAGCGCAGGGTTCTCGTGCGTGAATACTTATTTCACTTGGGAAGACGCTAAGAGATTAAGACGATGCATCGAGACATTCAAGTAACACTTTTTGCTCGCGTTCTCTTCTCACATGGCGTATAAAACGGTAATGGCGATACTGGGATGATATTCCCGTGGACTTGTTGTGAACTAAGAGTTTTACACTACAAACGGAGAGGAAAAAAGTGAGCTTTCACTGTACTTGTTTCGTTAAAAAGAACTACGTGGGGTTGTGACCAAGTCGACGGAATAGACGGAGGTTTCGGTCACTGCTAAAAGTATGTTGGAAGTATTAGGCAAGTCCTTGCAGTGCTTGTCTTTTTTCGGCTTGGAGGGTGTTATACGGGACGATTCTGTGAAGTTACAAACTTTCAGTTATGATGAAGAAGGGTAAATATATCAATTGAAGGAAAGTGTCCCCGGTACAGTAACGAATTGTGAGACTGGAACACGTGTACCTGTACTGTTGGTGTTAAGACTATAAGGTAGCAAACTTTTCAGTGGTGGTAGTATGGACCAAAATAAGAAAGTCTAGTAAACATGCGATCTAAAATACTTACGTTAAGAGCTGTGATAACTTGCTCATCTTCGCCACTGTGAAACATCTCAGCTGCTGAAAAAGTACCCATACCTCTTAACGTATGCATTTTAGAGCTCATGTTTACTAGGCTTTCTTTTTTGTTTTGGTCCATGCTACCATCTCTGTAAATTGCCTACCCGAATAATCTTAGCGACCACAGTACTCACAAGGAAAGTGCTTGGGCTCGAACAAACAGATCTGTATGAACGTTTGGTTACAGGACCATTATGTACCTCTGAATGTGCTGGTGGGTGTCGTTTTTCTGCAGAACTCTGCAGTTATGCTCTAGATATCACTTTAGATGTAATTGTAGACGCCATACGCAATGCAGCAACTATAAATGTAAATGAGGAATGTCAATAAAATGCTCCGAGCAATATGAATGACTGCAAAACTCACAGTGAAGAAATGCAAATTGATCGCATGGCGTATTTGCACATTCTACAATACCAGTGTTGAACGCCACGCCAGTGACACTTTTGAAGTTGTTCACTGGTCCACCAATATCGTAGCCAGCGTTCTGCCACGCGTAACTAAGCATTGGTCTGTATATTCCCGCAGATAGCTGATTGTAAATGACAGAATCCATATTCATGATATAGAATCTGTCGTGCAATTTCGGCTGCATATTACTGGAACGTAGTTCACTGAAATCTGTTATTCTCTATTTTGTATTACCTGAAGAAATACACATCCAGAGGTTGTGCATATTTTGTAGTTTTAGGCGGAATGATTTTTAAATCTACACGTTTTCCGTCAGATGCTTCCAGTAGTACTCGTTCATCCTTATGTCCAGACCAGGAGTCACAAAGTTCTAATGACGCTCTCGACAAATGTGGATTCAAAACTGACAGAAAAAACGTCTTCAGATGTTGTTTCGTCATCTTCCCACTCACACTTGCATCGACGTCATTTGGAAGGCACCGCGTTTCTATTTCCCTTGAAACGCGGGGTCCAAACTTTCCACTGGATTCTTGGAAGCAAATATAGAGTTTGTCTGCCAATCATCCGTCCATTGATAGAGCAACATCGATCGTGTAGCTATGTGTTGCACGGTTAACTGATTGCAACATCGCGACAGTGTTTCTCTCCCCTTTCATGGATAGTGTTCTGTCACACGAAAGTTCATAGTTGAACTGACTCTGATCACAGTTCCATACAGAACTAATATCGATGTTTTCTCTCGTGATATGCTCATTGGCGTCAGCAATAAACGTTTGAGGTCTTTCAATCAGCTCTTCTTCGTCATCCTTATCTTTTCGGGCTTGGAGCATAGTGACACGGCGTGATGTTATCCTAAACTCCTTTTTCAAATTAGTAACAAATCCAAGTGAAGCTGTAAAGTTTGTACACGCGAGATTTCTGGCTACGTCCAATACCCAGTGTTGTAAATGCCAATAATGAACAGCGGAACCGCATTCTCGCGCTTCATCAAATTTCGCCATTACAAGCTCCTTGGTCTTGAACAGCAGTGTACGATTTCCTTTGAAAACTGTATTTCTTTCTCTTTTCTTTGCCACGTAATCCAGTATGTTTTTAATATTGCTTTTGGACTTCAGTTTAGGGTATCTTTTCAGAAGCTTGTCGTATGTGTTGAAACCTCTTACGTAATAATCATCGTACATGTTCTCCAGTGTGTCATCATCAAACGCCTTGATGATACTTGCAACTTTAACCTTCTTCTTTGGAGACGGTTGGTATTCACTGTCACTGCTTCCGTCGCCTCTTCCCGCACTTGCCGTAGCACTACCGTTAGTAATGAGTTGTTCGTAATTATCATCCCTATCATCATTATTATGTGTTAGTGCTACAACAGTATCTGTTTCTAACTTATGCTCATATTTCTGCACTATAATAGATACCAGAAAACATGCGAATGATTCGTCTTCTACACCAATACCATCTTCACGAAGAAGGGCTCTTCGTAACTTCATCTCAACCAATCCCAATACATTAGCAGGATTGATTACCAATCACCGAGCCATCTGACGCTTCAATACACAAATGTCACAAAACGCAACTTCAAAGGCACACTACACCGTCCCTACTGGTCCCGACTGGCGTAACGGCAGGTCAGTGTGCAATGCGGCATGGCATACGCAGAGACCTCTAACGGACGACTGCAGAGTTTTGCAGATGCGGGAGTATCACTTATCACTAGTGCAATAAGAGACCTTTACATTATTTCTGATACGACTTTGGTGTTTTTGTTCGAGCCCAAGTACTGTCCTGGTCAGTGGCGGCTCGTAGGTGTACATTCTAGGTGTTCAGAAATTTTTAAATTCAGATAAATATTAGAGTGCGAAATTAATAGCATCTGCTGTATAACAGTTATGCTTATCAACATATTTTAGAACTTCAGCGCTGTCAATAATTTGTCCGAAAAGAGGAAGAATTGTTTCTGTGGAATTTTGTACTTTCGAACATAATACGTAATTAAGTACAGTTTATGGCAAGAACGAAATAATGTTTAAGCCCTCGCTACTCTCCGTTTCGCATTATTATGTAAGTGGGAGTTTTCCAGCTTGTTTTAGTTTTTGGACAATTGTAAAAGATCCCTAAGTCATGTATTAGTTTAATTAGCTTCTGGGCTGAACGTCAGACATTCTTACGTTGCATCTACACAATAACTTGCAGTTATTATACACTTCTTTATTAAATGTTCGCTTGTAGTCACACTTATTTGATTTTGTCACTTCCTGAGACAGCGGATCTAGTCTGGAATGCCCTAGTTTTTTGCGTCTAACTTTTCCGGTAATTTTCTGTTAGCGCATAATACAGGTTCAACGGAGTTCGTGTTGACACTCCACAGGAAAGGTGATTCCTGCACAGTAGACAACCAACTCAAACACAAACTGCCGTTTGCGGAAATGATTAAATTATAGTAGTACTATCTACCAACAAGGTCACTTGACTAGAAGACACATGAGGCGCTGAGAGCCATAAGGGCCAAAAGCACACCATCTTCGACCTTCATATTTAATTGAATATCAGTGAGGCACCTCTCCGTGAATGTTCAGATACACGTGCAACGCGGCCCTGCAATACAAATAAACCTGACCCACCATAAGATCAACATATGTCAGAAGCATGCTACAGTCTCACAATCGACAATGATGCGCTTTATGGTTCTCGGCGCCTCAAATGGATTTCTCTAGAATAAAATAAAAAACTTAATGCACTATATCTCATTCATAATCCCACAAAATAGGTTTCTCTATCAGTATAACTACAATATATACTGATGTCCGATCGAATTTTTCTATATAGTGAGTGAAATCGCATATATGTGGAGTGTGCTACCGCCTAGCGGTATTTATGCATGCGAACGTAGATAAGTCTGCTGCAGTGTGCTACCACTTGGTGGCATTGATGTAAAATTGAGTGGTAAGGGCTAGTAGTGCACGCAGTGAACCGTGCACAGTGTTTATCAAATCCGCATATATTTGGCACGTAAGGCAATTACATCACGCAGATTGCGCACACGCAGAAGCTCCTTAAAACGTGCCCAAGTGAAGGTGTGCTAATGACCCTGATGACTAGTTTCACCTAGTCTACAGGAGCAATATGTAGCACAGTGCGGTAGATTTAGTGCCATGTATTTCAGATTACCACACCTATATTACGTTTAAAAGCATTCAAAGAAAAATAACATGAATCCGCAAGGTGTCAAAAGTTAGGGTATTCACGTGCTCTTGTGCTCTTACACGGCAGGCCCCACTGACACTACTAGTACATGTATTACATTGTCAGAGGGAGATATGGGTCTTCATTGTTGCCAAGTTCTAAATCACACACAAGAACTCTGCAAAATCCTTGACAATTAACAGGGACTTTGTCTAATTTTAGCGATTTCAGCTGTTTCACAACGCCAGTGACACTACTATATTTATCATTCACATTTTGAGGTGCATTTTTCTTTGTAAAGGAGCGCCTGAAAGTGGAGTTTAGCATTTCTGATTTTGCCATCCTACATTTCGTCTCGCCTCTCAACAAAATAAGCTTTCACTGCCAGTTTGATGAAAATTAAAATGTTAGCAGTATATGTATAGTTTATAGGGAGAAACAAGAGGCAAATGGGTCATACGGTGAATGGTCTATAATAAATACATCAGAATGCAGCAACATAAAACATTAATACCATGTACCCACCAAGGCAGCCCATATGATAGTTTGTAGACGGGGAAAGACTAGATGTGGGGGTATGGAGTATTTTGGAAGATGAATGGCGACTTGTAAGCAGCCATAAAAAAGTTCGTTCAGACACTGTTAAAAACGTGCGTAATATTAATTATTAAATCATAATCTCCATATTTCGCCTTGTGTTCTAAATGGGTAAAGTAAAACTTATAACAATGCACTGTATTAATATTGCCATGTCTTAAATACGATCACCTCCAAATCCTAAAGCAGGGTTGTCAATGAAACATTGTAAACACGTTTATTACGAACACCGATGTACAGCCACAACGAAGTGAACTGCTGGACAATGTGTGCTGCTGTTTGTGTAAACAGCGAATATTCCAGATCGAACAAACATTAGGAATGTTGAGAGCCTTCCACAAATGGTAAATACAAACGAATAAGTAATTTTTGGTGGTCGGGTTTGAAGTGGCGACCAGAACGTCAGCCATCGGCGCTAATTGCTACTCCTTACGGAGCACAACTCGCGTCATGAAAAAGTCACGATTTATATAAATACCTATTCTGTTTGTTGGAATATTTGCCCTTTGCGGTTTAGATGTGTCCAGAATTTATGCTCCAGTCGGACGATGAAAAACGGTAAATGAGCATCACACGATTCTGTAGCTCAGCTAGCCTACGTAATGTAAGAAAAAATAATCCTAAATGATTGTGTTGAATTGCTTGGTTGTTGCTAGCATTGTTAGGTATTTTATTTCTCTTTCAGAAAAGAAAGAGTTAATTCCCTTAATTATGTGTTGCAGCACTTTGCTGTACCACAGTTAGCTAACAGTCAACAGGCAGTTAGAATTTTTACCTCACAGCGTTGCACTACAAGCATGGGACCAGTTCCTTAAGATGTCGTGGACCAGGTGTTTCTATAACGTCAGGTTAGCAGCGGAGGTTAGATTCCACAGTGTCCTTAATCATCCGAAATTGCGCCCTTCTGCTTCTTCATATGATAGATGGTCAGAGATGAAGTTCGTGTACTACGTTAGTGATTTGGGGATTCGAATCAGTGATATCATCATCAGTTTGAATGCACTTTGCGAAAAGGGAGGCAGGTGCTGGAATACGGATTAAATTATTGTGCCAGTGGATGAGCATACATTGAAACGGATTTTAAAAATGACATTTTGGGTTTTCGGATCACGTAAACCAATATCCTTTTTTGTATCTTCTAGATTCGGTGCTAATTTATGAACACTACTGGCCATTAAAATTGCTACACCACGAAGGTGACGTGCTGCAGACGCGAAATTTAACCGACAGGAAGAAGATGCTGTGATATGCAAATGATTAGCTTTTCAGAGCATTCACACAAGGTTAGCGCCGGTGGCGACACCTACAACGTGCTGACCTGAGGAAAGTTTCCAACCGATTTCTCATACACAAACAGCAGTTGACCGGCGTTGCCTGGTGAAACGTTGTTGTGATGCCTCGTGTAAGGAGGAGAAATGCGTACCATCACGTTTCCGACTTTGATAAAGGTCGGATTGTAGCCTATCGCGATTGCGGTTTATCGTATCGCGACATTGCTGCTCGCGTTGGTCGAGATCCAATAACTGTTAGCCGAATATGGAATCAGAGGGTTCAGGAGGGTAATACGGAATGCCGTTCTGGATCCCAACGGCCTCGTATCAGTAGCAGTTGAGATGACAGGCATCTTATCGGCATGGCTGTAAGGGATCGTGCAGCCACGTCTCGATCCCTGAGTCAACAGATGGGGACGTTTGCAAGACGACAACCATCTGCACGAACAGTTCGACGACGTTCGCAGCAGCATGGACTATCGGCTCGGAGACCGTGGCTGCGGTTACCCTTGACGCTGCAACACAGACAGGAGCGCCTGCGATGGTGTACTCAACGACGAACCTGGGTGCACGAATGGCAAAACGTCATTTTTTCGTATGAATCTAGGTTCTGTTTACAGCATCATGATGGTCGCATCCGTGTTTGGCGACATCGCGGTGAACGCACGTTGGAAGCGTGTATTCGTCATCGCCATACTGGCGTATCACCCGGCGTGATGGTATGGGGTGCCATTGGTTACACGTCTCTGTCACTTCTTGTTCGCATTGACGGAACTTTGAACAGTGGACGTTTATTCGATCTCCGCGAAACCTTACGTTTCAGCAGGATAATGCACGACCGCATGTTGGAGGTCCTGTACGGGCCTTTCTGGATACAGAAAATGTTCAACTGCTGCCCTGGCCAGCACATTCTCCAGATCTCTCACCGATTGAAAACGTCTGATCAATGGTCACCGAGCAATTGGCTCGTCACAAGACGCCAGTCACTACTCTTGATGAACTGTGGTATCGTGTTGAAGCTGCATGGGCAGCTGTACCTGTACACGCCATCCGAGCTCTGTTTGACTCAATGCCCAGGCGTATCAAGGCCGTTATTACGGCCAGAGGTGGTTGTTGTGGGTACTGATTCTCAGGATCTATGCACCCAAATTGCGTGTAAATGTAATGACATGTCAGTTCTAGTATAATATATTTGTCCAATGAATACCAGTTTATCATCTGCATTTCTTCTTGGTGTAGCAATTTTAATGGCCAGTAGTGTAGTTCTTTAGAGGTCTTACACATGAAATACCTTAGTAACCTATTCACCTGATAGTCGAACACGTCGAACCCAAGCAGAGAGATTATGATGAGAGTAGGCGCATTTCATGATCCTACTTAATATGAACCGAGCAGTCGATTGTTCCATTTATTTAACTGTGTGGGCGTAGGTGAGTAGGAGACGTCGTAGCAGTCATATAACGAAGAATAGCACAAATTTTGACTCTGTAAGTGGCATATAGTCAGCACTCAAGATTTACACTTACTTCAGCAAACAAATGTTCACATTTTAAGAGTGGACCTATATTGATAATCAGGTATCACAGGTTAACAGACATATCAGTCTAGAAAAATTTACAAAATTGAGCTCCTTTCGCATTTCTAGGGACGATATGGCATTGGGATGAAAGAGAGAGAGAGAGAAAACTTCAAGCGATGAGAAGCGACCGCGGAACATTACGGTTTATTACCTGGCCTGTAGGCGGTAACATCTCGACTTGTAATACACGGACCACAGGTTGGCGACTCATCTTCCGGTCGCATAAACTGCAAATCTATTTTACACCTTTCCGTAAGCATCAGGAGGGGTAGCAGTAAAGCTCTGTAATTCCTTCTCGGATGTGCCACCTAAGGACTACGTGCCATTCGTTATAGCTTTCTTTTCTCCCAATACTCTGTCATCTATTCACTGTTTTTTCTTCCTACCTTCTGACGACTTTAGATCAGTTTCTTTCACCCTCCTATTTTGAAAAATTCCCATGTTCAGTAGTTTTTCCCCTAAACAGTCCGTTTAGTTGTTTGTTCAGCTTTATTTTTTATGCCTTTGTTGACTTCGTAGATCCAATTCGCTACTGACTTTTTATCCCACAAATATTTGTAACGCTTTTCGCTAATCTACTGTTTTGCATTCGATATAAAGTTCCAAAACATATTTTTATTTCATCTGATACGCATTCTATGTTTCGATAAATTTCACCCTCACCTCGTAATTTGCAAGCTTTCATAGTTTTTCGTGGGCCTAATGCTTTCCTAACGTGTCACCTTTCTAGTATTTCTAATTTAGCTAAATCATAGTTTAACCATTGCATTCACTTGCACATAAACATCCTGACTTCACTACTGTACTATAATGTCTTACTTTTGCGTGTTTAGACTGGCATTTTTTTTATTACATAGGTCTTCAGTTGTACCAAACGCGGGTTCTGTTTTATGTATCCTTTCCGCTATACCGGCTTATTATTAATCTCCACATTCTCAGCCTTCAATGCCACTCACTTGTCCCAACGATGAATGAAGTGGTGGAGACATTGGTTGCAGAAGTCTGCGTTTTGCCTGCAGGAGTATTCCCTCCTTAAAAATCGTCTCGTTGTCATCCTGGAAGTTTCTACCATGCAATGGTTCTTTCATTCGAGAAAAGAGATTATCTGGCGATGGCAAGACTGGTGAAGACGGGAAGTATGAGAAAATTCGATAGTCCAAAGAATCAACAAATGTGAAAGTGTCCCACGCAAGAATGAGATGGTACACTGTCACGGAGCGAAAACACTCCATTGGACAGCTTCCCGCAGTGCTTCATCTTGACAACCTCCTGTAATCTCATCAGGAGATGTCGGTATGTACTCCTGTGATGGTTTGCCCCTCTTAGGAACATAATCTGTTAACACTGCGTCATGGCAGTCCCAAAAAAACCCTCACATCAACTTGCCTCATGATGGTTCGATCTTTTCTTTATTCGGCGGTGGTGAATCCACACGTTTCATTTGCTTGCTTCGCTGTTTTCTTGAGATTGCAGTGGTACACCCAACACTCGTAGATGGTAACTAACCGGCTAAGGAAGTTATGAGTTGCCCTGATAAAATTGCAGCATTTCTGCCTCCATGTTTGCAATGTCGTGCTAGATGCCCCTCGATTTTAATACACCCATCTTCCAACTCCTGGTCGTCCTATTCTCTTGTGGTCCCCAATTCTTCAAAAGACTTAGTTCTTAACCATTCAGACGTGTCGAACGGAACTGGAAGTGACAAATGCCACTGCCGGCCGCGGTGGTCTAGCGGTTCTAGGCGCTCAGTCCGGAGCCGCGCGACTGCTACGGTCGCAGGTTCGAATCCTGCCTCGGGCATGGATGTGTGTGATGTCCTTAGGTTAGTTAGGTTTAAGTAGTTCTAAGTTCTAGGGGACTGATGACCACAGATGTTAAGTCCCATAGTGCTCAGAGCCATTTGAACCATTTGAACAAATGCCACTCCTCTCCTGTCCCTCTTACCATGATCATACAAGCAGTTGCTGTGGAAGTTCTAGCACCATTTAACATCACAGTGTGTTCATCATCATCTACGTCATTATCCTTTGGATGCTCCCATTCCTCCTCGTAGGGACTTCAGTGTGGTCACTGAACTGTGGGGCTCGGCTGTCATTTGCTCCAGGAGTCAAATTGTCGAGCGACCTTTCCATTCTGACAACATTTTCCTTTTGAACTCTGCTCAGATGGCACACTTTTCAACAGCTACAGGGTCTTTTTCCAGCCTTTGGCCTTTGTTTTTGCTCCCCAGCTATTGGAGACTCGTTTCAGTGGGAATTGGCTAAAGATTTACATTCTAGTGATCACTTCCCAGTGTGGATCCATCTGCCGACTCGGACGCTGGTCGACAAGAGACTATGAAGATGGATGACTCAAAGAGCATATTGGTTGCTGTACAGTCGACAAGCTGTTCTTGAGAAAAAGGATTGTGCACAGATGGCAGTGGCCATATCACTTGTTAGATTCAATGGGCTGCTACGGAGTCCATCCCCTAGTCCAGCAACCACCTTAGTTGATGGCCTGTACTTCGATGGAATGACGACTGTCGATTGGCAGTCAGACGAACAGCTCTACGGAACTTCAGACACCATATGCGAGAGCACATACGAGGCAAATAATAAAAGAATGGAAGCGAGATTCCAGGAAGGAATACACGACTTCTATCTCCCCATGGGGCTCGCCACTCTTCGGCGGGTTCGTGCTTGGCTACCATGGGGCACCAGCATGTGTCTCCTCTTGCTATTGTTTTTCCCTGACTTGGGGAACGTGTCTGGGGTATTATTGGAAATGTTCCGCATTCTGTCGCTAACGTGCGAACAGTCTCACCATTGTTTTCGCTCACTTTTCCTTTGTTTCCCTTTTCGTTCCTTCGCTTCGGCGTTTGAGGATCCTCTATTTTCTTCTTCCTCCCTGTGCGAACCTGAAGGCCGGCCCACGCGTCTGACGCGTAACAGGAATTCCCAGCCCTGGGTCGACAGGTAGGGTTTGCATGTACCCCTTGGTACAGGCCAGGCCCAGGGAGGGTGATTGCCTGAGCTGTAACCTTCCCAAATTGGCGATTAGTCCTTCCATCACGTGTTCGGGAGGTGTTACCTGAGGTGTGATCAATCAATCACCTAAGGCGGGTGCGCCCCTTGTGAAGGGGGGCCCCCAGTTGGAAGGAGTGCGCCATCGGAGATGATGGCAATCGTGGGAGATTTTCTCGCAATGAATCAGTCATCTTCCCACTCAACGTCTACAAAATGTAAACGCAATGAGGCTAATGATTCAGAGACCTTTCCCGCTGCACCACGGTACCTCGTGGTCTCACAAATTGAGGACGGTCAGTCCTTTGCCACGGTAAATCCGTTAATTATTCAGAAAGGTGTAGAAACAATTGCTGGTCCAGTGAAATACTGCGCTTGTTTACGGAATGGCCTTTGCTTTTGGAGACAACTTCTGATTTTCAGGCACAACTGCTTGCTGCCTCACTTCTTCACAGTTACCCTGTTCGTGTTGAGGGGCATAGAACTTCGAATTCTTCCCATGGTGTAATTTACACCAGGCTGCTCGACAGTCTAGCCAAAGCCGAAATCCAGTCTTACCTCTCTGATCAGGGTGTCATTGCCATCCATCGTGTAATGAAAAAGGTAGATTCCTCCTTGGTGCCCACCCGCATTCTCTTTCTCACCTTTGATAAACTGGTGCATCTGTCGAAGCTCAAAGCAGGGTATGAAATTATCATCGTCCGGCCATACATTCCGACCCAATGCGCTGCTACCAGTGTCATTGTTTCAACCACACGAAAAAGTCTTGTCGACACCCAGCCACATGTCACCTGTGGTAGGGATGCGCACAAGGACGATTGTCCACCTCTTTCTCCGTGGTGTATCAACTGGTGTCCAGTGTATCTTGATGAGCGGGCTGTTTAAGAAATCCGAGTAAAGGAAGAGGTGTCTTATCCAGTCGCTCACAAGTTACTGGCTAGTCGCAAACCCTGTGTTCTTCTGTCTGTTACCTATAGTTCTGTTCTTGTTACCCCTCGCTCCATGAAGGACATGGCCATACAGACATCTGACCTCTACTTTCAGTTTAACTCTGAGTTTGTGAAATCGACCATTGTCAAGGTAGCATCGCCACCCCCCCCCCCCCCCCCCACCACCACCACCACCACCGCCCCGTCCAGCTGTGCAACAGACGGTCAAACTCCTGCCTCAAGGGGCGAAACCACCACCCTCACAACCAGTAGCCGGAAAGGACAGTAGTAGTACTCCCATGAAGACGTCCTCGGTCCCTCCAGCCAAACAACACCCGAGTCTTCATCTAACTGGAAAGGCTTGAAGTCCACCAAAGGCAAACGCTTCCCTCCTTCGCCACCTCGAAGATCCTCTTCGATGCTGTTGCCGCGTATACCTTAGCCCGGCCAGCCTCCGTGTCGCCGGTGCGCACCAACAACCGTTTTTCGGCGTTGCCCTCCACAGACAGACAGCACAAGCAAGCTGATGCCTGTAATAGCGCCTCTATCCCAGCTGTTACTCGGCAGCTGCCGAGGTGACACTCCTATGCACCCCTATGTCTCTTCGTCATCGTGCCTCTCCTCCAATGGAACTTTCGCGGCCTTTGGTCCCACAAAGGTGATTTAAGGCTGCTTTTAGCGTCGGAGCGCCCCCTTGTACCTTGCCTTCAGGAAACGAAATTGCGCCCTCACGACCACTTTGAGCTCTCACATTTCTTACCAATTCGTTTTGACCTTCCTCCTGAGGTCGGCATTCCCTTTCATGGGGGCGTCATGCTGCTGATACGGGATGACATTCATAGTTAGCCCATCTCCCTGACTACCCATCTTCAACCTGTTGCAGACTCTTTCCCCCTGTACCATTTATGTACCTCCGTCATTCGATGTCACGATGACAGACTTCCTTCAGCTTATTGGGCAGCTATCTCCCCTATTTTTGCTATGTGGTGACTTAAATGCGCATCATCCCGTTTGGGTTTTTCCCAGGACGTTTCAGAAAGGTACCCTCTTAACCAACTTAACCTCTTCTGCCATAACACAGGAACATTCACTTTCCTTTCCAACTCCCCACACACCTATTCTCATTTGGACCTATCCTTCTGCACTGCTCAGCTTTGCCATCGTCTTGAGTGGTCCGTTCTTTCTGACACCTACTCGAGCGACCATTCCCCGTGTGCTATCCGTTTGCTGACTCCCACCCTATCCGCGTGCACGCTTAAATGGCAGCTTCCTAAGGCTGACTGGCAACTTTACTCCTCCCTGGCGACCTTCGAAGAACAAGATTTCCCCAGTTGCGATGACCAAGTCGAATATCTCACAAACGTTACCCTTAGTGCTGCAGAACGTTCCATCCGCCACACTTCCTCTCTACCACGTCATGTCCCAGTCCCTTGATGGACTGAGGCACGCCGCGACGCAGTTCGCGCACATAGACGTTCTCTCCGCGTTTTTAACTGCCACCCTACGCTGGCGAACTGCATTCATCATAAACAGATCTGTGCAAAGTCTTGCCGCGTTCTTCGGGGTGGCAAAAGAGGACGCTGGATTTCATTCACTAGTTCTTTCACCAGTGCCACATCTTCCTCTGTTGTGCGGGCCAACCTCCGTCGGCTCTCTGGAACCAAGATCCGTTCCCCTTTATCTGTCCTGACAGTCGCTGACGATATCATCGCGGACGCTATTGCTATCTCCAACACCTTGGGCTGCCATTTTGCGGACATTTAGGAGCTCTTCCCACTATCACGCTGCCTGCATCCATCGGAAACGAGTGGAGGCGGCTTGGGCGATACCCTTCTCTTCTCAAAATCGTGAGTGCTACAATGCCGCCATTACTATGAGGGAGCTAGATCATGCTCTCAGTTCATCCCGATCCTCATTCAGATGTTGCACCACCTTTCTCGTGTGGGCAAGCACTTGCTGCTTAACACGTACAACGGCATCTGGGCAGAGGGCTTATTTCCTGGACGCTGGTGTGAAGCCACCGTCATACTCGTACCTAAGCCCGGTAAGGACAAAAGCCTTCCTTCTAGCTACCACCCTCTCTCTCTTACCAGCTGCGTTTGCTAGGTGATGGAATGTATGATTCGTGCCTGGCTGGTGTGGTGGCTTGAGTCCCGCCATTTACTAACGAATGCAAAGTGTGGATTTAGAGCGCGGCGTTCTGCAGTTGACCATCCCGTTACTTTGTCCACCCATGTCATGAATGAATGGTTTTGTGCGGAAATCCCAGACTGTGTCCGTGTTTCTAGATTTGGAGAGGGCCTATGACACCTGCTGGAGAATTGGTATCCTCCGTGCTCTTCACACGTGGGCCTCCGTGGGCGCCTGCCCTGTTTTCTTCGGGCACTTTTACTAGTCCGAGTTGTCAAGGTGCGTGTGGGTCTGCCTTTATCCAGGAAAGTGCTGTACCTCAGGCTTCCGTCCTGAGAATCGTTCTCTTTGCTATCGCCATTAACCCTATAATGGCCTGTCTCCCACCGGGCATCTCCGGCTCTTTTTGTTGAGGATTTTGCCATCTATTGCAGTTCTCCACGGACCTGTCTTGCCGAGCGGCTTCTTCAGTGATGTCTTTATCGTATTTACTCCTGGAGCATCGACAATGGCTTTCGCATTTCCACTGACAAAACCGTCTGTATGAATTCCTTGCAACGCAAATGGTTTCTCCCGCCATCTTTAGAACGCTGGTGTCTTACCCTTCCGTTCCTTGACACTACGAAATTCCTGGGGCTCATGCTCGACAGGAAACACTCTTGGTCCTCCCATGTGTCTTACCTGTCAGCCCACTGTATGCAGTCCATCAGTGTCCTACGTGTCCTCAATGGTACTTCCTGGGGGTGCCGATCGAACCACCCTCCTCCGTTTGTACCAGTCCCTTGTCTATTCGAAACTCGACTATGGGTGCTTTGTTTATGCGTCTGCGCGCCCATCCCTCTTAAGCCGTCTCAACACTATCCACCATCATGGCATCCATTCAGCCACAGCCACCTTTTACGCCAGCCTGGTTGAGTGTCTGTATGCTGAAGCTGCTGAACTACCACTGTCCTACTGCCGTCACTTCCTCCTCAGTAGGTATGGATGCCATTTGTCTGCCATGCATGGCCACCCATCCTATGCCTCCTTCTTTGATGATTCCTTTGATCGTCAGTATGGGGCTCGTCCCTCTTCTCTGTTACCTCCTGGACGACTTTCACCACTTGCTATGGCGGCTTAACTTCACACTAACTGCAACTTTACCTGTGAGCGTGAACCCTTCATCACCTTGGCTTCGTAAAGCAACCTGTGTTAACCTTGGCCTTCATCCGCTTCCTAAGAACACTACTCCAACACCGTTGAATCGCCTCCAGTTTCACGACTTCAACATGGATCTTCGTGATAGTGCCTTTGTATGCACTGATATGCCTCTCAGATTGACTGTGGTGTCTGGTGTGCCTTCGTCTTTGGCACCCATGTCTGTCGATATCGGCTTCCATCACACACCTCAGTATTTACAGCTGAGCTCTTCGCCTTGTATCAGGCCATGGAGTACATCTGGCGACACACCATTTCCAATTGTGTCCTCTGCTCAGACTCGCGCAGTGTCCTCCAAAGTGTATGTGCACTGTATACTGCTCATCCCTTAGTGCCAGGGGGTCCAGGAAAACTGTCATGTGCTCACTCTTAGTGGAGCCAATGTCATGTTTCTGTGGGCCCCTGGTCATGCCGGACTGCCAGGAAACGAGGCTGCTGACACTGCTGCCAAGGCTACAGTCCTCGTACCTGAGCCCGTGAGTACCTATGTTCCCTCTGTCCCTATATTGCCCTCTGTCAGGAGCTGATGTCCCTTTGGCATCACCAATGGTTCTCCCTTCACGGGAACAAGCTCCAGCTTATTAAATCTCCCCCAGTGCCTTGGACGACCTCCTCTCGGCCCTCCCGTCGGGAGGTGATTATTTTAACTCGGCTGCTGGGCGCATCTAGAGATGGCTCAGGTTTTTGCTGAACACTTTTTTGCAATCACTTCATCATCCAGACAGCTCTTGCGTTTCAGGTGTTCCATAGGACTGCGGAGATGAGGAAGATCCACTTCTTCCTGCATAATGAGGTCTACAACCTTCCATTCTTCATGTGGGAACTGGAATCTGCTCTGTCATCTGTGCGCAGTGCCCTGGAGCGAAAGGCCATCTCCTCTCTTCTTTCAGTCAGATCTGGTTTTCTGGACAGTACCCCACTACCCCCCTGCGGGTCCGGGGATTAGAATAGGCCCGCGGTATTCCTGCCTGTCGTAAGAGGCGACTAAAAGGAGTCCATCCCCCTCACGGGGGTAGTTCGCGCCTGCGTCCGGAGACGGACGGTTCCACGACCTATCATCGTGGTCCTTTTGGTTTTTTCACTTCTCGTTTCTTCCTTCCTTTTGTTGGTTCCTTTCTTTGCTCTTCTCCACCTCACTGTCTTCCTTACTCTTTCCCTTGCCTTCTCCTTGCCTTCTCATTGCCTTTTTCTCCTTGCCTTCTCATTGCCTTTTTCTCCTTGCCTTCTCATTGCCTTCTTCTCCTTGCCTTCTTATTGCCTTCTTCCCCTTGCTTTCTCATTGCCTTCTTCTCCTTGCCTTCTCTGGTCTCCGCCTCGGCGTTTGAGACAGTCTGTCCTCTTTCTCCCTCTCTCTCTTCTTTTTCCTCTTCTTCCTTCCTCCCTGTGCGTGTCTGAAGGCCGACCCACGCATTCGCACGCGTAGCCGGTGACGGGGTAACGCGTAAGTCCCCGCCCTGGGTAGACATGTAAGGCACGCGCGTACCCCCTGGTAAAGGCCAGGCCCGGGGAGGGGTGATTGCCTGAGCTGATACCTTCTGACCATGCCGATTGGTCCCTCCGTCTGTTTCTCGGGAGGTGTGACCTGAGGTGTAAACATTCACCTAAGGCGGGAGTGCCCTCTGAGAGGGTCCCCACAAGGAAGGAGCGCGCCATCGGAGACGCTGGCAATCATGGGGGATTCCTCCGCAATGGATTCTACTCCATCTCTTTCGACTTCGACCCAAAAACGGAAACGTGACCAGCCAACAGTGACAAAAGTACTACCGCCTGCCCCACAGTTCCTCGTAGTTTCTCGAACTGAAGACGGAAAGGATTTTTCCTCTGTCAACCCTTTCGTTATTCAGAAGGGCGTAGATGCCATAGCCGGATCTGTCAAATCCTGTACCAGGTTGCGTAACGGCACCTTATTACTGGAAACTGAGAATGCCTTTCAGGCACAAAAACTGCTTCGGGCCACCCTCCTGTACACGTTCCCTGTCCGGGTGGAGGCCCACCGAACTTTGAATTCGTCTCGTGGTGTGGTCTATACTGACTCCCTCGACGGATTGACTGACGAGGAGCTTCAATCATTCCTCGCTGAGCAGGGCGTGACGGCTGTCCATAGGGTCATGAAAAAGGTCAACAATGACCTTGTACCGACCCGGACAATTTTCTTGACCTTCGATAGTGTTAAGCTGCCATCGCGCATCAAGGCGGGCTACGAGGTTATTTCTGTTCGCCCCTATATCCCGACACCTACGCGCTGCTACCAGTGTCAGCGTTTCAATCACACTCGACAGTCTTGTTCCAATGCGGCTAAATGTGTCACCTGTGGCAGGGATGCCCATGAGGGTGACTGTCCACCTCCGTCTCCTCGTTGTGTGAACTGTCAGGGTGACCATGCCGCATCCTCCCGCGACTGTCCTGTCTATAAGGAAGAACGCTGTATCCAGGAAATTCGGGTCAAAGAGAAAGTGTCCACCTCGGCTGCTCGCAAGCTATTGGCTAGTAGGAAGCCCACGCTGCTCCCAGCGGGGAAATACAGTACTGTCCTCGCCTCTCCTCGGACTACCCGGGAGGTAGCAACCCAGACATGCGATCTGACCTTCAGCACCACGGTCGTCCGTTCGGCCAGTGCTAAGATCGCGCGGTCGACGTCTCCTCTTCCTCCCATCACCCCACAGACACGAGCACCTTCTTCAGCTTCTGCTAAAACGAAGACACCGAAGTCAGATGCACGGGCCTTCAAGAAGGAACCATCCCGTGCAGACTTCCTCCGTACCTCGACCTCACAGCCTTCGACCGGTACTTCCACTACACGTCCTTCCAAAAAGGCGCATAGGAAGCACAGTTCTCCTTCCCCGCCACGGCGCATTTCTTCTCTTGCGCCACCCAGCGGCTGCCGCCCCAGGCCGTCATCCGTTTCGCTTGGCCGCACCGCTGGTCGCCGTACATCTGGCCGTTCACTGGCGGAGGAAGCTCCCCCTCCCGGCCATCCTCCCGAGATGGCCGATGACCCTATAGACCCAATGGACGATGACTGTCCGCCTACTGATAGCGGCGGCAGTGCTCGCTCGAAGCCAGGCCCTAAGCGGCCTTCGAGGTGACCACTTCCCTCATCTTTCTTTTCTTACGATGGCACTTATTCACTGGAATATTCGCAGCATTCGCTCCAACCGAGAGGACTTGAAGTTGCTGCTCCGCTTGCACCGTCCGCTTGTCGTAGCCCTCCAGGAAACGAAGCTACGCCCATGCGATCAAATTGCCTTGGCACACTACACCTCTGTGCGTTTTGACCTACCCCCTGTGGTAGGTATCCCAGCTCATGGAGGGGTTATGTTGCTGGTCCGGGATGATATTTACTACGATCCCATCACGTTGCACACCGGCCTGCAGGCAGTTGCCATCCGCATTACTCTCCCCACTTTTACGTTTTCCTTTTGTACCGTTTACACTCCATCGTCATCTGCCGTTACCAGGGCAGACGTGATGCAACTTATTGCTCAGCTACCTGCACCATTTTTGTTAACTGGAGACTTCAATGCCCACCATCCCATTTGGGGCTCTCCAGCATCCTGCCCGAGGGGCTCCTTGTTAGCAGACCTTTTCAACCAGCTCGATCTTGTCTGCCTCAATACTGGCGCCCCTACTTTTCTTTCGGACACATCTCACACCTATTCCCATTTAGACCTCTCTATATGTACTCCCCAACTTGCACGCCGGTTTGAGTGGTATGCACTTTCTGATACATATTCGAGCGACCACTTCCCGTGTGTTATCCATCTCCTGCAGCATACCCCCTCTTCGTGCTCAACTAGTTGGACCATCTCCAAGGCAGACTGGAGGCTCTTCTCTTCCAGGGCTACCTTTCAGGATCAAACCTTCACAAGCTGCGATCGTCAGGTCGCACACCTCACGGAAGTCATTCTCGCTGCTGCTGAATATTCCATCCCTCACCCTACTTCTTCTCCACGTCGCGTACCGGTCCCCTGGTGGACCGCAGCATGTAGAGATGCTTTACGTGCTCGTCGACGTGCTTTACGCACCTTTAAGCGCCACCCTACAGTGGCGAATTGTATTAATTATAAACGATTACGTGCTCAGTGTCGTCGTATTATTAAAGAAAGCAAGAAAGCCAGCTGGGCTGCTTTCACAAGCACCTTCAACAGTTCTACCCCTTCTTCTGTTGTCTGGGGTAGCCTGCGCCGGCTATCTGGCACTAAGGTCCACTCCCCAGTTTCTGGCTTGAAGGTCGCGAATGAAGTCCTTGTGGCCCCTGAGGCTGTCTCCAATGCCTTCGGCCGCTTTTTCGCCGAGGTTTCGAGCTCCGCTCATTACCACCCTGCCTTCCTCCCCCGCAAACAGGCAGAGGAGGCTAGGCCACCTAACTTCCGCTCCTCGAATTGTGAAAGTTATAATGCCCCAACCACCATGCGGGAACTCGAAACCGCACTTGGCCGATCACGGTCCTCCGCTCCAGGGCCTGATTCTATTCATATTCAGATGCTGAAGAACCTTTCTCCTGCGGGTAAAGGTTTTCTTCTTCGTACATACAATCGCATCTGGATTGAGGGACATGTTCCCGCATGCTGGCGCGAGTCTATTGTTGTCCCGATTCCTAAGCCGGGGAAGGACAATCACTTGCCTTCCAGTTATCGACCTATCTCGCTTACCAGCTGTGTCTGTAAAGTGATGGAGCGAATGGTTAACTCTCGATTGGTTTGGCTGCTCGAGTCTCGACGCCTACTTACCAATGTACAATGTGGATTTCGAAGGCGCCGCTCTGCTGTTGACCATCTGGTTACCTTGTCGACCTTCATTATGAATAACTTCTTGCGGAAGCGCCCGACCGCGGCTGTGTTCTTTGATTTGGAGAAGGCTTACGACACCTGTTGGAGGGCGGGCATTCTCCGCACCATGCATACATGGGGCTTTCGCGGTCGCCTCCCTCTTTTTATTCATTCCTTTTTAATGGATCGACAGTTTCGGGTACGTGTGGGTTCTGTCCTGTCCGACACCTTTCGCCAGGAGAATGGGGTGCCACAGGGCTCAGTTTTGAGCGTCGCTCTCTTCGCCATCGCGATCAATCCAATAATGGATTGCCTCCCAGCTGATGTAACAGGCTCCCTTTTCGTGGACGATTTTACCATCTATTGCAGCGCGCAGTGTGCACGTGTCCTGGAGCGCTGTCTTCAGCGTTCTCTTGACCGTCTTTACTCCTGGAGTGTCGCCAATGGCTTCCGTTTTTCTGCCGAGAAGACGGTCTGTATTAACTTCTGGCGCTACAAAGAGTTTCTCCCACCGTCCTTACGACTCGGTCCCGTTGCTCTCCCACTCGTGGAGACAATCAAATTTTTAGGCCTTACCTTTGACAGGAAACTTAGCTGGTCTCCACATGTGTCATATTTGGCCGCCCGTTGTACCCGTTCTTTAAATGTCCTCCGTGTTCTCAGTGGTATGTCGTGGGGAGCGGATCGAACCGTCCTACTTCGTCTATATCGGTCGATCGTCCGCTCCAAGCTGGATTATGGGAGCTTCGTATACTCCTCTGCACGGCCATCCATCTTACGCCGCCTCAACTCCATACAACATCGGGGTTTACGACTTGCGATCGGAGCATTTTATACCAGTCCCGTAGAGAGTCTTCATGCTGACGCTGGCGAATTGCCACTCACCTACCGGCGCGATATACTGCTTTGTCGGTATGCCTGTCGGCTACTGTCAATGCCCGACCATCCGTCTTATCGTTCCTTTTTTGACGACTCTCTTGACCTTCAATACGGGTTGTATGTCTCTGCCTTGCTACCCCCTGGAGTTCGCTTTCGTCGCCTCCTTCAACACCTTGATTTTTCACTCCCTGCAACCTTTCGAGTGGGCGAGAGCCGCACGCCACCTTGGCTCCAGGCTCAGGTCCGCGTTCACCTCGACCTCAGCTCGCTCCCAAAAGAGGTCACCCCCGGTTCGGTCTACCACTCCCGTTTTTTGGAACTTCGTTCGAAGTTCAACAACATGACTTTCATTTATACAGATGGCTCTAAGACCAATGACGGGGTCGGGTGTTCCTTTATTGTCGGGGCACAAAGTTTCCAATACCGGCTCCATGGCCATTGTTCGGTCTTCACAGCTGAGCTCTTTGCCCTCTACCAGGCTGTTCTTTACATCTGCCGCCACCGACATTCTGCTTATGTCATCTGCTCAGATTCCCTGAGCGCCATCCAGAGCCTCAGTGATCCGTACCCGGTTCACCCTTTCGTACACCGGATCCAACGCTCTCTTCAGCAGCTGGTGGACGTCGGTACGCCGGTTAGCTTTATGTGGGTTCCTGGCCATGTCGGTATCCCTGGGAACGAAGCTGCAGATGCCGCGGCCAAGGCTGCAGTCCTCCAGCCTCGGACAGCTTCTTGTTGTGTCCCTTCGTCCGATTTTAGCAGGGTCATTTGTCGGCGCGTTGTGTCGCTGTGGCATGCCGATTGGGCTGCACTTACCGACAACAAGCTTCGGGCCTTAAAACCTCTTCCCGTGGCTTGGACGTCCTTCTCACGCCCTTCTCGGCGGGAGGAGGTCGTTTTAGCAAGGTTAAGAATTGGACACTGCCGGTTCAGCCATCGCCATCTGCTGACGGCTGCGCCGGCGCCGTTCTGCCCATGTGGGCACTTGCTGACGGTTAGACACATTTTAATGTCCTGTCCTGATCTTAACACACTGCGCCTCGATCTTAACCTGCCTAATACTTTCGATGCCATTTTAGCGGATGACCCACGAGCAGCTGCTCGTGTTCTTTGTTTTATCAATTTGACACACCTCGCTAAGGACATTTGATGATGTTTTTTAATCCTATGCCTGTCAGTCTGTCTTTTATTGTGTTTTCCCTTTTAGTTGTTGTTGTCAACTTGTGCCTCGCGGTGCATTCTTAGAGTAGTCAGGGCGCTAATGACCATTGAAGTTGTGCGCCCGAAAACCACAAAAAAAAAAAAAAAAAAAGTACCCCACTACTTGAAAGGAGGCAATATTAATTCCCTTATGGAAACCAGTCAAGGACTTTAGCGTCCCTAGCAGTTACTGGTGCGTAGCCCTTACCAGTGGTATCAGTAAGACTCTTGAACACTAGGTCAGCCGCCACCTCGTCGGGCTGCTCGAATTCAGAGGTCACCTGAGCCGCTCCCAGTGCGGTTTGAGGTGCTACCATTCCACCTTTGACAGCTTAATTCTGATGGAGATGGCAATACAGGAGTTGTCCTTACAGTTTTGTGTGTTTTTTACCTCAAAAATACGTAAGACACATATTGAAGGTACAACAATCTTCATCAACTTCATGGATGGGAACTACATGGACATCTGCCACTTCTTCCCCAATCCTTCATTGAGGACCTGCACTTCGATATTGCGTTGGTGACGCCTTGTCTGATTGCTATGTTAAAGAGAATTTTGTCCCCCAAGGCAGTGTACTCAGTGTCGCATTGTCTGCCATTGCTGTCACTAGCATTTGCGGAGAGCATCATTCACCTTGCTCGCCAGACTCCAGGATTTTACAGAAAGAGAGGAAAATCATGGAATACAAGACCCTGGACCGACTGACCTACACTGAGGCTAAGAGGAAATTTCAGCGCCTACATCCTGTGGCCAAGACCTCCTCATACGCCACCGCTACGAGAACAATTGTCGCCCCCATTAGTTCCTCGAATTCCTGTTGCTCCTCGGAACTGGGAGGCTACACCTGCTCCCTTGATGGCGGGAGGGGGGGGGGGGGTACTTCCCTCCTTGTTGCTCCCGCACCATCTACTTTGTGAACACCCCCCCCCCCCCCTCACCCATCATGGATTTCAGTCCTCACTTCTGAGCGAGAGAAGCGTAAGTCTTCTTTGGCTCCTCTCATTGGGAAAGGGTCACTGGGGTCACTCCCTTCCCAGGTTTCTGCTAGTGGGAAAGATGACACCCGCCAGTGGGCTGAAGAGCCCAAAAGCAGCCGGTCGTAGGGCTTCACGCTGGTCATCAGTCCCAGAGACTGATTCAGTGAAGTCCTCCCAGCCAGGGAAACACAAGGCACAGTGCATCTGAGAATGGGGTGGAGATTCTGACGTCCGCTGAGAACCTGGATCTCGCCAGATCCTTGGACACAATAGATACAGACTGCTCAGGCAAAAAGTCGGTGGCAGCAGGTGACCCTGAGGCGTAAACTGCCCCATTGAATGTTCCATGCCTTCCCAGTCTCACGATGACCTCACCCTTCAGTGGAATTGCGACGGTTTTCTCCACCGCCTGGTTGAGCAACTGCAACTGTTACGCTTTACACCTGCTTTCTGCATTGCCCTCCAGGAAACCTGGTTCCCGGCAATCCGGACCCCTGCGCTCCACGGCTATAAGGTATATTACAGTAACCGTAGCGACTATAATCGAGTGTCAGGTGGAGTTTGCGTTTCTGTCCCAAACAGTAACCGTAGCGACTATAATCGAGTGTCAGGTGGAGTTCGCGTTTCTGTCCCAAAGTCTGTAGTGAAATTGTGTCGCTTCAAGTCCCTCTTGAAGCTGTGGCTGTCAGAATAAGGACGATGCGATGTATATCTTTCTCTAGATGGTGCCGTACCCCTGAATGTATTAGTTACACTTATTGATTAACTCCCTAAACCTTTCCTACTTTTGGGAGATTTTAACTCCCATAACCCCTTGTGGGGCGACACTGTGCGTACTGGCTGAGGCAGGGATGTCGAAACTTCACTGCCTCAGTTCCACTTCTGCCTCTTAAATACTGGAACCGCCACACATTTCAGTGTAGCTCGGGGTAGTTACTCGGCCATTGATTTATCAGTTTGCGCCCCAGGAGTTCTCCCATCTGTCCACAGGAGAACACACGACGACCTGTGTGGTAATGACCACTTCCCCATCTTCCTGTTACTGCCCCGGCGTCAGACCCACGGACGCCTGCCCAGATGAGCTTTAAACAAGGCGGACTGGGAAACTTTCACGTCTGATGTCACTGTGGAATCTCCCCCACACGGTAACATCGATGTGGTGGTTGAGCAGGTAACTACAACGATCGTTTCTGCAGCGGAGAACGCGATCCCTCGTCCTTTAGGGCGCTGCTGGGGAAAGACAGTCTCTCGGTGGTCGCCGGAAGTCGCTAAGGCAATTGTAGAGCGTCGGCGAGCTCTACAGCGACATAAGCGGCACCCTTTCCTTGAGCATCTTATAGCCTTTAAGCGGCTCCGTGCCCGTGTACGCCAGCTCATAAAACGATGGAAACAGGAGTGTTTGGAGAGGTACGTATCGACCATTGGATGCCATACGTCGCTCCACCAAGTGGACGAAGATAAGAAGTCGTTTTGGGTACGAGACCCCAACAGGAGTCCCTGGCGTTACCATCAATGGCGAGCTATGTACAGACGCAAACACGATTGCCGAGCACTTTGCCGAGCGCTATGCTCGAGCGTCTGCGTCGGGGAACTACCTCGCAGCCTTTCGCCCCCGCAAACGGCGGATGGAAAGGAAAGTCCTCTCGTTCACTACACGCCACAACGAACCCAATAACGCCCCAGTTAAGGAGTGCGAGCGCTTCAGCGCATTTGCACGTTGCCTCAAAATAGCTTCTGGGCCGGATTGGATCCTCAGTCAGATGAATAAACATCTCTCATCTGACTACAAGCGACATCTCATAATCTTCAACTGGATCTGGTGTGTTGGCGTCTTTCCAGCGCTATGGCGGGAGAGCACCATCGTCCCGGTTCTCAAACCCAGTAAAAACCCGCTTGATGTGGATAGCTATCGGCCCATCAGCGTCACCAACGTTGTCTGTAAGCTGCTGGAACGTTTGGTATGTTGGTGGTTGGATTGGGTCGTGGAGTCACGTGGCTTGCTGGCTCCATATCAGGGAGGCCTCCCGAAGAGTCACTCTACCACTGGTAATCTTGTGTCCATCGCGTCTGCCATCCGAACACCCTTTCCAGGTGGCAACACCTAATTGCCGTCTTTTTTTGACTTACGTAAAGCATACGACACAACTTGGCAACATCATATCTTTGTCACATTGTATGAGTGGGGTCTCTGAGGACCACTGCAGATTTTTATCCAAAACTTCCTGTCTCTTCGTAGTTTCCGTGTCCAAGTTGGTGCCTCCCGTAGTCTCCCCCCCACCCCCACCCCCGTATCCAGGAGAAGAGGGTCCCACAGGGTTCCATATTGAGTGTATCACTATTTTTAATGGCCATTAACGGTCTAGCAGAAGCTGTAGGGCCGTCCGTCTCACCCTCTCTGTATACAGACGACTTCAGCATTTCGTACTGCTTCACCAGTACTGGTGTTGCTGAGTGGCGCCTACAGGGACCATTCACAAGGCGCAGTCATGGGCTCTCGTCTACGGCTTCCAGTTTTCGGCCGGTAAGTCGTTTGTTACGCACTTCTGTCGGCGTCATACTCTTCATCCAGAACCAGGACTATACCTTCCTGACGATCCACTCACTGTAGTAAAGACATACCTATTCTTAGGACTGGTTTTCGACGCCCGACTGACTTGCCTCCCTCACCTTCGTCAGCTTAGGCCGAAGTGCTGGCAACACCTCAATGCCCTCCGCAGCCTGATCAATGCCAACTGGGGTTCAGATCGCTCTTCGCTGCTGCAGCTGTACGAAGCCTTCGTTCCCCCCTGCGGGTCCGGGGATTAGAATAGGCCCGAGGTATTCCTGCCTGTCGTAAGAGGCGACTAAAAGGAGTCCCACCCCCTCAAGGGGGTCGTTAGCGCCTGCGTCCGGAGACGGACGGTTCCACGACCTCTATTTGCGGTCATTTTGCTTTTTCACTTCTCGTTTCTTCCTTCCTTTGGTTGGTTCCTTTCTTTGCTCTTTTCCACCTCACTGTCTTCCTTACTCTTTCCCTTGTCTTCTTCTCCTTGCCTTCTCATTGCCTTCTCCTTGCCTTCTCATTGCCTTCTTCTCCTTGCCTTCTCTGGTCTCCGCCTCGGCGTTTGAGACAGTCTGTCCTCTCTCTCCCTCTCTCTCCTCCTTTTCCTCTTCTTCCTTCCTCCCTGTGCGTGCCTGAAGGCCGACCCACGCGTTCGCACGCGTAGCCGGTGACGGGGTAACGCGTAATTCCACGCCCTGGGTAGACATGTAAGGCACGCGCGTACCCCCTGGTAACGGCCAGGCCCGGGGAGGGGTGATTGCCTGAGCTGATACCTTCTGACCATGCCGATTGGTCCCTCCGTCTGGTTCTCGGGAGGTGTGACCTGAGGTGTAAACATTCACCTAAGGCGGGAGTGCCCTCTGTGAGGGTCCCCACAAGGAAGGAGCGCGCCATCGGAGACGCTGGCAATCATGGGGGATTCCTCCGCAATGGATTTCACTCCATCTGTCTCGACTTCTGCCCAAAAACGGAAACGTGACCAGCCATCAGTGACTAAAGTACTACCGCCTGCCCCACAGTTCCTCGTCGTTTCTCGATCTGAGGACGGAAAGGATTTTTCCTCTGTCAACCCTTTTGTTATCCAGAAGGGTGTCGATGCCATAGCCGGATCTGTCAAATCTTGTACCAGGTTGCGTAATGGTACCTTATTACTAGAAGCTGAGAGCGCCTTTCAGGCACAAAAACTGCTTCGGGCCACACTCCTGTACACGTTCCCTGTGCGGGTGGAGGCTCACCGAACCTTGAATTTGTCTCGTGGTGTGGTCTATACTAGCTCCCTCGACGGACTGACTGACGAGGAGATTCAATCTTTCCTCGCTGAGCAGGGCGTGACGGCTGTCCATAGGGTCATGAAAAAGGTCAACAATGACCTTGTACCGACCCGGACACTTTTCTTGACCTTCGATAGTGTTAAGCTGCCATCGCGCATCAAGGCGGGCTACGAGGTTATTTCTGTTCGCCCCTATGTCCCGACACCTACGCGCTGTTACCAGTGTCAGCGTTTCAATCACACTCGACAGTCTTGTTCCAATGCGGCTAAATGTGTCACTTGTGGCAGGGATGCCCATGAGGGTGACTGTCCACCTCCGTCTCCTCGTTGTGTGAACTGTCAGGGTGACCATGCCGCATCCTCCCGCGACTGTCCTGTCTATAAGGAAGAACGCTGTATCCAAGAAATTCAGGTCAAAGAGAAAGTGTCCACCTCGGCTGCTCGCAAGCTATTGGCTAGTAGGAAGCCCACGCTGCTCCCAGCGGGGAAATACAGTACTGTCCTCGCCTCTCCTCGGACTACCAGGGAGGTGGCAACCCAGACATGCGATCTGACCTTCAGCACCACGGTCGTCCGTTCGGCCAGTGCTAAGATCGCCCGGTCGACGTCTCCTCTTCCTCCCGTCACCCCTCAGACACAAGCACCTTCATCAGCTTCTGCCAAGACGAAGAGAGAGAAGTCAGATGCACGGGCCTTTAAGAAGGAACCGTCCCGTGCAGACTTCCTACGTACCAGGACCTCCCAGCCTTCGACCGGTACTTCCACCAAACGACCTTCCAAGAAGGCTCCTAGGAAGCACAGTTCTCCTTCTCCGCCACGGCGCATTTCTTCTCCTGCGCCACCCAGCGGTTGCCGCCCCAGGCCGTCATCCGTTTCGTCTGGCCGCACCGCTGGTAGCCGAACATCTGGCCGTTCACCGGTGGAGGAAGCCCCCCCCTCCCGGCCATCTTCCCAAGATGGCCGATGAACCTATAGACCCAATGGACGAAGACTGTCCGCCTACTGATAGCGGCGGCAGTGCTCGCTCGAAGCCAGGCCCTCCGCGGCCTTCGAGGTGACCCCTTCTTTTATCTTCCTTTTCTTACGATGGCACTTATTCACTGGAATATTCGCAGCATTCGCTCCAATCGAGAGGACTTGAAGTTGCTGCTCCGCTTGCACCGTCCGCTTGTCGTAGCCCTCCAGGAAACGAAGCTACGCCCATGCGATCAAATTGCCTTGGCACACTACACCTCTGTGCGTTTTGACCTACCCCCTGTGGTGGGTATCCTGGCTCATGGAGGGGTTATGTTGCTGGTCCGGGATGATATTTACTATGATCCCATCACGTTGCACACCGCCCTGCAGGCAGTTGCCATCCGCATTACTCTCCCCACTTTTAAATTTTCCATTTGTACCGTTTACACTCCATCATCTGCCGTTACCAGGGCAGACATGATGCAACTTATTGCTCAGCTACCTGCACCATTTTTGTTAACTGGAGACTTCAATGCCCACCATCCCCTTTGGGGCTCTCCAGCATCCTGCCCGAGGGGCTCCCTGTTAGCAGACCTTTTCAACCAGCTCAACCTTGTCTGCCTCAATACTGGCGCCCCTACTTTTCTTTCGGACACATCTCACACCTATTCCCATTTAGACCTCTCTATATGTACTCCCCAACTTGCACGCCGGTTTGAATGGTATGCACTTTCTGATACATATTCGAGCGACCACTTCCCGTGTGTTATCCATCTCCTGCAGCATACCCCCTCTCCATGCTCCTCTAGTTGGACCATCTCCAAGGCAGACTGGGGGCTCTTCTCTTCCAGGGCGACCTTTCAGGATCAAACCTTCACAAGCTGCGATCGTCAGGTCACACACCTCACGGAAGTCATTCTCGCTGCTGCTGAATATTCCATCCCTCACCCTACTTCTTCTCCACGTCGCTTACCGGTCCCCTGGTGGACTGCAGCATGTAGAGACGCTTTACGTGCTCGTCGACGTGCTTTACGCACCTTTAAACGCCACCCTACAGTGGCGAATTGTATCAATTATAAACGATTACGTGCTCAGTGTCGTCGTGTTATTAAAGAAAGCAAGAAAGCCAGCTGGGCTGCTTTCACAAGCACCTTCAACAGTTTTACTCGTTCTTCTGTTGTCTGGTACGGTAGCCTGCGCCGGCTATCTGGCACTAAGGTTCACTCACCAGTTTCTGGCTTGACGGTCGCGAATGACGTCCTTGTGGCCCCTGAGGATGTCTCCAATGCCTTCGGCCGCTTTTTCGCCGAGGTTTCGAGCTCCGCTCATTACCACCCTGCCTTCCTCCCCCGCAAACAGGCAGAGGAGGCTAGGCCACCTAACTTCCGCTCCTCGAATCGTGAAAGTTATAATGCCCCATTCACCATGCGGGAACTCGAAACCGCACTTGGCCGATCACGGTCCTCCGCTCCAGGGCCTGATTCTATTCGTATTCAGATGTTGAAGAACCTTTCTCCTGCGGGTAAAGGTTTTCTTCTTCGTACTTACAATCGCATCTGGATTGAGGGACATGTTCCCGCATGCTGGCGCGAGTCTATTGTTGTCCCGATTCCTAAGCCGGGGAAGGACAAGCACTTGGCTTCCAGTTATCGACCCATCTCGCTTGCCAGCTGTGTCTGTAAAGTGATGGAGCGAATGGTTAACTCTCGATTGGTTTGGCTGCTCGAGTCTCGACGCCTACTTACCAATGTACAATGTGGATTTCGTAGGCGCCGCTCTGCTGTCGACCATCTGGTTACCTTGTCGACCTTCATTATGAATAACTTCTTGCGGAAGCGCCCGACCCGGCTGTGTTCTTTGATTTGGAGAAGGCTTACGACACCTGTTGGAGGGCGGGCATTCTCCGCACCATGCATACATGGGGCCTTCGCGGTCGCCTCCCTCTTTTTATTCGTTCTTTTTTAATGGATCGACGTTTCAGGGTACGTGTGGGTTCTGTCCTGTCAGACACCTTTCGCCAGGAGAATGGTGTGCCACAGGGCTCAGTTTTGAGCGTCGCTCTCTTCGCCATCGCGATCAATCCAATTATGGATTTCCTCCCAGCTGATGTATCAGGCTCCCTTTTCGTGGACGATTTTACCATCTATTGCAGCGCGCAGTGTACACGTGTCCTGGAGCGCTGTCTTCAGCGTTCTCTTGACCGTCTTTACTCCTGGAGTGTCGCCAATGGCTTCCGTTTTTCTGCCGAGAAGACGGTCTGTATTAACTTCTGGCGCTACAAAGAGTTTCTCCCACCGTCCTTACGACTCGGTCCCGTTGCTCTCCCATTCGTGGAGACAACAAAATTTTTAGGTCTTACATTTGACAGGAAACTTAGTTGGTCTCCACATGTCATATTTGGCTGCCCGTTGTACCCGTTCTCTAAATGTCCTCCGTGTTCTCAGTGGTATGTCGTGGGGAGCGGATCGAACCGTCCTGCTTCGTCTATATCGGTCGATCGTCCGCTCCAAGCTGGATTATGGGAGCTTCGTATACTCCTCTGCACGGCCATCCATCTTACGCCGCCTCAACTCCATACAACATCGGGGTTTACGACTTGCGATCGGAGCGTTTTATACTAGTCCCGTCGAGAGTCTTCATGCTGACGCTGGTGAGTTGCCACTCACCTACCGGCGCGATATACTGCTTTGTCGGTATGCCTGTCGGCTACTGGCAATGCCCGACCACCCGTCTTATCGTTCCTATTTTGATGACTCTCTCGACAGTCAATACGGGTTGTATGTCTCTTCCCTGCTACCCCCTGGAGTTCGCTTTCGTCGCCTCCTTCAACACCTTGATTTTTCACTCCCTGCAACCTTTCGAGTGGGCGAGAGCCACACGCCACCTTTGCTCCAGGCTCAGGTTCGCGTCCACCTTGACCTCTGCTCGCTCCCGAAGGAGGTTACCCCCGGTTCAGTCTACCACTCCCGTTTTATCGCACTTCGTTCGAAGTTCATTAATATGACCTTCATTTATACAGACGGGTCTAAGACCAATGACGGGGTTGGGTGTTCCTTTATTGTCGGGGCACAAAGTTTCAAATACCGGCTCCATGGCCTTTGTTCGGTCTTCACAGCTGAGCTCTTTGCCCTCTACCAGGCTGTCCTTTACATCTGCCGCCACCGACATTCTGCATATGTCATCTGCTCCGATTCCCTGAGCGCTATCCAGAGCCTCCGTGATCCGTACCCGGTTCACCCTTTCGTGCACCGGATCCAACGCTCTCTTCAGCAGCTGGTGGACGTCGGTTCTCCGGTTAGCTTTATGTGGGTTCCTGGCCATGTCGGTCTCCCTGGGAACGAAGCTGCAGATGCCGCGGCCAAGGCTGCGGTCCTCCAGCCTCGGACAGCATCTTGTTGTGTCCCTTCGTCAGATTGTAGCAGGGTCATTTGTCGGCGCATTTTATCGCAGTGGCATGCCGATTGGGCTGCACTTCCAGACAACAAACTTCGGGCCCTGAAACCTCTTCCCGTGGCTTTGACGTCCTCCTCACGCCCTTCTCGGCGGGAGGAGGTCGTTTTGGCCCGGTTACGAATTGGCCACTGCCGGTTCAGCCATCGCCATCTGCTGACGGATGCGCCGGCGCCGTTCTGCCCCTGTGGGCGTTTGCTGACGGTCTGCCATATTTTAACGGTCTGTCCAGATTTTAACACCCTGCGTCTTGATCTTGGCCTGCCTTGTACTGTAGAAGCCATTTTAGCGGATGACCCACGAGCAGCTGCTCGCGTTCTTCATTTTATCAGTTTGACAACCCTCTCAAAGGACATTTGATTCTACTGTCTTCCTTTTTTAATCCTATGCCTGTTAGTCTGTCCTTTATCGTGTTTTCCGTTTCGTTGCTGTTTTAAACTTGTGACTCGCGGTGCATTCCTAACGTAGTCTGGGCGCTAATGACCGTTGAAGTTGTGCGCCCTAAAACCACAAAAAAAAAAGCCTTCGTTCAATCCTGCCATATCCATGTGAGTCTGGTTTATGGTTTGGTGGCGTCCTCAACGTTGCGCGTCCTCGTACCAGTGCCCCACTGTGGCGTTCGCCTAGCGGCTGAACGAGTCCAGTTACGAGTGTCCTGGTGGAGGCCGGAGTCCCTCCATTGCAGATCCGACGTGCACAACAGCTCGCCAGTTACGTTGCACACATTCGTACTTCTCCTCAACATCCAAATTACCGTCTCCTTTTCCCACCCGCGGCAGTTAATCTCCCGCATCGGCGGCCCAGGTCAAGGCTAACGATTGCGATCCCTTCTGTTTGAATTGGAGTCCTTTCCTTTGCCACCTTCCATCCAGGTCCGCCCACATACACCTCCATGGTGTACAACTAGGCCGCAGATTCGTCAGGTCGTTTTGCATGACCTTAAGGACTCAGTTACTCCTGCCGATCTCTGCTGTCACTTGCTCTCGATTCTTGGCGTGTTCCTGGACTCTTAAGTGATTTACACCGACGGTTCGATGGCTGCTGATCATGTTGGCCTCGCCAGCGTCCACAGAGACCATTTTTAACAGCATTCTTTGCTCGATGGCTGCAGTGTATTCACTGCAGGGCTAATGGCCATCTCTCGTGCACTTCAGTATATTCGTTCATGCCCCGGGAATTTTCTTCTGTGTAGTTACTCCTTGAGCAGCCTAAAAGCCATCGACCGGTGCTACGCCCACCATCCTTTGGTAGCGTCCCTCCAGGAAGGAGTCCTTCTATGCCCTGGACCGGTCCCACCGTTTAGTTGTGTTTGTGGGGACCCCAGGACACGTCGGCATCCCAGGCAACGAACTTGCCGACAGGCTGGCCAAACAGGCTACGCGGAAACCGCTTCTGGAGATGGGCATCTCTGAACCTGACCTACGTTCTGCCTTACGCTGTAGGATTTTTCGGCTTTGGGAGACGGAATGACATAACAGTATGCACAACAAACTGCGTGTCATTAGGGAGACTATGAATGTGTGGAAGTCTTCCATGCGGGCCTCTCGCAGGGAATCAGTTGTCCTATGCCGGCTCCGCATTGGCTACGCTTGGGCGACCCACAGTTAACTCCTGTGCCGTGAAGACCCTTCTGAGAGTAGGTGCGGCGCCCAGTTGACAGTGTCCCATATTCTGGTGCATTGTTCCACTTTGACTGCTCAGCGACGAAATATGGGGTTACTGGTCGCTAATTGTATCTGACAGCTCCTCATTGGCCAATTTAGGGTGGAGGTTTTAATGTGTTACCTAGTGGCTGGCTTCTCCTTTTTTATTCTCATGGTCAGCCAGCCATGGTAATTTGCTTTTATGTTTTAACCTCTTCATTCCGTTTCTTGCGTTTCTGTGGTTTTCTTGTCCCCTGTTGTCCATTTACATGTTTGTTGCCCTTCATCGTTCTTGTGATTTTTAACTTTCATTCCGTTTTGAGTTGTCAGTCTCGTTTGTTTTATTCTCATATTTGTGGCTTTCTTTTATTCGGAACAAGGGACTGATGACCTCGTAGTTTGGGCCATTTCCCCCCTCTTTTAATCAAACCAACCAACCATCATTTCCTGACAGACGCATCATCCATCAATGGGAGGCTGAATGGTTGAAGGTGACGAAAAACAAACTGCAGTCGCTTTAATCGACCCCACAAGCATGGCGGACTTCGTCAGCCTCATCATTGGAAGGAGGTTCTGCTTACCAGTCTGCGCATCGAACATATCTCTTTAACACGTGGCTTCCTCCTCCGGCGGGAGGATCCACTACTCTGCTCAGAGTAACATATTTTGACAACGTGTGTCTTACATGATGATATCAGGTCACCCCTCAGTCTCGATGGAGATTTGCCTACCATTCTCGCCGATTCTGATTCCAATGGTGCAAAAGTGGTGAAATTTTGTGAACTGTTGGGCCTTCCCCCTAAATTGATGCGGAAGGGAGACAGACTTTAAAGCATTATAAACTGCTCTGCATGTGGGGACAGCCTTTGTCCCCACCTATGGAATTGGTATGCTGACTTTTCTTCAGGACGATGGTGAGCGATCCTCACCTAAAATCATTATAATACTGGAAGCATCTGGGTAACCTAACCACCGTGTCATATAATGGTGCAGTGTTGCTATACACTGCCGCCTGTCCAATGCACACGGTTGTAGAGTTATTTCCCTCGTAATGCAGAATCCGAATTGCCGCTGAATACCCCCACTTCATCAAGGAACTTAGCAATTTTATTTAGACTCCTTTAGCGGCTCGCTGCGGTACTGTGAAGCAGGTATTTGTGTGTATGAGCTCTACAGTCAGGTTCCTGGGTAAAACATGATACTAAACTTTATTCCTTCTTTGTAATACTCATAACTTTGACTGCCCGTCGTAGATGCTCTACTTAGTGTGAGAGCTCTTAGTATGAAATGAGTGTAGGGCATTGTTGGCCGGGAGGCCTCATCCGGGGAAGTTAGGCCGCCAAGTGCAAGTCTTATTGCAGTCGACGCCACATTGGGCGACTTGTGTGCCGGTGATGAGGATGAAATAACACAACACCCAGTCCTCGAGTGGAGAAATTATCCAACCCGGCCGGGAATCGAACCCGGGCCCGCTGCATGGGAAACAAGCACGTCACCACCCAGCTAAGCAGGCGGACCTCTTAGCACAAATATCGCGCTGGCACAGCGCTTAGCAGTACGTCCATTTTGGTCGACGATATCTACCCGACGCAGATTTAACTTTCTGCGGCTTCCTTTTTCATTCCTTTTTCGCCAGTACACATTCTACTACTGTTTTTTCATTTCTTCCTTTCCCTACTGTTGAATTCCATTCCCAACCCCCAACCCAAAAATTAATCATTCAATTTTCGTCTCCTTTGCTCCCTTAACAATTTGATAAATTTCTTTCATCTCCTCATAAATTCTTTCAGTATCTTCATATGCGGAGCTAATCGGCATGTAAAATGTACTGCTCTGGTGTTGGCTTTGTGTCTGTTTTGGCTACGATAATGTTTGCTTCCCTGATTATAGTCCCATATACAAACATCTCAAAAATGAGATCGACAGGAAGTGCAAAATGGCTAAGCAGGGATGGCTAGAGGACAAATGTAAGGATGTGGAGGCTTATCTCACTAGGGGTAAGATAGATACTGCCTACAGGAAAATAGAGAGACCTCTGGAGATAAGAGAACGACTTGTATGAATATCAATAGCTCAGATGGAAACCCAGTTCTAAGCAAAGAAGGGAAAGCAGAAAGATGGAAGGAGTATATAGAGGGTCTATACAAGGGCGATGTACTTGAGGACAATATTATGGAAATGGAAGAGGACGTAGATGAAGATGAAATAGGAGATATGATAGTGTGTGAAGAGTTTGACAGAGCACTGAAAGACCTGAGTCGAAACAAGGCCCCCGGAGTAGACAACATTCCATTGGAACTACTGACGGCCTTGGGAGAGCCAGTCCTGACAAAACTCTACCATCTGGTGAGCAAGATGTATGAAACAGGTGAAATGCCCTCAGACTTCAAGAAGAATATAATAATTCCAATCCCAAAGAAAGCAAGTGTTGACAGATGTGAAAATTACCGAACTATCAGTTTAATAAGTCACAGTTGCAAAATACTAACGCGAATTCTTTACAGACGAATGGAAAAACTGGTAGAAGCGGACCTCTGGGAAGATCAGTTTGGATTCCGTAGAAATGTTGGAACACGTGAGGCAATACTAACCTTACGACTTAGCTTAGAAGAAAGATTAAGAAAAGGCAAACCTACGTTTCTAGCATTTGTAGACTTAGAGAAAGCTTTTGACAATGTTGACTGGAATACTCTCTTTCAAATTCTAAAGGTGGCAGGGGTAAAATACAGGGAGCGAAAGGCTATTTACAATTTGTACAGAAACCAGATGGCAGTTATAAGAGTCGAGGGACATGAAGGGGAAGCAGTGGTTGGGAAGGGAGTAAGACAGGGTTGTAGCCTCTCCCCGATGTTGTTCAATCTGTATATTGAGCAAGCAGTAAAGGAAACAAAAGAAAAATCTGGAGTAGGTATTAAAATCCATGGAGAAGAAATAAAAACTTTGAGGTTTGCCGATGACATTGTAATTCTGTCAGAGACAGCAAAGGACTTGGAAGAGCAGTTGAATGGAATGGACAGTGTCTTGAAAGGAGGATATAAGATGAACATCAACAAAAGCAAAACGAGGATAATGGAATGTAGTCGAGTTAAGTCGGGTGATGCTGAGGGAATTAGATTAGGAAATGAGACACTTGAAGTAGTAAAGGAGTTTTGCTATTTGGGGAGCAAAATAACTGATGGTCGAAGTAGAGAGGATATAAAATGTAGACTTGCAATGGCAAGGAAAGCGTTTCTGAAGAAGAGAAATTTGTTAACATCGAGTATAGATTTAAGTGTCAGGAAGTCATTTCTGAAAGTATTTGTATGGAGTGTAGCCATGTATGGAAGTGAAACATGGACGATAAATAGTTTGGGCAGGAAGAGAATAGAAGCTTTCGAAATGTGGTGCTACAGAAGAATGCTGAAGATTAGATGGGTAGATCACATAACTAATGAGGAGGTATTGAATAGAATTGGGGAGAGGAGGAGTTTGTGGCACAACTTGACCAGAAGAAGGGATCGGTTGGTAGGACATGTTCTGAGGCATCAAGGGATCACCAATTTAGTGTTGGAGGGCAGCGTGGAGGGTAAAAATCGTAGAGGGAGACCAAAAGATGAATACACTAAGCAGATTCAGAAGGATGTAGGTTGCAGTAGGTACTGGGAGATGAAGAAGCTTGCACAGGATAGAGTAGCATGGAGAGCTGCATCAAACCAGTCTCAGGACTGAAGACCACAACAACAACATACGCATTCGTATTTATTCATTATTAGATCTGCTCATACATTACCCCTATTTGACTCTGTATTTATAAGCTTGCATTCACCTGACCGGAAGACTTGTTCTTCCTGCAACTACGCTTTCATTAATTCCCGTAATATCTCATTTCAGCCTACCCATTTCCTGTTTTAAATTATATTACTCTAACTGCAGATAAAGGCATCCAACATTCCACTCTCCGGTCCGTAGAAACCCAGATTCGTTTTTCCTGATATCGTCGTTAGTTATGTCCTCCCGGAGGTCCGAATGAAGAATTATTTTACACCCGGAATATCCTATTGTCGAGGGTGCCATCATTTAACCAGACAGTTGAGCTGCTTGTCAGCGAGAAATATTAGTTTCCTCTTTGCTGAAACTGTGCTGCAGTAGCAAATAGCGAGGTGGACTTTGCCGAGATGGAGTGGCTTGCGTGCTCGAGCGATGCAGGTATACGTTACCGTTCCGTAGGTCCAACAGCACCAAAGATTTCTGTAGATAGGCCAGATGAAATAATGACTCCTGGAAAGAAGTAGCAGCGATTTTGTAGTTCCAGGTCTTGTGCTAACGTTCTCGCTTCCCGCACACGGGGTTCCGGGTTCGATTCCCGGCGGGTTCAGGGATTTTTCCTGCCTCGAGATGACTGGTTGTTGTTGTGCCGTCTTCATAATCATCATCATCATTCATTCCCATTACGGTCGGAGGAAGGCAATGACAAACCACCTCCACAAGGATCTTGCCTAGTACGGCGGTGCGGGTCTCCCGCATCGTCCCCTACGCTCCTCGGAGTATGGAACTTCATCATCATCATCATCAGGGACATTAGTACGATCGCCGGATCTGGCTTCGTAACTTTAATAAATACAACCTTGCTGTTTCGTACTCGCTCGGCTGCTGGTAAGGGAAAAATCACGGGGAAAAATATTAGCCACCTCCTTAAGAGTCCGCAGCTCGTGGTCTCGCGGTCGCGTTCCCGCTTGCCGAGCACGGGGGCCTGGGTTCGATTCCCGGCGGGGTCAGGGATTTTCACCTGCCTCGAGATGACTGGGTGTTTGTGTTGTCCTCATCATTTCATCATCATTCGTGAAAGTGGCGACATTGGGCTGAGCAAAGGTTGGGAATTTGTACGGGCGCTGATAACCGCACAGTTGAGTGCCCCACAAACAAATCATCCTCCTCCTCCTCCTCTTTAAGAGTACATTGGTCACTTCGGAGTGTTGTTGATGGTGTAGGGCTGGTACGAGGCGATCATCTGACCCTCGATTGCTGCCGGTAAGTAACGATAGTGGAGTGGCTTATATGTGCAAGTTGGCTGTCGGTTATATGGAATTAGATCAGTGGATGGGTCGACGTGTATTCGTGAAAAATAGCAGGAAGGACCTGTCGCGTTTGGAAGTGCCCATGAGCACATGGTGAATGAAGTTACCCAGTACATTGGTGTATCAAAGGAGACTATCCAACGTATCTAGTAGGAATTGTGCCACTCACAGCCATGTAACAACACGTAAAAGTTGAAAAAAAGAGCATAACCAACGGGAACCAAGAGATGAATGTCACGTCTTGTCACTGAAAAATTTCTCAAACCAGATAGCAACTATTACTGTTAGTGAAAGCATGGAAACCAGTTTCCGAGTTAATATTTTGATGGAAACTGTTTGTGATGGGCATGAGGATTCGGATTCGGATACTTGGGAAAAGGCCGTTTCTTACAGTAGCTCACGACATCGGTGGGCCAAACGCAGATGCGGAATAGTAGCTGACTGGAGGTGTGTGCTGTGGTCCGACGAGTTGCGATTTTCTCTTTTCAGCGGATGCAAGGCTTCAATATGGCGTTTACCCTGTAAAGTGTGGAGGGCGTAGTTTAAGCCAGGTATGGTTGTGTGTTCTTTTGGGAATGTTTTTGTACCATGTCTTTGGCCTACTGATACAGGTTTCCGTAAATATGAAGGAGATGTTTATCTCAATTTTCGACGGCCATGTATAGCCCTTCCTTTTACATTATGATGAGCATGCTGTGGACACTCCCGTCTGCAAGGTGACAACAGACGTGTTCGCAGAGCTGCACCCACACGTTCGTAGTCTGAAGAACGCCCGAGACACTCTACCGCACCTCGACTGTCCCGCAGTCACCCGATCGTCATTCCATATAATGCGGGTATGTCTGGCACTATTTGCAACAGTAATCAACATTCCCGCACTTCGGTAACCGTATGGATCTAATCATCAATGCTTGGCTTGAGCAGGATGTGTAAACATATTGGCAAGCCTCACTATCGTCAAAACGAGATCACTATCAAGGTTAGAGGCGAGGTTACGCGGCATTAGCGTGACGTGTGCTAGGGGGTTGCGAATTATTTTTGTCCTGTGTGCTTATTTTCCACCAAACGTGACCCCACGCGTAAATTTAATCAGGTGGTCTTGGCTTTCTGGCCATTTCAGCACCTTTGAATCTCCACCCCCTTGGTGTCACAGTGGCTCATCTGCAGTTCTTATATACGCTGAATAAAAAAATTTCCTTCGCATCTAATGTGCCACCAACCTGGTTTTGTTCGGGCGGAAGCCTAGCCGCGAAGGAAGCACACGCGTCGCCTCATAAAACCGCTACAGGACCCCCGCCTAACGTCTCCACAGGATGTTTGCCGCGCTCGCGAGAGATAAGGCAGAGGGTGAAGGGGAGGGGAGGTCCCAGTGTGCTAGCTGACATCGATCGCAGCCGCCGGGCATGCGTGGTAGCGGTCGCCTAGCAACGGCGCACCAGCATCCAGCGCCGAGCGGCGGCAGCGGGCGACCCCGGCGCTCAGTGTGTAACAGACAGCGATGGCGCGAGGTCGTGTTCCGTGGATGCGGCGACGCCAGCCGCCGCGATGACCGCCGACGACGTTCGCCCGCCACCGCAAGATGCTCAAGCGGAGGAAAAAGCACTGGCGTGAGCTCGTTGTCGATCCGTGACATGCGAGGGCCCCTCCGGTTCTGGACTGCCCCGTTCTTCCCTTTCCGCGTCGCGTAATTTTTTTTCCGGTTTCTCCGCTAGTACACACGAGCTATTCGTTCCGTCTATTGCCGAGTGCGTCGAGCTTAAGAAAAAATAAGAAAGAATTTATAAAACGCTCGTGCAAACTCTTTCAAAATTGCCGTCAGATTCCGTGTTCCGAAAACTCAATCGGGTAATTAATTTTTCGTATTCGGAGCGAAATTGTGCCGTGAAGAAAGCAGTGGTGATTCCGTGTGTGGACCTGCAGTACAAGAAGAAAAGTATTAAGGAAAAGGAACTTCCGCCGTCGTTCATCGTCCGTTGTAATCCGACCGTAGTGTTTCGAAAGTGGTGTAAATTTTTGTAAATTTGATAGCTTCGCATCCGTTTAGTTGGGTGGCCGCGCTTCGCCGTAGAGAACTGTGACTAGTCGCGCAGTGTTGTAAATAACGATGTCCGTCTTCAGGTTCGGTACGATCCGCAGCCCGCCGAGGCGTCCGACCGTGCAGAGCTCTGAACAGAGCCCCTTCTGGTGAGTATTCCGCGCCGCCATTGCGGGCAGCTAGCTCTCGCCCCCAGCCAGCCTGGCTGTTCCGTCTGTAACGGCTGCTACCCTCCCGTTTCTGTGTAGCAAGTGAAGCTACAGGATTCGTAAGAGCTCTCATCGGGCCGCATTGCCTCTCGCTAAAGATGACTCATGGTAGCATTGAGAATCCGTTGGGCATGGAAGCGGTAGAGGTGTCATTGTTCGCTGGAGTCCTGTATCATTGATGAGCGAGTAGCGTGGTTATGCAAGAAATCTGATGATGGCACATGGAGGGGGTCTCGCCAGCTAGGAAGCCCACTTTATGCGTTCTAACAAATACCGAATCTAAAGTTTTGCTTCATCTTAGTACATGACTATTACTACATATGACTATTACTACTCTTTATCATGGCGATCTATGTTGCACTAATTACCTGAGCAAGTTTTTATCTTAATTTCGTTGCTGCTGCTGCTGCTGTTGTTGTTTTTGTCCAGCGTCTCGATTTACTTACCCATCTTACTCCAAAAACTAGCTGGTGCTACAGATCAAATGACCACCTCGTCGACGGGGTATTAAATCCTTATCTATCTTGTGTCCAACGGTAAAGAACCTGTACCTATTTTCTTGTATGTAACATTCGTGGAACAGTTAAAATATTCATGTTTTCACCGATACATCTGATATTTGATGTGGTTTCATAGTTTCGGGTGTAACTATCTTTGCGTGGGATATCGTCACTCATTCTATGTGGGAGGATGTTCTTGAAGTTAACGAGATCTGGACGTAAGACCTCACAGGCACCAGATAACTATTGAATTATAACCTTATCAAATCTTTCCTTCACTCTCCTTTCCCGTATCTAATATTGTTTGGTTTCAATGCTTGCGCTCCCTCCCTCCCCCTTCCAGTCTTGTTATCGCATGTAAATTCAACTGAAACTATATGACGGAAAAAATAATTTTGTATTGTTAAATTTATTTCGTTCGGGATTGTTCACGATGATCGCGTAACAAAAGCAATTACGATGCAGCCTGTAAATAAATTTTGTGCATAATTGCAAAAAGTAATCGCTGTAGTTTTTCACTAAACGTAATACGTAATGTCAGCCTTAATGATATTTCTATGACCTGATTTTTGCTGACTACTCTTGGCCGTGGAACCTCTGTTTTGCTTTCGTTAGTAACTTGTCCCACTTTTTCTATGAATAAGCTTTTATCGTGTTTTTATTTTTGTTGCTCTTGTTTTAGATTTTTCTTTTGTCTAGTCAGACCTGTTCTTAGACACTTTTTTTGCAGGCTATCGGCAAGAACATATTTCAGTGAAGTATCGGTTGCTGTTGGTGAAAAAGGCTGTTATTTTTAAGCGGTCTCGTTAGTTAACATTTTATGTAGTTTATAGAGTCGCTGGTTACTTCCGTCGCATTTCTCTTTGCGATGGTGCTTTGTTGTTCCCAGCGACGACTTCGTGAAATGATGATCGCGTTGCTGTAGAGGGCCGCCAGTACATTGGTAGCGGTTTCGCGTGTCTGAATAAACAATCTTGGTCCCTACAGGATGCTCGAATAGGCAGCTAAGAAGAAGAAATTTGCTGAAGAAACTAGAGCGGTTAAACCGCTATCATGTATGTGATAAGAGTGAACAGTGTTCCCAGAAGTGTCGTACGGTATTATATAAAACAAAAATCCTGTACGTTCAGTGTTGCCAACATTGACGGTGGTGTGTGTGTGTGTGTGTGTGTGTGTGTGTGTGTGTGAGAGAGAGAGAGAGAGAGAGAGAGAGAGAGAGAGAGATCGCAAGCGTGTTTGTTTTTGTGGCCGTGTGTGACACTGGGCCCAGCTTTCCTTTCGTATTTCAGACTGTAGCCCAGCTAGCACTGGTGCCGTGTGTCAGAGCGCTGGGCGCTTGATTTATAAATAGAATCATTTAGAGGGGGCTCAGGGCGCATAATACACATCTGCGCGGCACATTGTCTTCCTGTTCGCAGCTGGTGCGGTCCCCTCGCTGTCCGTCCCTTGTTCCCACCAGCCCAGCTGGGTGCGACTTCCATTGGGCCACCAGCCCAACGGGTGTTGCCAGTTTGCCGTTAAAACACGGAACTGTGGGCTCTGCCATCACCAACGCTGTGGCTATGTGTGTCGTAACTTCTTACGAGGATAGGCGAGTGGTAAGAGGTAGCTACGTCTGATAAAATCATGTTCGTAATGTGTTAATTTGTCAAAACACTCTTTATATAAAAAAAATCGGTTGGTGCTATCACAAGACAAAGAAAATAAGACACGAACAAAATACCGATATTGGTCTTAGCAGCAGTAAACGTTTGCAACATTCGTGAAGTTGCTCGCCACTGTCAGCAATGGCGCCTTTTGGACTAGATTGAAACGTGGAACGTCACACGTCGTACAATCGACGTCCGTGTAAATGTGATGGCAGACTGCTGTGCGCTACGATGACGATCGTTGCATTGGGGTTCCAACAATGTTGACTGGAATACACTCATTGAAATTCCGAAGGTAACGGGGATAAAAATAAAAATGCTGTTACAAGAGTCGAAGGATATGAAAGGGAGACAGTTGATGAGAAAGATCTAAAACACAGTTATAGCCTATCCCGTATGTTGTTCAGTCTGTCCATTAAGCAAGTTGTGAATGAAACAAAGGAGAAATCTGGACAGGGAATTAAAATTCAGGGGAACAAACAAAAAAACTTCGTTTCCTCATGAAATTATAATCCTTTCAGAGACAGCAAATGACCTGGAAGATCCGTAAAATGGATTGCATATTGTCACGAAAATAGGTTACGAGATGAACAACAAAGGTCCCTTTCGACAATTTCCCCCCCCCCCCCCCCCACACACACACAATTCTGCCAATAAAATCATGATTTTTGAGACAAGAGGGTACAAGCTATTGAAACGTGGTATTAGAGAAGAATACAGAAGGTTAAATGGGTAAATCGGATAAGTAACGAGGTACTGTCAGCTGATACAAACTACATATCCTGAGGCAACTAAGAATACACGATTTGGTAATGAAGAGGAGACGGGGGAGGGGGGGGGGATCGTAGAGGGATTGCAGGGCTTAAATACATTAAACAGGTTCAAATTGGCGTGGAACGCTGTAACTATGAAGGGATGTAGAGCCCGTTACAGACTAGTGTCCACGCACGGAAGACCGCAACTATTTGCTTTGATGTTTGAAGATCAATGACAGTGTGTCGAACACATAGCAAGTAAAGAAAAGATTGATAACCCATATAAATTACGAATGGTTCGAGTATGTTAACACATTTTCTGCTCCCGTTTTCATTTATGGGCACTTAAATCAGCACCACATGCGTTTCCGTCGTCGTCGTTTTCCACAATTTGTATACGCCATAGAACTGTACAAGGGCTCTTAACACTCTTGCATTCAAAATAATTCGTAAGGTTAAACCGAAGTCTTTACATCACTTCATTATTATACGCTATAGCAGACAAGTCAACTTTGTGCTTCATATATAGATGGTAGCTCTAGACAGATCTGCAGGTGTAATACATACATTTTTAACATATGAGTGTAATCCCAAAGGTAAGGGGTCGTATTTTTTTATAAGTACATAGACCTGTTTATTTCTACAATGGTTTGCATCAGTTTACAGCTTGAACATTTAGCTATTTTTCGACATAATCACGATTTCTGTCGATGCATTTTTGTAGACACTGTGGCAGTTTTTGTATGCCTATGCCATACCAGCTCGCGGCCATGCTGTTCAGAAAGTTATGAACCTTTTCTTTCACCTCGTCGTCGGAGCTGAATCGCTTTCCGGCCAAATGTTCTTTTAACCTAGAGAACAGGCGATAGTCGCTGGACGCCAAGTCAGAACTATAGGGTGGGTGGGTGATTGTTCCACTGGAGCTGTTGCAGGAGAGCAACGGTTTGCCTATGTGCGGGCGAGCGTTGTCAATGGAGAATGTGTACGCCCTTGCTCGACATTCCTCTTCTCCGGTTCTGAATTGCCCGTTTGAGTTTTTTCAGAGTCTCACAGTGCCTGCCAACGTTAATTTTGGTCCCAGCGACAAAGCTCCGAGGACGAGGTGAAAGAAGAGGTTCATAACTTTCTGAACAGCATGGCCGCGAGCTGGTATGGCATGGGCATACAAAAACTACCACAGCGTCTACAAAAATACATAGACAGAAATGGTGATTATGTCGAAAAAAAGCTAAATGTTAAAACTGTAAACTGATGTAAACCATTGTAGAAATAAACAGGTCTATATACTTACAAAAAATAGGAGACCTTACCTTTGGGATTACCCTCGTATATTGCCGTTTAAATACCGGTTTATTTGAGGACCGTGTAAGACATATGTCTGTCTGCATACTATATCCTTGGTGTAAGCATTCGCTCTGCAATATGGTTGATGAGAGCGGCCAAATCGGTAAAAATCGAACTTTGCTGGCCAGCTGTGAATGCTTTGCGGTCGGTACTAACTATAACTATTCGACAACAAAGTAATTATTGCTTTCAAGTCTCAACAAATATTATTATTTCAAACTCATTTACATGTGACATTTCAGCAATTGTTAACTCGACGGATTCACTACTGAATCTGTAGACGCACTAACAAGTGTTCTTTGCCAACAAAAAAGCAAACGATACTAAACGACGTAATTCGATTTCTATCGACTTACCTACTCCGTCAGTCACCTCGTCAAGAGCCCTCCTAGAATGCGCGCATAGGATATCTTCATGGTACAAGCAGCAAATCAACACATTAGTATGTGATACATTTTCGATTTTACGTGCGTTGGAGTCTGAATTTTACGCAGGGGCGATCAGACTCTGGAAAGGTGTAGTCCATTAGTTTGAGGGAGTAAAGTAGAGCATGAAACAGCGATTTGTTTCACTTTCTTTTCCCTGACCACATTGCTTTTTTCCTGACCATAGTTATCTGATAGAAAATGAAAGAAATGTTATTTTAAAGTTGTTTTAGGCTTTATGATATTTTCACACAAATAGATCTCACGTGTCAGCGCTCATTCGGCATGCTACATGTTTGATGCAGTTTGCGAGAAAAACACTCGCAAAGGGACGATACGGAGTGGCCCTCTTCGATTTCCTTCATACTTACAGGAACCGAAGGTCAGTGGCCGGACATCAGTTTCTTACGAAAGTACGATGCATTTATGAAAAAACGAAAAATCAGCTTAGATGACTTACGAGCCTTTTCACTGCAAAGCATTTGCAGATTATTAACGAACTAATAAAACCCAGATTCCTTACAGAATTGACCTCCCATGAATAAATTCAAGCGTCAGATACTTTGAAAATGAGTTAAAAAAATGCAACATATGTTTTGTAGTAAACAGCGCTCGGAAATCTTCTAATCTTCAAAGACAGTTTTTCAAGTTTTGTTTTGTTTTTACTTTATTGCCTGGTGCTGCTCTACGAAATTGATCTTCGGGCCCTGACCTTCAAATGCTATAAGTGTGAAGAGAATAGCAGAGAGCGAACTTCGTAAGCCCCGCTTATCAGTACGCCATGTTGTTTAAAAACTCTGTGAGCAGTCGGTGTACTGAAATATTTTCTATGTCACTTTCTCATAAGCCGGAAGCATAGACAAAAAAAATCGTTCCAGTAATCAGGTACATATTAAAGCACATGGATGCAATAACATCTTTTTCCACACGGTTTTCGTAGCTGACTTCTCTAATTCTGTTATAAGGAACGAATGACCTATGTGAATCCGAAATTACTAACGTTGGATGGCTCCTACCGTTTGTAAGTCGAGTGTCGTAATCACTGGTCCACCTCCCGCGATGTGTTTGCGCCAAAGAAACATTAAAGTTGAACCCATACTGCGACTTGTTACTGGCATAGGATATGTTGACGTACCTTAACAATGGCGTCACTGTTTCAGTTAATGTTTCCAGCTCGCTAAGTGTTCTTATGGTTTAGGCTCTTTACAAAACGTAATTCAGAGAACTAGTAGTCTTTGAAAATACATCTGCCTATCTGGACTTCTCCATTGCATTGCTATAGGGTTTTCAGTGCCTCTATCATGCATTTACCGCCTGTGTAGCCTCCTCTGGATCTAGTGGGCGTACCCAAGAACGCTGTTATATAACATTAGTTTATACTACAGGGTGTTCAATGAATTTATAACAGTTGTCATGGTCTTAATAGTGCTAGGTCCTTTACTGCGAGAACGACACTATTTTGCGAAATGCATTAGGCGCTAAAACAACACGTACCTGTATGATCATGCAGTTGATTCTTATTTCAGCATCCGCGGTCGGTAAATACCCTGTGCTGGTAATTTTTCGCTGACATCGAAGCTAGTTACAGTGTGAAGGAAGTATTATCAGGAAAAACTTTGTGTTGAAGATGTTCGTGTTACTTATGGCGTGTGGGCTGGATATCTTCCTTGGATATTAGCAAGCTAAGTAAGCCGTCATGCAATTTTTGAAAATTAATTATTGTAGCTGCATCGAACTACTAAAAAGAGTTCACATGAGTGCTCCCCTCCCTCTTCAATAATTCCCGGCTGCACACTCTTTTCATTTTGCCTACCACTTTTCTTGGAATTCGCCATTCGAGCTATTATCTAGAGCATTACACGTAGCTGTGAATAAAGAAAATACATTAAAGCAAATGAGACATTAAGTTCGAAGCTCATTGGTTGCATTGGCTGCCTTAACGCCTTATAAGCAGTTCACAGCTTAGTCTGTACCTGGCAAGTGAGAATTCGGACTGTACAGAACAGTAGACTTCTCCAGTTTGACAAGCACCGCTACGGTCGCAGATTGGAATCCTGCCTCGGGCATGGATGTGTGTGCTGTCCTTAGGTTAGTTAGGTTTAAGTAGTACTAAGTTCTAGGGGACTGATGACCTCAGAAGTTAAGTCCCATAGTGCTCAGAGCCATTTGAACCAATTTTGAAGTTTGACAAGCGGCATTTTGTTTATTTCTTTGACACGCGTAGGTTTAGACAGAAATGAATTAGCAGGAGAGCAGCGAAGGCGGCCTGATTGGGGTGCACTCTGTTTCTTTCCCGTATCAGGGCTTGTTCTGTCGGTCAGTACAGAGTCTAGGAGGACTACTGCTGTAAGCAAATACAACCTAGCATTTTGAGAAGGGGGAGGGGGCAGGGGGCAGGGGATACTAGGGATATAAAGCCCATGTTACATGGATTAAAATTTGTTGCAGCTGTACTAGTTGCGGCTCGGAAGCAGGCACTGTTGACTTTACGCTGTTAGGTCCCAAGGAGCTTCGCGTGCTTTCAGGTGATAGATCCGATGCTATTTTCTTGGTAATTTCTTTCATTACTACCTGCGCTGGCCAATCGAGAGCCCCGCTGGCGTCTGACGTCACAATCTGGAAGCGCAGTCACGCTAAAAGACGATCGGCTGGAGTTAACTACATAGTGCTTTTTAATTACCGCGAGTGGCTCCACAGTGGATTGCTTGATTTAATCTGCACAGACGAAAGTCGTACTTATACGCCGAGAAGAGTTCCTTTACAGCAACAAATCTGCGTGCTCCGTGTCTCGTGAGGCCAAATGCATCTTGTATGCTATTAAAACATCATATGCCACTAGCGTTTTCGCACACTTAACACGACGCTTCAAGCTGAGACGGTAAGTCTCACAGGGACACTATCCTAAATTCTCCGCAAAGCCTATGCAGTTCTGCCGTTGCAACGTTACGCCTGTTGTCGACGAGATTTTGAAGCGCGATCTTCTTCATTTTGTACAAGCTGCTGTATTTTGGTTGCCGCTAATAGTAACGGATGTGAGGGAAAGGGGTTAACAGAATTTGTCAGAATAGTCTGTCTTAGCGGTTAGCGCCTACTTACTTCAACTCCAACAAACGGGATGTACTGTACTCTACTGTAACTTAACACTGCTGAAAGAGGATTGTGTAGACGCGGGAATCTGTACAGGTCGGCCAGAGTTATTTTCGGGGAATGCCAATGTTAGTTATCCAGTAATTCTACTAGCAGCAGCATCATCATGTAGTAGTTAAGTAGTATTTTGTAATCTGTAGCAATAAGATATTAGAGTATGCAGAAACTTAAGGCGACCGTTGATCGTCTGTAAATCTCCTCTTTACTAAAAATGCGTGACACAAATGCTACTTTTTAATGTTGCCTACCCTGCAAGAACAGCCTACATACGAGGCTCGGGTTCCGGAAGCTGTACAGGAGCAAGTTTCGCCGAACGTTTGTTTGACGGCGCGCATCACTGTTGGCTAGCTGCAGCTGGGATGCCTAGCTTGCCTGCCAAAAGCTGTCGTGCTGTCTGAGATCTACGGAAAGTTATTTACTGCTAAAACGTTTGTTTCAAGTGTCGACGTTCGGATGATGCTAGCGCAGTTAGATATTGTTGTGTTGAGCGATGCACAGTAAAAAGAAACGGTGTCGTCGGGCAGATGCGCGTAATTGTGGGCCTGTATATTGCGAACGTCAGTCTGCCACATAATTATGGTAAAAGTTTTATGCTCGCGCATTGTGATGGTTCTGGAACGCTAAAAAATCATCTCGAAAAATCAACGTGGATTCCGGTAATGACCTTGAGAAACGCCGTAGACTAGGCCTTACCAATATTTGTGCTCCGAGAGCAGCAACCAAATCTGCTGAGCGGTCTGACTTTACCACCACCGCCGCCGCCGCCGCCACCACCACCACCACCACCACCACCACCACCGCGCTGCTCTGAGCAGCAACGTGAGTGAGACGGCTGTATGCTGAATGTGCGGGGAACTTAGGAAGACGTGCTTGCAAAATAGCGCGACTACTTCTAAAAGGCGAATATTGCAGCGTACATTGATAAGGGAGATTTTATCAACAGTATTTATCTTCTAGTTTTTATTTTTACGCCAAAGAAAATTTAGTTCAATAAGTACATTAGGTAGGTAGTGCTAATACAGAAAGGTGAAGTGCAAAAACCTTTACATACAGGCATTTAACATAAAGTTGTGATGTTTATAAATTTATGTACATTTCGATTTTAGTCTATATCTGGAACTATGGTCTAAAATCTGTTAAATCTGAAAGTTGGCGGATTTCTCAATTTCATAACAGAAGAAAAAGTTAAACCAAACACTGAAGTAATTTTAGCGACTGGTCTGTGTAGTCGAGGATTTTGCTCTTGGGATAACATTTTATCAGAGTCTTGTAAATTTCTAGACTGAACAAATAAGTCATTGAGCGCGGTGCTACACTCTACGCCTATCAGCTAAAGTCAGAGGTAATGAGGAGGTATATCAGCAACCAAAAGTGAGACAAGTTTGATGTATAAATCGAAAGTAGTCCTAAACGTGCAAAGTTTTCGAACTTCTCAGAGAACACATGAAATGGTTTCATTTATTGAAATATAGTCATGTCTTGAGTTTTTGGGAAATGCTTCGGGTCATGAACTTGAAGATGATTTTTCCATAGGATTAATTTCTGTTTGATAACATCAATCTTGTCCGCCATATGTTACCGAATGATTCCCTCCTTGTGTTAAGACTTAATGAAATCAAACAATAGGTGAAGTACACCATAAAAGATATTGTCACTTGGCTCCATTCATCTCCCCCCCCCCCCCCCCCAAATAGTCTCATTAAGTTGAACCAGCATTCACTGTTGCTCGTCAGAAGACAAGCGCATCATACTGTCTTCGTGACCAATTTTGTAATGACGTTCCACTGAAAGTTTTTAAAGCTCTCAATAGCTCGCTATCGTATTAAGTACGTTGCATGGCCTTCTTTACTGTAACACAGTTGGTATTGCTGGCAGAGTGTGACAAGTAGACAGCGTCGCTCTAACGGCGTCCGGCTGCAGCCTTTGCCTGCTCCTCCTCGTCGCTCAGACCCACTCGCTGCTGCATTTGTAGCGCTAGCCAGGAGCGTTCGCGGAGCGCTGTTCGGCCAGGCTTGCTCTGGGCAGAGGCGCCTAGGTGATGCCGTCAGATAGGATCAGATACAATGCCGATTAGTGAACAAAATACGAGCTGTATGGGTACTGTACCTGATTCGTGACTGGATTCAGGATTTTATAAGAGACAGAACTTAATATTTTATTGTTAACGGGTCGAAATAGACATATGCTAATTTCTGCAGCATCCCAAGGGAATGTCAGAGGGCCATTATTGATTACAATGTATATGAATGATCTAGTGGATAACTTAGGAGGCTCCATGGGATTGTCCACAGAATATCGCATTGCCTGTAGGAAGATTGAAGTGCCAAAGAAAATGCAGCAAGGCCCATGGAGGAGCAATGATTGGTGCATGGACTCGCAGTTCGCCCTGAACGCAAATAAGTGTAACGTATTATGCATAAATAGGCGAAGAGATCCATTAACATTCTATTATGCTGTTGGCTTAGAATCACTGGAAATAGTAACAAGTGTAAAATACTTAGGAGTGACTGTCCGGAGCGACTTTAAGCATACTAATCACATAAAATAAACTATTGCGAATACAGATAAACTGAGATTCAGTGGACGAATCTTGAGGAAATCAAGTGATGTGGTTTACAAATACGTGTTCAAACTATTCCGGAATGTTTTCCATTTTGGAATGCTTATCAGGTTGTGTTTGTAGAAGATATGATCCGACAGAGCGCGTTTAGTAAGCGCGATAGATGCTCAACGAACTGCAGTAGCAGACTCTACAAAAGGCTTTCTGCACTGCGTCAGGAAGACGTTTACTACTGAAATTTGGAGACCGTACGTAACAAGAAGAGTCGGGGCAGCATATTACAGTACTTACTCTAACATACCTCTCGTGTAAACACACACACACACACACACACACACACATATATATATATATATATATATATATATATATATATATATATATATATATATATATATAATGAAGCTTACTGTCTCAATTTTCAGGTGTCGTCTTAGTGTGTCATGTTTCAATACAATTTGACGTTAGAGATACCTTGAAGGTGTTAGAAGCACATGACGTCTTGACAACGATAAAAGATGCATTTAGCCTCAAGATACACATGATACTTGAAACGCTTGCCAAAATTTCAGCACTCCGAGATGTTCGTTGTAATAATGTAAGAAAACTCATTCTCATCGTGTAAGCACGTCTCTTTCCCTGTGTACATTAAATGAAGCGGTAGTTGTCTTTACTCCACCGTGGAGCCATCCGCAGTAATTAAACAGCACTGTGACATTAATTCCAATCGGTCGTCTTTCAGCGTGACTGCGCTTTCGGATTGCAGCGACAGTCGCCGATAGAACTCCGGATTGGCCAGCGCAGATAACATTCCAATAAATTAGCGCCGTATCAAACAAGCATAAGAATACGAAGCTTCCTAGAACCAAGCAGCCTAACAGCCAACAGCGCGGCTTCGGAGCCGTATGTAGTAAACTTGCAGCTAACGTTATTCTCTGTTACATGGGCTTCACATATTCCAGAATCCCCCCTCCCCCTAGCCACCCTTCTCAAAGTGCCAGTCTGTACTTGGCGTGTACTAGCAGTTCTGGCCAGGCTCGTATAGCACACTGCTCTCTGAAGGTCTGCTTTTCTCGTGGGGATAATACTATTCGTCTGTGTGCTATGGGTCTAGTATATATATGTCGTTACCCATCATTTATACTACTACTGTTAACTAATGAACTACTGTTAACTATTCTGTGCCGTAGGACTTGAGCGATATTTCTTAAGATAAGCTCTTCTACAGACTTGTGTGTACTCTGAACTCTTACCTAAATTGCTTAGTTCTTTTAACAGTTCCATCCCAAGTAGCCAACCTTGAAAAGAAATGCAGGATATTTTTTTAAAAGCCCAGAGACATAATTTTTTTTGTGTTGACAATGAAATACTTAAATTTAAATTTTTTATGATCAAGTTAATCAGCTCTTACAAGTAGTAACACCTGTGAGTGTATTAAAGCGTTTTGGCGATGTTCATAAGTACTTTCTGAACCACCATCAACCATATGGGTGACCAGAGAAAAATAATTGTCTTATGCCGCAGCTCCTGAATTGTGCTAAGCGAAACTCCCAGCATGATTGCCTATCCACCTCTATTGGTAATTATTCTAAATATGTTGAAATTGTAACAGAGCTCTCTGAAGTGGTACTCGCTGACCTTAGCAAAATTTTGGATAATGTATTTTGTCAAGATGCCACTCACCATCTCGGAAAACTGTCAGAGTTTTGTAGAGTCCTGGACCTTCTACGAGTAGACAGCACAAATATAGTAAAAGTTGTCGAACTGTGGCTCGATCTTTTAGAAAGCGGTGTCATAGAACCCTATAGGAACGTAATAAAAAAAGCCTAAAGGAATAAACACTAGATCCTTTTCACTATCTGAACACGAAGAAAGTGGGAAAAACTGGCTCATAGAGATGCATACAGGGTGGATTGCAAGTTGTGTGTGGTTTAGAATTGCTGTTTCTGATAATATTTCTGCCACACTATTTCCTGGTTTAATTTTAACACTGTTCCGTCCAGACAGATGGTGGAAGATAATGGAGGTGAAAACAGCACAAAAAAAAGGAAATTTACCAACAGGATTTATTACTTTGCTGAAAAGTCTCATTTCTTGTGCTGCTAGCAGTGCATTCGTTAATAGAACCTTGTACTCACTTTGGGATTGTGTGGCCGGGAAATGCTTCCAAAAAGGACTAAATTGAACTTTATTGTAATAAAGATCATACATAAAGTTAAACTTTTTTCTGAAAGTGTGCTGGTTAACGTGTTCCTTATATTGCAGGAAAATTTAAAACACAATAAATTCTTGTAACAGTAAATGGTTGCCTTCAGTGAATGTGATCGCGCTTTTTCATTTCGTTAAGGCTAACTATGTAACATATTGTATGTTAATTTAATTTTGATACTTGTAGTTCAGTTTTTGGTGGCTTTTTAAATATTTTTTTAACCTTGTGGTTTTTTGAGTCGCGTTAAATTAAAACAGTCCTGTAATTAGGCAGTGTCGAACGTTTTTCGTTATGAATTTGTGCTGTTTCAGTTGTTAACTTTCTCATGCATCCTTCATAAATCTCATTCGTGTTAATATATATTTTTGGAGTTTTTTCAGTGTTAACATAGTTATCATGTTTGACTTCAATACTTGGGCTGTCGTATAGCCTAATACAAAGAAAAAAAAAACAGGACAGTTCTTAGAGGGCATTGAGATATAATTACCAGTAGCGCCCATTAGGAGATTTGAAGGCAGTGCCCTTTGGCTACCATTAACCGGTTTCGCCGCTGGCGCTCATGTCTAATAGAAAGTCCAACATGGCTAGCACGTTGTACACGTTTGCGTTACAGCGACAAACTGGTACCTCTAGCTATACGTGCTTCACAATCGACATGGAACTCCCTCGTGTTGCAAAACGCGTGCCGCTTCGATTGCACAGGATGGCAGTGGCGTCCCCGTTGTCAACCTCCTGCCTGCTCCAGAAACTTGCCTTGAGAAGGCACCAAACATAATTCTCGTCGTGCCGCTCTGCTCTTCACCATTTGCCACAAGGTGGTGGTAGTCGTTCACTGTGGTTATTCCGTGGCCAGTCTACACACTTCACGTGGCGTTGACAACGAGAACACATTTGCACATACGAGCGTGTGGTGGACGGAGGTCACTTGGAACTGGGACAATGTCGTTCCCTCGCTTGCCAAAGAAAGTGGAACAGGCGTCACAATAGATCCTAGCGCCAGCGGCCAGCTGTTTGCACAGATTCTACACTCGTCTCCATAGGGGGAATGTGTCTTTTCCAGTTACAGTGCTCGGTTAAGCGTGAACTGAAACGCCGTAAGAGATTAAAAGTGTGCGCTTGACCGCGTTTCTAATTCGAAAACTTGTCTTTCAGGGAGCATTTAAAGCTACCAGTGTGTGTCAAAACATCCTACGCTGCTGTGAACAACGAAACATTCATTGTGCAAGTAACTTTCCTGGGTGTAGTGTGTTGTTTGGGGCTTTTCCGACGTAATGACTGCTTGAAAGGCTCCCAGTCACACCGCTCACAAGATACGACGCTATGGCAGAAAACTTTCCAAGCACTTGTTCCATCGGTGGCTAAGTCACTTCTCCGCGATATCCTCTGTTCCAGCTGAGACATTACAACGTGTCCTGGAGAGCCTGTGTGAAGTACGGAAGCTAGGGGATAGGTACTAGCAAGACTCAAGCTGTGAGTGCGGCACGTGAGCCCATGCTCTTTTCGTTGCTTTCTCTTCAATAATTTCCAAGCACTTCTATTCTGGAATAATTTTAGCCAGATAAACTTTTTTAATAGGTTTCGACTCTAGTGTTCGTTTTTTCGCGTGAGTCATAGTAGTCACACAAAAGCTGCAATTATTTCCATTGTTTTTAGTTAAGCACTACCTATACAAAATGTGTTAAATGATAACTCAAGGAAACCATCAAGCAGTCGGATTTTTTTTTTTTTTATGTTTATGGTACGTTCATAACTCATTCCCAAGTAGTTCGATGCCAGTTTCCGTGGAACTTGAGTAACTTTAACTCCCTAAAATAGGAAAGATTTTTGCGACAAGCAGTGTGGCTCACTCGGTAGCCTTGGACGATGTTAATGAGGTAATCAATGGATCGCGGATTCAAATCTGAGTGGTCTTTTTTTATTTTTTCATTCAGTTCGAATACCAACGTCATAAATATAAAATTCATCAAATATATGCTAATTATCACAAATTTAATTTAGTTTCATGAAAAATGCACATCTTTTTATGATTACACATCGCATACAAAATTCCAGTTTCCATTGCAGATATAACTGTCGATTTTTATCGAAAATTGTTACCTTACGATTTTATAACATTTAAGCAGTCTTGATTAACAGTTCTTTATATAATATAGATAACAGTGGTAATTAAGAATTTATATTTGTAATCAAAATTTTAATTTTGCGTTCAATATGTAATTGGAAACAAAAAGACATGCGTTTTGCTTAAAACTAATATATGCTAATAAGTACACACTTAAGGAATTTTATATTTCGTGATGAAGGCATCCGAAATGAACCAAAAAATAAAATTAAGAAAAAACCATAGCGAAGTTCGAACCAGTGATCCATTGGTTACATGATTACCATTCTCCAAAGGTACCGGGTGTGCCACACTGCTTATCATTTAAGTCGCCTTCATTTTGGAGAATTAAAGTTCCTCGCAATATTTCATAGCAGGTTTTCTCGAGAATTTTTTAGAGTTGCATCGAACTGCTTAGGAGTATTTATATTTGACTTCTGAACTTCACGTATCATGAATAAAAAAATTGCAGAAATCGATTGCTCTTACTCTCATTGTAAGTTTGATTTGTATGACTTGATAGGTTTGCTTGCTTTATGAAGTTAAGTGTACTGTACGTAGACATTCCTTTCCATTATAACTCGATTGTACTTCTGACATAGTGGTAACCTAGTCACTAATTTCATCGATAAAGGCCGATAAAAGCAAGGAAATCCCACTAAGCAACGTATTCTTAGTTCCACTTATAAATTTGACTGGATGATTTTGTGCCCTTACTGCTTGAAATTTGTAGAAAAAGTTAATAGGAAAAAATCGCTATTTTTTGTAAAAGTATGAAGTCTTTCATGCCTGTTACAAAAGCTACGGATGACAACAACATTTAAACGTTTTCAGTGTATTTCGTGATTTAATAGTTAATTATTAAATTTGCTATTGAATATTCCATGACTAAAATTTATTTCCTCAAGATTTCAAATCTCAACGAAACTAGACTCTTTGTGAATGTTGAGCCCTATCATATTCCTCATTTTGGATTGCATTACCAGTTATTTGAAGGAATGATTGTGGCACAGTAATTGTTTAACATAATCAATGAGCAAATACGGCCAGTGTACCGCTCGCGTTTACTCTTTGAAATACTGCTGCAGAGGCCCACCTTTCAAAAACAATTTTTTTTGTTTGTTTTTGGTCCGAAACTTGTTTTTCGCACATTTTCATGATGTTCTGTAGTGCTCTCCATTTATTGATCCAAAATTTCGTGCGAGAAGTGTTCGTGTGATGACGGGTGACCACTTTTATAGAAATACGAAATTTTTTTAATGATTGTGCGGTACGCTCCTTATTTTCTCCGTAGTTACATGATCTGCCATCTAATCTTAGGCACAGGGTGATCAAAAAGTCAGTATAAATTTGAAAACTTGATAAACCACGGAATAATGTAGATAGGGAGGTAAAAATTGACACACATGCTTGGAATGACATCGGGTTTTATTAGAACAAAAAAAGTTCACAAAATGTCTGACAGATGGCGCTGGACAGCAAAACTGCTACCGTGACGGGTGAGAGGTACGCCGATATGTTACAGAATCGCATCATCCCCAGCCTGGCTGATAAACACCTGCTGGAACGTACGATGTTTATGCAGGATGGTGCTCCACCTCATATTGCTAGACGCGTGAAAGATCTCTCGCGCGCGTCTTTTGGTGATGATCGTGTGCTCAGCCGCCACTTTCGTCATGCTTGTCCTCCCAGGTCCCCAGACCTCAGTCCGTGCGATTATTGGCTTTGGGTTTACCGGAAGTTACGAGAGTATCGTGATCGACCGATATCTCTGGGGATGCTGAAAGACAACATCCGACGCCAATGCCTCACCATGACTCCGGACATGCTTTACAGTCCTGTTCACAACATTATTCCTCGACTACACCTATTGAGGAATGCTGATGGACATATTGAGCATTTCCTGTAAGGAACATCATCTTTGCTTTGTCTTACTTTGTTATGCTAATTATTGCTATTCTGATCAGATGAAGCGCCATCTGTCGGACATTTTTTGAACGTTTCTATTTTTTTGGTTCTAATAAAACCCCATGCCATTCCCAGCACGTGTGTCAATTTGTACCTCTCTATCTACATTATTCCGTGATTTATTCAGTTTTCAAATTTATACTGACTTTTTGATCACCCGGTATTTCTTCGTAGCATCACATTCTAGAAGCTTCTATTCTCTTCGTGTATGAACTGTATATCGACGAAGTTTTACTTCCGTACAAGACTATGCTGTATTCAAATATTCCCAAAAAAGAATTACTAACGCTTAAATTTGTATTCCATGCTACTAAATTACTTTCTCATAATATTTTTTATTTTTTTTCTGTAGCCAGTCCGCATTTTACATCCTCTCCACTTCGACCATCGTCAGTTGTTCTGCTACCTAAGTAGCAAATCAGTGATCTCAGGCGCTTTAATTACCTTATCCTGACACTTCAGCACGCATGTGCTTATTCAGTAAAGGTACTTAGATTTTCTTGTTGCATTCTAGCTCAGGCGTCTTTCCTCTTCGTGTCAGTTGGAAGAGCGGTGCGGTGATATTTCTCGGTGCAAGCCGCCGGCTCCATCGCAGCTGCGAAATTAGCCGTGCGCAGTAATACTGGCCCGGCGCCGGCTGGCCGTGTCCGCAGTCCCGTCGATTACAAAGTGCAGGGGTCAGCGGGAGAGCCAGAGCCAGGGCTGCCCCTCCGTCCCATCACTCTGTGCACCGCGAATTCTGGAACCGACCCGGCGGCCGAAAGACTGTTAGCGTCATTTGATGTTTTTTGTCCCCTCTTCTTCCTCCTTTTCTTCCTCTTCATCGCTTCAGGCAGTAGTCCCATCACCTGTTCATTATCTCTCTAGCCACATCTTCCGTAGTCTTCCAGGATGTCGTTTTCGTTCAGTTCTCAGTAGTCCATTGTTTCGTTAATCTTTCTTCCGGCATCTTATCGGCCTGTTCCAGCCGTTTTACTCTTTTGTTTTATTAATTCGATAACAGATAATTCCCCAACTCAACCATGATGTCTTCATTTCCATCTGATCCTACGACGCATCTCATAAATATGATTTCAGTGGTCTGTGTGAGCATTTTTCTTATTCCTTTCGTGTTCTCAATGATTTTGAGCCATATGTGAAATAGTCAAAACTTAGCAAGTGAGGTGGTGCCTGACATCGAGCAGTGCATTGGCCTATGTTGATGACGTGTGCTTGAAGTACTCATCCGAAAGAGCACGAACGTGGTTCTAATCGAAGACTGACCTGCAGCAAGTAAGACATCTTTGTCGCTAGGACACCGCAGTAACACCCCGCCCCCAGAGATATGTATGGCATCATTCCCAACCAACGAGGAAACATTACCAAGTGACAGTACACGATCTTGATGAAGCTAGGCCGATGTATGAAGAGGGGGCATAATAGGGCAATACTTCCCCTGTTTGCGCCCATTTGGGGTAACACATGCCCCGAGAGTTGACACAAAGACACATGGGGCTTACAGAAAAGATTCTCCAATTCTCGCTCCAAACGAACCGTTAGTTTCTTTTAAAACTATAAAAAAGCGCGTGGACAGAGTGAAATAAAACCGTTTTGAGCGTCGTATCAGAGGGCAAAAGCACCTGGTGACCCCAAAGGGCTCGATGACACAGGTACAGCCGTGGAATGTATACGGCTTTCGATGTTGGAAGATCTTTCTGAGAAGATTTTCGGATCTAGTTCTGTTGAATGACATCATAATGAACCTCCACTTGAGAAACAATACAATCAACCTGCAGTCGCTAGTACAAAATTTATCATCTTCGCCAAGGCTTACCAATGTACTGAAATACGCCTGATACAAATTAGGATATTTAGAGGATCACCCGTGACAAAATCGTACTGAATTTTACTTTACATTGGCTTCTCTGTCATGTGTATTACGTAGAGAATTTCGGGACATTGTTTTAAACATTTCCTTACAGATTATCAATTTTGTAATCATTTTTATCGTAATAATGAGTTACTTATTTTTCAATTAACAAAATGAAATGAAATGTCGTGTGGCGAGGGTCTCCCGGCTGGGGATGCAAGTCTTTTGAGGTGACTACACTTCGGCGACTTGCGCGTCGATGAGGATGAAACGTCGAAGAGGATGAAACGAGGATGTCGATGAGGATGAGCGGAGAAAATCTCCAACCCAGCCGGGAATCGAACCCTCCCCCCGGGGGATGACAAGCCGGCGCGCTGCCCACTCAGCTAAGGTGGCGGACAATTAACAGAATAAACCCATATGACACGGCAAACAAACAAACAAAAATGTAAAAAAAGTAAAATAAGTTTAAAACATAAAACAAATATAAGTGAAATAAATAAATTCAATAATAGTGAATATTTAGGTATTTTAATTAGGAATGTTGAAAATGCAGACGTAGCACATTGTGTACAGTTTGTTTTCCAGAAATGGCATTTCAGAAACAAGCTTTGTTACACAAGGCTGTATGTGACTGGGAAATTTCTTTAATTTATCTGGTAACAAAAGTTCCCATTTTTTTTTTCAGAATTAATCAATGGTGGTGCGATATTTTGCAAAATTTCGGGTTATTACTAAAGTTGATAATCAAGTTTTCAAGAATATTAATTACATAAAAACGTTTATATCAAAACAATTTTTTGTATATATCATTGTTTCGAAGAAAGATCCGTAAATTTAAATGCCAAATTGCGTTTCGTGATATCCTTAAAATTGAAGTGAGACTCAAACATATAATATGTATTGCACTATTTTGCCCCTCCTACACTGCACTATTTTGCCTCTCCTACACACCCGCCAAGTTTCATAAAGATCGTTTGACACTTCGAAATATTCGCTGGTAAGTGGACTCTGTAAACTGTTAACATCGATTTTTTCTGGACTGGCACTGTCAAACGACAAGACATTTCATTTCTATCGGGTGGCTCGCTGTATGACCTTTGTTTTTTTTTAAGGATAGTGTCACGAAAACTGGAGAAACGTCATCCTTGGCAGTAATGACCTGGGACGAACGGACACAGTCAGCTGGCTACGACGCGCTGCATTTTCCCTTCACAGCAGTCCCTCTGATGCTCTGCAGTAGAGGTTGTAGTTTTTCTTCGCCTGCGTCACGTTTTTTGTTTACCATGTTTCGTATTGAGGACGTCTGCGGTCAAGCCCCTCTTCTTCGCCGTATACTTTTCTATATTGCTTCTCTGCAGCAGGAATACCGGTAGTGTCTACGAACAAAACAATATAGCTGTACAGTAATTTCAATTTTAGTTCGGTTGGAATCATATGACGGGGAACAGATGCAGCGTAATTACGTAAGAATAATTTGTAACTTACCGTCTTTGAAGTGGTAATTAATGTTGTCACTATTTGGTGTACTGTAAAGGTGATTATTTTGGTAGAAGACTGTCCTGAATTTTTGAAACTTGGACAACGGTTCGTGGATATGTGAATGCGTTATACTATGGAGAAAATAGAACAGTTTAAGAAGAGGGACATAAGAAATACGTAGTAACATGAAATGAACGTGGTAAAAGTATTTTCCATAGAACGAAAAAGCTGTTAATATCGAGAAAACAAACACTGAGCGCGGGAAACTACTTATAAAGAGCTACGTTTGGAAAACTGCTTTGTAAGAGTATGAAAGATTGACAGTAGGGAAGACAGAAACGCCTTTTAATTGTGGCGTTACAGGAGACTGTTCAAAGATCAACTCTACTGACCAAGTTTAAAATAATGATCTGCAACAGGCCAATAAGAAAAAATACCTGATAATATGTGTATAAATACGCTCTCATATGTAGGTGCTCTGTCAATGAGCCCTTCCACCATCCATTAAAAACAAGTTTTCAGTGGAATCACATCATGTCATAGTGTGGACAACCTTTATCTCTCTTCGATTCGTTAGGTTCAAAAATGTTTCAAATGGCTCTGAGCACTATGGGACTTAACTTCTATGGTCATCAGTTCCCTAGAACTTAAAACTACTTAAACCTAACCAACCTAAGGACATCACACACATTCATGCCCGAGGCAGGATTCGAACCTGCGACCGTAACAGTCGCGCGGTTCCGGACTGAGTGCCTAGAACCGCTCGGCCACCGAGCCCGGCCGTTAGGTTTTTTATCAGATATTTTATTTCTCATTTCCCTATTACAGGAAAACGTCATTCCAAACTCGGTCAATCCAGTTAATCCTTCTCCTGTAACACCACTATTCAAAGGTATCAAAAAGTTTTGTACTCCACTGGCACTGCCTCGAATCCATATAGGCCTGTTTCCAAACGGCACTTTTTATAAATAGTGCCCTGGTCTCAAGTTTTATAATTTTTCGATATTACCAGCTCTTTCCTTCTGTAGAAACTCTCTATTGATGCTATTTTCATCAACGTTAGTACATTAAGATAGAAATGTTTGTAGAAGCTTATCTTGCACTATTGGGTATTCGTGACTTATCCCTATACTGTATAATCTGCCACTTAATAGGAACACGCTAAATCACATTGAGCCTACGTCTTACAAGATAGCTGAAGAAAAACAACCTACATTCAACTTTTTTTCACATTTAGAAAACTGTTTGACAGTGTTGACTGGAATAGACTTTCAAAGTCTGACGTTATCTGTCGTAAACTACACGGAACGAAAGGCTATATGCAGCTTGTATAGAAACCAGACTGCAGCCGAAAGTCATGAAAGCGAGTTTTTGAGGAGTTAGAGACGTGTAGTATATAGTAGTCTAAGTTATTAACTCCACGCGTTAAACATGCTGTAAAGGAAAGGAAGGAGAAATTTAGAAAGACAGTTAAAGTTAAGTGAAAAGGTTGGCCTATGTCGTAATTTTGTCAGAAATTGCAAAGGATGTGGAAGGTCAGTTAAACGGAATGGATAGTCTCTCAAAATTCGAATGAAATCACGTGATACCGAGAGAATTCGGTTAGGAAATTAGCAGATTAAATTGGAAGAGGTTTACTATTTGGGAACAAAATAATTGACGGTGACAAGTAACGAGAATATAAAATGCAGACTGGCAACATGAATGAAAGCTTTCCCGAAAAAGCCAAATATTTTTCATGTGTTGTATAAATTTGTTACGAAGTCTTCCCTAAAATTCTATGGAATTCAGTGCTGTATGGGGTAAAATGTGGAAAATAAGCGATACAAACAGGGAGGGAATAGACGATTTTGATATGTGGAATATACAGAAGTATGCTGTAGATAAAATGGGCAGATCAAGTAACTGATGAAGAGATCCTAATTCGTAAAGAGTAGATACGTGGAGTCCTGATTCGTGTAGGGAAGATACGAGACATATGGCGCAATTTTACTAAAAGAAGTGATAGATTGACATGATGCATTCCGAGGCACCATCGCATATTAAGTTGGGTAAGGTACGCAGGTGTGGAGAGTAAAACTGTGTGTGTGTGTGTGTGTGTGTGTGTGTGTGTGTGTGTGTGTGCGCGCGCGCGCGCAGGCTTGTATACAATAAGTAGGCTCAGCGAGATGTAGGGTGCATTAGTTATGCAGCTACGAAACTACCTTCACTGGGTAGACTATTGCGAGCTTGAGTTAAATGTTAGTGTTGACGCACAGTGGGCAGTTGTTGGACTAATAGCACAGCATAGCGGACGGCGACACGAGACCTATTTAGCAGTAGAAACATTAAGCTTTTCAGATCTGTGTATGACTTAAAAGTGGGGTGGGGTGAAAATAACATGCCAGTTTAGTGGCTCGAACAGGCCGTCTTTTGTACCTACAAAATAGCATTTTTTTTCCCCACTCGAGAAGTGTTAATCCTCTCATTCATCTCAAGAAATCTGCTGTGGAAACTCATCGTCGGCTAGGGGAAGCGTACTTCTGTCGGAAGCAGTATGCAGGAATTGGTTTCGACGATTCAAAGGGAGCGGTTTTGAGGCGAGTGACAAATTGTGTCCTCGCCGGTGTGGTCTACCAAGAGTTGCTGCAGCCGGGTCAGAGTGTGAATGAATGCTGAACGATACGAACCACAATTACTCAATTTGATTCGCCCACTTCGAACAGTCTCCACGGGTATGCTCAGAGGCATGACAAAGTAATTCTACTTCATGTCAGTGCCAAATCACATGAGTCAAATAGAGTGAAAGAAACCGTGAAGGGACTTTGGTGAGATGTCTTACGCCACCCGCAATATTCACCCGCCCCTTCCTATTACCATTTGTTTCGGGCCATGCGGGATGGTCTTTCTGAACAACAGTTCAAATCATTCAACAATCTCTAAGTCTTTGTGAGTGAATCACCTCAACAGAATCTGATTTAATAAGAATTGTTATTGCCGGAAAAGTGGAACCAATAAGCTGCCGGAGGACACTGCTTTCAGTAGATCATCCAACAAACAGCGAAATTAAAGCAAACATCCAATATTGTAGAGGGCTGGATCACATCAGTATTCGGAGTGCGGATAGAAACAGTCTCAGGCAGGTTGGTTCAAGGAATAAATCTGAATCACGGTTCTACGGTTCAACTGCAGGTGCAAGCGTCGGTAAATCGCTAGTCTGTGAGGAAGTCCACGGGCTGAGGAGCCACACGGAAGTGTAAGACTGGCTACACGCGCGTGGACACTTGAGCGGCACGCACCGAGTCAGCGTGGGCTGCGTGTTATCCCGCGGAGATAGGCTCCGTCCGGCCGCAGCTGTGCAGTGGGTGCACCAAGCCTGCCGCTGCCCTCTAAGGGACCTCTTCTGTAACAATGGCGCGTCACCCTAGCCCTCAGCGCTTCCCCTTTTTTGTTGTCCGCATCTCGAGACCTGTGGTGAGGGAGTAGCTAAAGTTCCTGTCGGAGGTACATAACACCCATGTCTTCCCTGGTCGTGTTCCCAACATGCTGCGTCGGTCGTGTGCGTCGTTTCGACCACTCGTGTTTACATATTAGGCCAAGTTTCTGGCGTCTACATGTATGCTTTGCGACCGCCATGAAATCCGTGGCAGCTGGTAATTTCTTGTCGGAGCGACTATTGAAGTTTCTTTTCTTTCCAATCGCGAATGGAGTCAGAGGAAAAAAAAATCTATTCCTCTTTGCGAAATACCATTAATCTCATTTTGTCTCTAAGTGATAGATACGTAGGATGGTTCAAATGGCTCTGAGTACCATGGGACTTAACATCTGAGGTCATCAGTCCCCTAGAACGTAGAACTACTTAAACCTAACTAACCTAAAGACATCACACACATCCATGCCCGAGGCAGGATTCGAACCTGCGACCGTAGCAGTCGCGCGGTTGCGGACTGAAGCGCCTAGAACCGCTCGGCCACCGCGGCCGGCTACGTAGGATACTGAAGAGTCTGAAGAGTCTTCGTGGTTTCCAAACTGGAAGCAATTTCTCGATATGCCTTAAGGTTTTTTTTCCCTAGATGAACGGCGTATTTCTTAAGAAATCTGTCAGACGAATCTCCTTCACTCCCTCTAATCGACAATTGTATGAAGATTCCCGCGTCATATATAAATTTCGTATGCATTCGAAGTCCTCTGTCCTGCCCGATGTAGGTCTCTTACACTCCAGCAGTAGTCCAGTACGAACCGCACGTGTTTTAAAAGCGGTCTCTTTCACAGACAAACACCAGTTTCTTGGTAAACTGCCGGTAAATCGAAGCCTACAGTTGCTGCAGCTACTGCTGGATTTATAAATGTACTTACAACTGTTATTTACATCAGTTGTTATTCTCCCATGTACAAAAATTTTACAGATCGTATGTGGGATCTTTTAGGGGTAAATCCATATGTAACTCATCATACGGACAACTCGTTTACCAATAAGCCAAATTTGTGAAAACAAATGAGCATGTGTCGTGCTGCTAATACTCGTAGAATACGATTGGCGCAGAGCGCAGCTGGGGTGACGTGCAGCAAGTTCGTTGGCAGATTATTTTACGTGTACCATCAGATTATATTGAGAGAGGTAACTGAAGCAGAAGGCACACAATACATATGAGCTGTCATAAGGTAGTCGCAGTACTAAATTTTTTTCTGGTCAGATGTTCAAGTGTATTGTATAGATAGTAGGACTGTTGATTAAAATTTCGATATTTTTTCCAAAAGGAAACAAGATTTTACCGTATATTGGTATCAAAGCGGCAATATCGAGTGCCAATATTTTTTATTTATAATACATTTTTCACATTTTCGAAAATATTTGAAGTTCTTTCGAAATTGTGTAGGACATAGCTTTACGTTCACTGTATCAATGCGTCTTCCTACTTTTGAGTTTTCATCACGTCCAATCTTACTCTTTTACCGTGTGAAGCAAGTATATACGACAGGAAAGAACAACTCTGATTCCTTCAAATTCTTGTTCTAAGAGGGTAGGCAGGCTACCAGCTTGTTGGTGTACAGAATATCTAATAACAAGTTAATACTCAAATATACAGCTCTAAAACCGAAGGTATATTTACAATGTGCAGCCGATATTTTTATAAGCATGTACGTTGATATTTCTTTCGCCGGTTTATTGATTCTTTCGAAGTATCGAGAATCGATAATATATTTAAATATGGATATATCGAATTCCCGATATTTTAAAAATATCAACAGTCCTAGTGGGTAGTGTCGGGTCTCTACTATAAATCTAGCGGCGTCTCTCCAGTCCCCAGACGGTTCGAAGGTGTTTTGTCACTGGCGTGCCGTGCAGATCACACAACATTCATTTACGTCAAAATAGGCTACTGGTCCGTCTCATCTAGTGGTCCAACTCCCCCAGTCTTATCCTACTATCTGGTTCTCAGAACCTTACTGGCTTAAACGTGTAAGGTATTTTTGATATTTAATGTACAATATGAGTAAATGAATCCCAGAAAAATAAATATCTTACGTCAGTATGCAAGTGAAAGGGAAGAAGCAGAAACCCTGTGATGGGAGGTAGCCTTACTTCTCTCGAATAGCACAAAACGTGCCGCAGAGTGCTCTTATCCTAGTTATCGGCAGCGACACACTTCCTGTTCCCAGCCAAATTCTAGAAATGAAAATATCTTCCACCTCTGAGTCAGATGTTACCGTGAGCTAGTGATTTCGACCATTGATTCGTAAGGTTCACTCTCTTCTGAGAAACTGCAGTGAGATGGTCTGGCCTTTCGTAATGGAGAAGTCTTTGTCTGTATTGCTAAACCAGTAGCAGAGGAATCCTTTAGGTGATAACAGAAGTCAGACAGGTTTCCATCCAGCCAACGAGATCAGTTCCCAAAGGACTCACATGAAGTACGTCGTCACAATCGCCCTGGGGACATCAGAGATATTATGTAACCGATAAAAAATGTTTGAATTTATTTGCTGGCACTTTGAACCAGCCAAGACAGCTCCAGCACGGCCATCGTTCAGATCAGAGGCTGGCATCTTATTCAGGACCATGCTGTGCCACACAAAACGGCTGTATCGAGCCGGGTAATAGGAAGCTGGAAGCATCAGCGTAGTTTGCAAAACATGTTATGCTGAGTGTGAGGTAGGAGGAAGCTGTGGAAGATCTCGATTTCAGCAGGTTGGACAGTTTGGACTCTCTAGAGTGAATTCAGATATCGAGCAGATTTTGCGGCTTTCCCTGTTGACAGGCGGTCGTCATCTGAGACCGCTGTTTGCGTAAAATTGTCTCGGCGGATGTTGCAACGTCCGACTCAATGTCACCGCTTGCGTGTCCGTTTCGTCTTCGTCTAGACGATTTGTGCCATAGACCACTTTCAGTACAAACTGTGTCCCATTTTAGCGGTGCATCAGCCATGTTTACGACTATGAACATGGACGTTTGGTTTGAATACCAAGAATGAGTAACCAGGCTAGGGTTCCCTTGGAGGTAATATTCCCTGGACTTCATTCGACCTTTGGACAGACAGGCCCAGCCATTTGTGGGAGGGCCAACAAGTTAAGGTGGACTGTGAACGAAGCTGCAACTTGACATGCTTCCCATATACATATATGTGCTATTATATATATATAATCACTAGGTGCGAAAGTTGTTTTTTTGTATCCTTCTCCAATGGTTCTAGAGATTAGTAGCAATTAGTATTCTTGCCTCGTTCAGGTCCATACATTTCGTTAGGGCCTTCAGTTACCAATAGGACTACCACTGTACTTCGCGAGTAATGTCCAGACTCTGTTACTATTTGCGTGTGTTATCACCATGGTCAACACTGAGTCTGGTAACTACATGCTGTTTAGTAGGTATTTTAATGCATTATTATTATTATTGTTATTATTATTCTATCGATGCGACTGTGGAAACATCACGTCTATTACCATTAGGGACACAGTGCAATTCGAAACAGAACATTTCACAATTACCGATGCCGGTATGAATCATGCAGAACAATATCTGTCAGAGGGGTAATGCGCATTTCGTGGAACAGACGCATCTTTAGCATTTCGAAATTGATATTGCTTTTGCAGTTATTCTGTCCTATGACAGGTCATTTTCTTCAACTGTTTATTTCTTATTTGTGTAACTACGTATTTGTTACGTTCAGAGTTACAAAATGTTGTTAATTTAGGATACATGTGACCTAAGAAACGACGTATATTACAGTATGAAATGTCAGAATGAAATTAGCAAATAAAAATAATGCGCTTCAACTCAGGGTCGAACCCACGACCTCCTACATGCTAACCCAAAACTCTATCCACTGCACCAAATGTACAGCACAAGGACTGTATGCTAAAGAGTATTTACCATACATGTGATTACAGTGTTGCTAGATTGCTACTCTTTAACATCCTTTTTCTGCTAGATGTACTCACCGGACGAAGTTTTATGACACATTTTTTTTATCACTGGGATGTGAGGAGTTGCACTGCGAAGCCCGAGTGCGCGAATTTCGCTTCACCCTGCATATATTTGTCTTATATAGGACTAAACGGCGTACGTTTAAAATCGTTGAGACGTACACTCATATTTACATTGAAGAACCAAAGAAATTTGTACATCTGCGTAATATCGTATAGGGTCCCCGCGAGCAAGCAGAAATACCACAGCACGACGTGGCATGGACTCTACTAATGTCTGAAGTAATGCGGGAGGGAATTGACACCTTAGATCCTAAAGGGCTGTCCATAATCCGTAAGAGTACGAGGCGATGGAGATTTCTTCTGAAGAGCACGTTTCAAGGCATCCCAGATATGCTCAATAATGTTCATGTTTGGGGAGTTTGGTGGCCAGCGGAAGCGTTTAAACTCAGAAGAGTGTTCCTGGAGCCACTCTGTAGCAATTCTGGACGTGTCGCATTGTCCTGCTGGAATTGTGAAAGTCCGTTGGAATGCACAATGGACATGAATGGACTCGCTGACAGGTATATCACCTGTCAGAGTCGTACCTAAACGTATCAGGGGTCTCATATTATTACAGCTGCGCACGCCCCACACCATTACAGAGCCTCCACCAGCTTGTGCAGTCTCCTGCTGACATGCAAGGTCCATCGATTCGTGAGGTTGTCTCCATACCCGTACACGTCCGTCTGCTCGATGCAATCTGAAACGAGACTCGTCCGATCAGGCAACATGTTTACATTCATCAGCGGTCCAATGTCGGTGTAGACGAGCCCAGGCAAAGAGTAGTGCTTTGTGTCGCGCAGTCATCAAGGGTACACTGTGGAGCTTCGGCTCCGAAAGCCCATATTGATGATGTTTCGTTGAATGGTTTGCACACTGACACTTGTTGATGGCGCTGGTCCCGGCGGAGGTTCGAGTCCTCCCTCGGGCATGGGTGTGTATGTGTTTGTCCTTAGGATAATTTAGGTTAAGTAGTGTGTAAGCTCAGGGACTGATGACCTTAGCAGTTAAGTCCCATAAGATTTCACACACATTTGAACTTGTTGATGGCCTAGCTTTGAAGTCTGCAGCAATTTGCGGAAGGGTTGCACTTCTGTCACGTTGAACGATTCTCTTCAGTCGTCGTTGGTCCCGTTCTGACAGGATCATTTTCCGGCCGCGGCGATGTCGGAGAATTGGTGACTTACCAGATTCCTGATATTCACGGTACACTCCTGAAATGGTCGTACGGGAAAATCCCCGCTTCATCGCTACCTCGGAGATTTGCTGTGTCCCATCGCTCGTGCACAGACAATTAACACCACGTTCAAACTCACTTAAATCTTGATAACCTTCGATTGTAGGAGCAGTAACCGATCTAACAACTGCGCCAGACACTTGTCTTATATAGGCGTTGCCGGCCGCAGGTCCGTATTCTGCCTGTTTACATATCTGTGTATTTGAATACTCATGCCTATAGCATTTTCTTTGGCGCTTCAGTGTATTCAGTGATGCATCACACTGTACAGGTTGATTTTGCTGAATGGGGAAAATTGTAGGAAAGTATCCCAGAGGGAGTAAGGAGCAAATAAGGTCGTATGAACATATGGCCGGAAATGCATTCCAACAGAGGTACACCCACTTGAAGGTGGAGACGAGAGTCCTTTGACAGTGGCGCCGGTTCCAGCACCATTCAGATGGCACGCCAGCATGGGGTAAGACAGATGACTATGTGGGACAATCTTCACGACAACTGCCGCTATCCGTTTCACCTAAAACGTACGCAGGCGTGATTTTCCACGGACTTGCCTCCGCAACGTCTGTTATGTCACTAGTTTGTCGCACAGGCCACCACGATGCTGAGATTTCTACATTCGCAGGTGAGGCTCCATCTACGAGGGGCGGCATCGTCAATAATTCCAACACCCACATGTGGCGTACGAAGAGTACACGTGGTATGGTGGAAGCAAACGAACTTAGACCTAATTAAACCTAACTAACCTAAGGACATCACACACATCCATGCCCGAGGCAGGATTCGAACCTGCGACCATAGCAGTCGCTCGGCTCCAGACTGCAGCGCCTAGAACCACACGTCCACTCCGGCCGGCCGCGATAGTTCTTCAGCCATCTTGAGTATTGAGCAGAAACACTGGTACAGACAAAACACTCCTACTCGCTTGGTGTGTTCTCATGTGTGCTTTCAATCATTGAAATCTACGCTGTCAGAGATCCTTTATCCCCAGTGGATGTACCTTCCTGGGAACCCATTTCTGGGCGTGTATTAACAATTCTTTTCTCTCCTTATTGTCTCAGGGATAGTTTCCTGCAGTTTGTCCCCATTTGGCAAAATCACTCCTTATAAATGCGTTCGTGGTAGAAAGAGCTTGCGTTGGTGTTTCATCATAGATGACGTATTGTTGTCTTATAGCAAATGTAGGATCAGTTACTGCATAGGATTGTTCGTGATCATTTAGAACATCGTCGCATTTAGTGCAGAGATAAATGTATGTGAACATCAGTTACTTTAAAGACACATTTTAAGGTTACGAAAGCTACGCATGTTTATTTAAAAGCATGATGCTTTAAATGTCTCCTGTACAACCCCAATGTGAAGACAATCCCCTGACCTCTCGAAACCACAAATATAAACAAACAAATATGTTGAAAGTACTTGTTGCATATATATGTAGGTAGCGTTGATTTAATTCATGGTCACAGCGTTCCAAATTTCGACACAGTGTAAGTAGAACTATTTTCCTATCGCCCTGCGCCTTACGTCTTGACAATATGTAAATCAGCTACGGTAACTTTACTTGCTTCTAGGTGATAAATGATTTTCAGACGCGAGGCGCATCACACTGCAACGCAAACCTTGTCCTTACGTATTTCATTATAGTTTTTAATCACGTACTCGATGAAGTCTGCCTGACCATATGTCAAGAATGGGTCCAGGGTTGGGTTCTGGGGGCTGCAGGCTCTTTCTCCTCCTCTCATCTCCTCCCTAAACCTACCTTGGCAGCAGGTAAGACCAGCGTATGAATGGGTGCCCTTACCTGCCTGGAATACTTCAGCGGCCTGTCAGTCCATAATCCCATCCATATGGGCTAGCCCCCAAGCGAGCAACTGTTTTCATGCCACATAATTTTCCGAGAGTTGTCTGAGAAACTTGGAAATTGATATACCTCATTTAAATTAATTTAAGCTTTTTCTAAAATATTATTTAGGAGAGAGAGAGAGAGAGAGGGGGGGGGGGGGCGGGGAGGTGGCAGAGCATTATGAAACACAACACCCCACCCCTTCTTGCTTCTACGCCTGCCTACGTATCATATTATCTTGTATGTTTCTGGAGACTGACTGTTCTTCTTTGTTATGTGACGAAAAGTACATGTTTTACTTTGAGACCCTCCCAATATACCAAGGACAAACGGTAGAGTACTTACTTCACGGACATATCCTCTGAAGGAAATAGTCAGAAGTATAAGCTGAGGAACAGTCTGTTCCTGTTTTCCTACGTTGAATTTTTTTTTATGAACTACATTAGTATGGAAATAAAACATTCAGTGTGTGTGTGTGTGTGTGTGTGTGTGTGTGTGTGTGTGTGTGTGTGTGTGTGTGTGTGCGTGCGTTCGTACCATCTACATCACACTCCCCAAGCCACCTAATGGTGTGTGGCGGAGGTTACTTTCGACACCACTACTGATCTCCAACCCTGTTCCACTAGCGAATAGTGCGTTAGAAGAATGATTGTCGGTAAGCCTCTGTATTAGCTCTAATTTCTCCAATTTTCTTCTCCTGGTCAATACGCGAAATGTATGTGGGGGAAGTAAAATGTTGTTTGACTCCTCCTGAAAAGTGCTGCCCCGAAATTTCAATAGTAAATCTCCCCGTGGTACACAACGTCTCTCTTGTAACTTCTGCCAGTGGAGTTTGATTACCATCTTCGTAACGCTCTCTTGCCAGCTAAACGATCCCGTGGCGAAACACGCCGCTCTTCGTTGGATCGTCTCTATCTCCTCTATCAGTCCTACCTGATAGGGATCCCAGATAGATGAACAATACTCAAGATTCGGCCGAACAAGCGCTTTGTAAGCCTCTTCTTTCGTGGATGAGTTGCATTTCTTTAAGAGTCTTCCGGTGAATCTGAGTCTGGTGTCCGCTTTCCCGACTGTTTTTTGTGGTCATTCCACTTAAGGTCGCTCTGGATGGTTCGCTGTCTCCAGCTGTTTGTCATCAATAGTGTAGCTGTACAGTAGTGGATTTCTTTTCGCAATGAAATTCATTGACGGAGATCATAAGCGACAGGGCGTTGCTACTGCGTCTCCTTTTTGTGATTGGGGCGCTGAAGGCCTTATAAATTTTACATGGCACGAGGTGTCGGTGAACGCTCCGGAACAAAAGACACTCTACTGCAGCACAGGCTTTCGAGCCGTATCCCATAGGAGATTCATAAAAGGCCGTAAGAGTTCTGATACATTAAACGCGCCGTGCCAACACAACAGCGGGGAGATAGCAACGGCGGAAGCAGCGTGCATCGGAAAACAGCACTTCGGTAGCCGTACCAGTAGCGGAGCACTCTGTTGTCTTCGGTATACAACATGAACAAGAAGCCAAACTACAGTCTTTGCCGCTGTCCGAACAGTGTAAGATGGAAATCGGAGTTCTCATACGAAACGAACTTTTTCAGAAGAAAAAAAAAACGTGCTGCCTCGATCGACACACATTGACAATGGCTTCTATTACATACAAATTACAGCCCCTCAGTAATGCTAGAGAACCCAGATTCTCAATTTGCGGGGCGCCTCCCCCCCCCCCCCCCCCTCCAGGGGTGCGTGATAACGCTAAAAGGGGGGAGGGGGGGGCGAGCTTACTGAAAGAAAAGAAAAGAAAACAAATTACGTTGTCATAGTAACTAAAAATTATATTTATGCTGTTATAGTGCACTTATAAATAGGACCGTCCAGTTCATAGTTAACTTTTCAACACTAAATTAAAAACAATTTTAATAATTATTAGTGATTCCTTTGCGCTGGGCTTAGTTTTTCGAAGAAGGGCTCAATATTAGAAATAGACACTTTTAATTCTTTTTCCATGTGTAGTGAAATCTGTTTTGTCTCCAAAGCAGCAAACGCATTTCGCAAAAATAGGATGTTAAAAACGGTAATACTATACGAAATGCTCTTGTTTTCAGTGCAGAAAACTCATCATTCATCCCCCAAAATTTGGAGAGCGATTTAACTAAATTGTGTTTCTATTGCGCATCTTGCCGTGAAATCTATGGAGCAGTCTTCGGTAGTTGAGCGACTTTCGGGAGTACTTTTGCGCTACTTATAAGACATAGTAGTAGACGGCGGCTAATTCTGATTTTGTCAGTGTAGCAGATCGGTGCTGAGAAGTAGCAGTAAATTTACCTAGTCTTGGTAATTTTAAGATTTGACTTCAAAATGCGTTTTATGCGTGTACTCTACTCAGAGCCGGTTAGACTGAAAGAAGAAGAAAAAAAAGTTTTGAACAGACCGTTCGGTTGTCACGTGGAGGAACGAAAAATAAGGAAAATAGCTAAAAGAAACGGTAAGTGTAGCACTGACAGAGGCATGAGCCACTGACCTGTAGTCTGACATTCATCCACAGAACCACACTAGCGAAAACAAAAAGATCTGTCGGCAAAGGCATAGGAAAATCGCAAGCAGAATTAACAAATGTTGGAAGGGGTTCTGAGAGTGAAGATATACTATTGCAACCCATATCTAATGTTTGGGAACTCGTTGAACACAATACTAGACCTTGGGCAAATTGAAGTGAGACGAGCAATTTATTTACTAGTGGCGACCTGTGCAGCCTTTAAAGATGTGCAGCTGTGTGGGAACGCAAAAAAATAGTTCAGTAGAATTAATTGAAGCCGCCAACACTGACGAGGAAGGAAAGGTGGGGGAGAATGGTGTTAGGAAGCCCTTGTTTACTATATTGTGTTGTTTGTAGACGTTGTGTATGCTTCTCGAGCACTTGCGCCCTTAATTCGCGACAGTAAGAGTCATTGCGACTTGTGTTCTTGCTAGTAGTTTCCAGCTGGAATAGCTTGTCGAGATGCTGCGAGGAGACAGATGCACACAATACATTCTTTCGATTTAATTGCGTAGTAAGGCTCAACCGAGGCACTCAATGTATCTACGATTAATGCAGAGTTCGCTGGAAATGTGCCTATGCAGCCTTCTTACATGCTGTTTTGAATGTCTTGCGTGTCCACTCTGAGCTGCGGCGTCAGTCATCGCCTTTTTATTGATATGTCTCCAATTTTTGTGACCTGTTCTCGTACAGAGTTTCTGTAATTCTGTTTGGATGAATACGTACTAAACTACTCATGGTCCCTGTGCAACTCACATTATCAACAGCGAAGTATAGTGACTTTTATAACTTTTACGACAGTCGGGGAAAGTCGCTGCCTGAAAATATAAGTAGCTTTTTAAAGAGATGTTGAATGCAGAATGTAGATTGTTACGTCTTCACTTCCTCAGTGATTCGTGCGCCGTGAAACGAAAGCCGTGTGTGCTGGTTTTCATTGTGCGTTATTGACATTCACCTACTATCGCATCAGTCATTTTCGTGCTGTACGCGTCGGAAGAAAGCTCTTACAAGTGGCTTACAGGCAAATGAGCATTAAATCAGGCCGTATCGTGAGGAGAGTGCGTGTCGAATCTAATCGGTGCACGCGAGTGCAGCCAGGTGAATACCGGAGCAGCACGCGCCTGCTGCCACCTGTCGTCGAATTAAACGATCAGCAGAATGGTGTATGTGATGCTAAAGGAGAACTTCCGTTTGAGTCGTACGAAAACGGCTCTATGCTTCTCGTGCGTTACGAGGCCTCTAGAATAATGCCAATCATAACTTTGTGAAATTGTCGTACCAAAAGCTCTGTTAGTAGCAAGGAAAGTGTATTTCCTGGAGGAAATATACGATTGGAAAACTAGCGATTCATTTGAGAGTACGAGCAGTCTTGTTTATGTACGCCGGAATTAGAAATTCTGCTCCCTGATAATGACGCTTGCCTCGAGTACGGATCTGTGGTCTTTTTACTCCGTCGTGCCATGCTGCAGCCGGACATTTGCTCATACAGATAGTCTCAATAGCTGTACAACCTCGATTTTTTTTTATGCGCAGAGTCCAGTCCATTGAAACATTGGTGAGAGCTTGAGACTCAAAGGTAACAACAGGAAAAAAGAGAGATGAAGGTAGGGTGGCCGGCGATGAGGCAACTTAGAAAAACGTATCTAGAAACAGCAATACCGTTGAGATCCAAATAAAATGTATGTCTACTTTTTCTCTTAATACTACATAATTTTGCTGAGAATTTCTGTCGTAAGTTGGTGCCAAGCAAGTGAAAGTCCATATACATACATCGTACTTTTCAGTCTAGAGAGCAATTCCGATAAAATGGTGACTCGTTATGAATGGTTCAAATTATAAGATAAGTATTTTTACTCATAGTTAACTTGTCACGACGAAACCTGCCCTAAGTTTTTCCTTCTATTCGTAGGTAACATCAGTTGAAATCCACATCCCAAGTTTCGGCTGCAGACATGAACTGGAAGTTACTAAAAAACCAGTTATTAAATCTGACATTTTTCGCATGATTTTCACTCTTGAGAAACTGCCTGATGTGCAGGCTATGAGGTCTCACTCTTCGCGATGTGGGGTTCCTGTGTCACCGCTTCTATTGCGTGGAGAGCCCTGAATTGGCAATCGAAACCGATCGTAATATAATTAAGTATCCGCAGAGGAATACAAGTCGCTTTTTAAACCATGAAGTTCCTCATAGTTCTTTCCAAGTTGATATTGAGTATATTCAAACACAAGGTTCCCATTAAGTCAGCATTAATCGTGACTATCCAAAAAATGTGAAATATTGATGCACTGTTAAAACTTCAAAGTTTTTGTGCATTATAAACTTAGCAATAACAAAATTTGACAGCCTTGCGAGTCGCAGACAGCCATAGTCGTTTTTTAGACAGAACTGGGCCAGCGTTACGAATGAATACGGCATAATTCGGTACTTGCGCGTATTAATCAGTTTCTGAAACCGAGGAAAACAGTTACTGTACAACAGATTGTAATTTGAGAATACTGTCGCGGTCGTTAACTGGAAACTGCAGTAATTTGTCCATAATAATTTTTTCTGTTCATTAAAATTCCATTCACTGACAAAAATTATGTCTGTACGAGGTGGGATATGAAATATGTTACCTCTGCTTTCTCAGAGCGAGCTCTAAATGCCACAATTACTGATTCAGAATCTGACAAAGAATCGAGGAGAAGGGTTGAGATTTGTTCCCATAAAAGTGAAGAGAAGCTTGAAGCGTGAGAACGATAACTTTTCACTTCCAATTTCTTCCAGACTTTAACAACGTTTGCATAACAACCTACCGCGTGTACATCTCTTAGTAGCAAGCGCCCTGCAAGGAAATAAATTTACATGAACTGTTTTTCTTTTTTCCTTTAATGACTAAAAAAAAAAAAAAAGTTGCTGCCTGACATCTATTACCTTGAGGGTCATAACTGCTTAGGTTTGTGACAGGTCCAGTAACTTCCCGAACATTGTCTGGACGGGGCAGTGCTCTTGTAAACATGGGCACTCGTCACTGTTTACTTCGGAAACACACACACACACACACACACACACACACACACACACACACAAAACCTACCACAACGCTGGCGACGCCGTGACGCGTTTAACTTCACGTAACCTTATCATGGAGCTGTGGAGCTGAACTTGGGACTTCAACTGATAGTGGCTGGCTGGATGTTAGAAAATTTTATGCTCATATTTGACTACTGGAGAAATAGTTCTGAAAATGAACGTGAAAGCTTTGCACTGTACAGAGAGGTCGTGCCACCGAGAAAAGTTACAAGCGGAGGTACTGTTCTGTTTGCTACGTTAATTTACCGGGTTTTGGTTGTTCACGTACCTATCCTAACTCCATATTAGGCAGGAAAATGAAGAAACCTTATATGATTTAAAATGAAAGCAATTTTATTTACCAGTATAAATATGGACTAATTTTGAATGCTATTACCTGTATGTGTACACGGTGCTCACATAATGTAACAAACATCTCGTGATTAGTTCCAAAGTAGCAAAACAGTCTTTTTCGGTGATATTTTGCTCTGGCTTTCGCAGCGTTAGGTTCACAGCCAGAGTAAAATTTTTGGAAGAGAGCAAGTAGCTCGCATAGGATGCATTCAATTGTAATTACTCTTGCAATTAGATGATTTTGATGTTATTGGCCATTAGCAAGCATATAAAGTATTGTTAATTTTGGCGGTGTGTGATTATGATCAGTGAAGTAGAAGTCGGTTACTTGAAAAGTCCAGTTATGGAAATTAGAGCCTGTTCTGGAAACATATTTTCTTTCAAAATGCTCTTAGATTATGTGACAGAACAGAATATTGAGGCACGCATCCAGACGGTATGTTTCCGAAGGATTGGCCAAACTGATAAATCGATTTTTGCATAGAGCAAATAGCCTGTTTCCCAGTATTGGCTGGGGCCAAATGAAGCAAAGACGTACAGCGACAACACTGTCGTCGTCAGGCACGTATTTACCTTGACAACCTTTTCAAGAGGCCAGTCGAAATAAAGCTGTTGAGAAACTTTAATATATCATACGGTTAGGACCCAGCTTTCTTTCAGTTTGTCTGGCGGACCGTCAGGAAATAACTTCCTTGTTGGCGGGATAGACATTAGTGTCCGCACCGTAGCGGGTGCCTTCCTTTGTAGTAGACAGAGTTAATAGACATCCACACCACTTTTTGTTTATCTTGTATCCTCCTTGTGGCCAGATAATGTGCTGGTGAACCCCTCTTAAACGCACTTGTCTTGGTATTGCGCGTCATCCCTCTATCTTGAGAGCTGGATTTGGGCAACACCTACCTGTTTGCAAAAACGATCGTGCGATGCACTCTTCTTTTACACATGCGACTTAGGGAAAATAACACTTTCGTTAGAACAGATTTTTTTCCTTTTTGGGCCGAGCAGAACAGATTTATCATTTAAAAGAAAACGCATTTTACTTAGAAGCGCGGTGGCTTCCTAAATCTGTGCATAAAAATTTACGCACTGTACTAATTGCACTTGTGCCTGGCACCAAACTAGAGATAGCCAAACCGATCTGAGTAATGCCGAGCATTTACCTTTCCAGAGACATTTGCCTATTACTATCGAGTTGGCGTAAAATTTTGCACCTCTTCGCTGCTCGGTTTAATATGGGCTGTCACACAGGCCTTACGGTCGAGTATTAATTCTCGACTCGCAACATCTCACCAAATATCAGAGCACATTCAGTAAAACATTATTTATAGCAAGCCGGCGACCATCAGCGATTTAAGAACTGCCATGAAGAAGAAGCAAACACGAAGCGCTAGTGCGTCGATGGCTTAATTGTGAGGTGAGGTGAGGCGAGGCAAATCGGGAGCTGCGTCGCTATCTCTAACATCAAATGATGGTGTTACATCAGTTGCTGGAATACGCCACTGGCGCTTCAGCTGCACTCGGCCTAATACGTCGTGTTAAAACAGCAGAAAGGTGTATTCGCTTTCCTGGAGCTTTTGCATGGACCAGTTCCAAAATATCCGTAACAGCCACGTCGTTTTTCTACCAAGCTCACCGAAACGGAATTCGGTCGAGTGCCCCGTTGCAAAGCCGCCTTCAGAAAACTAGAAGTCCCTTTCTTTTAAGTGATGAGCAATTACGTTTTTAAGTTAACCTGTTTCTGCAAGTACCTAGGGAGCTTAATATACTTCTTTTACGCAACTTGCCAAGACCCTTCCTGAACAACTCTTAGAAGAGCATTTGTAAAATGTAAAAATGTTGCGCACTATTTTGCGTCCTTCACCTTCCCTTTCGAGTAAACGGCCAGCCTCATTCCTGCAGTGGTGTCCTCGCAGGGTCGCAGGGCAAAGTCGGCCAGAGGCCTCTCCACGTACACCTCTGAAGCGAGAAGTGCCGTAAAGTCTGCCACATTGGCTCCCAATGCTTCTGTTAATATACACCACTCTGGTGGATAATTTTAGCTCACAGCAGCGAATGACATCAATTAGACACAGAATTATTCAATATATATTTCCTTCAGAATAGCCTTTAACATCTATAATTAGTGTTGTGATTAAATCATCGACGTAGTAATCAATGTAGCATGGTTTCCAACCAAATGCTACCCCCTGCGGGTCCGGGGATTAGAATAGGTCCGAGGTATTCCTGCCTGTCGTAAGAGGCGACTAAAAGGAGTCCATCCCCCTCACGGGGGTAGTTAGCGCCTGCGTCCGGAGACGGACGGTTTCACGACCTATAATCGTGGCCTCTTTGGTTTTTCACTTCTCGTTTCTTCCTTCCTTTTGTTGGTTCCTTTCCTTGCTCTTCTCCACTTCACTGTCTTCCTTACTGTTTCCCTTGACTTCTCCTTGCCTTCTCATTGCCTTTTTCTCCTTGCCTTCTCATTGCCTTTTTCTCCTTTCCTTCTCATTGCCTTCTTCTCCTTGCCTTCTCATTGCCTTCTTCTCCTTGCCTTCTCATTGCCTTCTTCTCCTTGCCTTCTCATTGCCTTCTTCTCCTTGCCTTCTCTGGTCTCCGCCTCGGCGTTTGAGACAGTCTGTCCTCTTTCTCCCTCTCTCTCTTCTTTTTCCTCTTCTTCCTTCCTCCCTGTGCGTGTCTGAAGGCCGACCCACGCGTTCGCACGCGTAGCCGGTGACGGGGTAACGCGTAAGTCCCCGCCCTGGGTAGACATGTAAGGCACGCGCGTACCCCCTGGTAAAGGCCAGGCCCGGGGAGGGGTGATTGCCTGAGCTGATACCTTCTGACCATGCCGATTGGTCCCTCCGTCTGTTTCTCGGGAGGTGTGACCTGAGGTGTAAACATTCACCTAAGGCGGGAGTGCCCTCTGAGAGGGTCCCCACAAGGAAGGAGCGCGCCATCGGAGACGCTGGCAATCATGGGGGATTCCTCCGCAATGGATTCTACTCCATCGCTTTCGACTTCGACCCAAAAACGGAAACGTGACCAGCCACCAGTGACAAAAGTACTACCGCCTGCCCCACAGTTCCTCGTAGTTTCTCGATCTGAGGACGGAAAGGATTTTTCCTCTGTCAACCCTTTCGTCATTCAGAAGGGCGTAGATGCCATAGCCGGATCTGTCAAATCTTGTACCAGGTTGCGTAACGGTACCTTATTACTAGAAACTGAGAGTGCCTTTCAGGCGCAAAAACTGCTTCGGGCCACACTCTTGTACACGTTCCCTGTCCGGGTGGAGGCCCACCGCACTTTGAATTCGTCTCGTGGTGTAGTCTATAGTAGCTCCCTCGACGGATTGACTGACAAGGAGCTTCAATCTTTCCTCGCTGAGCAGGGTGTGACTGCTGTCCATCGGGTCATGAAAAAGGTCAACAATGACCTTGTACCGACCCGGACACTTTTCTTGACCTTCGATAGTGTTAAGCTGCCATCGCGCATCAAGGCGGGCTACGAGGTTATTTCTGTTCGCCCCTATGTCCCGACACCTACGCGCTGCTACCAGTGTCAGCGTTTCAATCACACTCGACAGTCTTGCTCCAATGCGGCTAAATATGTCACTTGTGGCAGGGATGCCCATGAGGGTGACTGTCCACCTCCGTCTCCTCGTTGTGTGAACTGTCAGGGTGACCATGCCGCATCCTCCTGCGACTGTCCTGTCTATAAGGAAGAACGCTGTATCCAGGAAATTCGAGTCAAAGAGAAAGTGTCCACCTCGGCTGCTCGCAAGCTATTGGCTAGTAGGAAGCCCACGCTGCTCCCAGCGGGGAAATACAGCACTGTCCTCGCCTCTCCTCGGACTACCCGGGAGGTAGCAACCCAGACATGCGATCTGACCTTCAGCACCACGGTCGTCCGTTCGGCCAGTGCTAAGATCGCGCGGTCGACGTCTCCTCTTCCTCCCGTCACCCCACAGACACCAGCCACTTCCTCAGTTTCTGCTAAGTCGAAGACCCCGAAGTCAGATGCACGGGCCTTCAAGAAGGAACCATCCCGTGCAGACTTCCTCCGTCCCTCGACCTCCCAGCCTTCGACCGGTACTTCCACCAAACGTCCTTCTAAAAAGGCGCATAGGAAGCACAGTTCTCCTTCTCCGCCGCGGCGCCTTTCTTCTCCTGCGCCACCCAGCGGTTGCCGCCCCAGGCCGTCATCCGTTTCGCCTGGCCGCACCGCTGGTAGCCGAACATCTGGCCGTTCACCGGCGGAGGAAGCTCCCCCTCCCGGCCATCCTCCCGAGATGGCCGATGACCCTATAGACCCCATGGACGATGACTGTCCGCCTCCTGATAGCGGCGGCAGTGCTCGCTTGAAGCCAGGCCCTAAGCGGCCTTCGAGGTGACCACTTCTATCATCTTCCTTTTCTTACGATGGCACTTATTCACTGGAATATTCGCAGCATTCGCTCCAACCGAGAGGACTTGAAGTTGCTGCTCCGCTTGCATCGTCCGCTCGTCGTAGCCCTCCAGGAAACGAAGCTACGCCCATGCGATCAAATTGCCTTGGCACACTACACCTCTGTGCGTTTTGACCTACCCCCTGTGGTAGGTATCCCAGCTCATGGAGGGGTTATGTTGCTGGTCCGGGATGATATTTACTACGATCCCATCACGTTGCACACCGGCCTGCAGGCAGTTGCCATCCGCATTACTCTCCCCACTTTTACGTTTTCCTTTTGTACCGTTTACGCTCCATAGTCATCTGCCGTTACCAGGGCAGACATGACGCAACTTACTGCTCAGCTACCTGCACCATTTTTGTTAACTGGAGACTTCAATGCCCGCCATCCCCTTTGGGGCTCTCCAGCATCCTGCCCGAGGGGCTCCTTGTTAGCAGACCTTTTCACCCAGCTCAATCTTGTCTGCCTCAATACTGGCGCCCCTACTTTTCTTTCGGACACATCTCACACCTATTCCCATTTAGACCTCTCTATATGTACTCCCCAACTTGCACGCCGGTTTGAGTGGTATGCGCTTGCTGATACATATTCGAGCGACCACTTCCCGTGTGTTATCCATCTCCTGCAGCGTACTCCCTCTCCGTGCTCCTCTAGTTGGGCCATCTCCAAGGCAGACTGGGGGCTCTTCTCTTCCAGGGCGACCTTTCAGGATCAAACCTTCACAAGCTGCGATCGTCAGGTCGCACACCTCACGGAAGTCATTCTCGCTGCTGCTGAATATTCCATCCCTCACTCTACTTCTTCTCCACGTCGCGTACCGGTCCCCTGGTGGACCGCAGCATGTAGAGACGCTTTACGTGCTCGTCGACGTGCTTTACGCACCTTTAAACGCCACCCTACAGTGGCGAATTGTATTAATTATAAACGATTACGTGCTCAGTGTCGTCGTATTATTCAAGAAAGCAAGAAAGCCAGCTGGGCTGCTTTCACAAGCACCTTCAACAGTTTTACTCCTTCTTCTGTTGTCTGGGGTAGCCTGCGCCGGCTATCTGGCACTAAGGTCCACTCCCCAGTTTCTGGCTTGAAGGTCGCGAATGAAGTCCTTGTGGCCCCTGAGGCTGTCTCCAATGCCTTCGGCCGCTTTTTCGCCGAGGTTTCGAGCTCCGCTCATTACCACCCTGCCTTCCTCCCCCGCAAACAGGCAGAGGAGGCTAGGCCACCTGACTTCCGCTCCTCGAATTGTGAAAGTTATAATGCCCCATTCACCATGCGGGAACTCGAAACCGCACTTGGCCGATCACGGTCCTCCGCTCCAGGGCCTGATTCTATTCATATTCAGATGCTGAAGAACCTTTCTCCTGCGGGTAAAGGTTTTCTTCTTCGTACATACAATCGCATCTGGATTGAGGGACATGTTCCCGCATGCTGGCGCGAGTCTATTGTTGTCCCGATTCCTAAGCCGGGGAAGGACAAACACTTGCCTTCCAGTTATCGACCTATCTCGCTTACCAGCTGTGTCTGTAAAGTGATGGAGCGAATGGTTAACTCTCGATTGGTTTGGCTGCTCGAGTCTCGACGCCTACTTACCAATGTACAATGTGGATTTCGTAGGCGCCGCTCTGCTGTTGACCATCTGGTTACCTTGTCGACCTTCATTATGAATAACTTCTTGCGGACGCGCTCGACCGCGGCTGTGTTCTTTGATTTGGAGAAGGCTTATGACACCTGTTGGAGGGCGGGCATTCTCCGCACCATGCATACATGGGGCCTTCGCGGTCGCCTCCCTCTTTTTATTCGTTCCTTTTTACTGGATCGACAGTTTCGGGTACGTGTGGGATCTGTCCTGTCAGACACCTTTCGCCAGGAGAATGGTGTGCCACAGGGCTCAGTTTTGAGCGTCGCTCTCTTCGCCATCGAGATCAATCCAATAATGGATTGCCTCCCAGCTGATGTATCAGGCTCCCTTTTCGTGGACGATTTTACCATCTACTGCAGCGCGCAGTGTACACGTGTCCTGGAGCGCTGTCTTCAGCGTTCTCTTGACCGTCTTTACTCCTGGAGTGTCGCCAATGGCTTCCGTTTTTCTGCCGAGAAGACGGTCTGTATTAACTTCTGGCGCTACAAAGAGTTTCTCCCACCGTCCTTACGACTCGGTCCCGTTGCTCTCCCAATCGTGGAGACAGTCAAATTTTTAGGCCTTACCTTTGACAGGAAACTTAGCTGGTCTCCACATGTGTCATATTTGGCCGCCCGTTGTACCCGTTCTTTAAATGTCCTCCGTGTTCTCAGTGGTATGTCGTGGGGAGCGGATCGAACCGTCCTACTTCGTCTATATCGGTCGATCGTCCGCTCCAAGCTGGATTATGGGAGCTTCGTATACTCCTCTGCACGGCCATCCATCTTACGCCGCCTCAACTCCATACAACATCGGGGTTTACGACTTGCGATCGGAGCATTTTATACCAGTCCCGTAGAGAGTCTTCATGCTGACGCTGGCGAATTGCCACTCACCTACCGGCGCGATATACTGCTTTGTCGGTATGCCTGTCGGCTACTGTCAATGCCCGACCATCCGTCTTATCGTTCCTTTTTTGACGACTCTCTTGACCTTCAATACGGGTTGTGTGTCTCTGCCTTGCTACCCCCTGGAGTTCGCTTTCGTCGCCTCCTTCAACACCTTCATTTTTCACTCCCTGCAACCTTTCGAGTGGGCGAGAGCCGCACGCCACCTTGGCTCCAGGCTCAGGTCCGCGTTCACCTCGACCTCAGCTCGCTCCCAAAAGAGGTCACCCCCGGTTCGGTCTACCACTCCCGTTTTTTGGAACTTCGTTCGAAGTTCATCGACATGACTTTAATTTATACAGATGGCTCTAAGACCAATGACGGGGTCGGGTGTTCCTTTATTGTTGGGGCACAAAGTTTCCAATACCGGCTCCATGGCCATTGTTCGGTCTTCACAGCTGAGCTCTTTGCCCTCTACCAGGCTGTTCTTTACATCTGCCGCCACCGACATTCTGCTTATGTCATCTGCTCAGATTCCCTGAGCGCCATCCAGAGCCTCAGTGATCCGTACCCGGTTCACCCTTTCGTACACCGGATCCAACGCTCTCTTCAGCAGCTGGTGGACGTCGGTACGCCGGTTAGCTTTATGTGGGTTCCTGGCCATGTCGGTATCCCTGGGAACGAAGCTGCAGATGCCGCGGCCAAGGCTGCGGTCCTCCAGCCTCGGACAGCTTCTTGTTGTGTCCCTTCGTCCGATTTTAGCAGGGTCATTTGTCGGCGCGTTGTGTCGCTGTGGCATGCCGATTGGGCTGCACTTACCGACAACAAGCTTCGGGCCTTAAAACCTCTTCCCGTGGCTTGGACGTCCTCCTCACGCCCTTCTCGGCGGGAGGAGGTCGTTTTAGCAAGGTTACGAATTGGACACTGCCGGTTCAGCCATCGCCATCTGCTGACGGCTGCGCCGGCGCCGTTCTGCCCATGTGGGCACTTGCTGACGGTTAGACACATTTTAATGTCCTGTCCAGATCTTAACACACTGCGCCTCGATCTTAACCTGCCTAATACTTTAGATGCCATTTTAGCGGATGACCCACGAGCAGCTGCTCGTGTTCTTTGTTTTATCAATTTGACAAACCTCGCTAAGGACATTTGATGATTTTTTTAGTCCTATGCCTGTCAGTCTGTCTTTTATTGTGTTTTCCCTTTTAGTTGTTGTTGTCAACTTGTGCCTCGCGGTGCATTCTTAGAGTAGTCAGGGCGCTAATGACCACTGAAGTTGTGCGCCCGAAAACCACAAAAAAAAAAAAAAAAACAACCAAATGCCACGCCAAAAGTTGTCAAATCGATATAAAAATAGATCCTCTATCAATATTGGCGAAAAAAGCTCGAGATCAAGTAGCTTTTTAAAGGCTTTCAATACCGGAGTCGGAGAATGACGAAAAAAGAATTAATGGTTGCTTAACGTTATTAAAGAAAGATGTAAAATAAAAGTGATGGCTACGCCGATGTTTACCAGACATAGCGCGAGAGGCTGGTGATCTAGGTCCTAATATTCAGCATTTTCCGTAGCTCGTGATACGTCGAGATTCGCTACAAACTTCAGCAAGCTTCACCTCACTACATTGTCTTTGTCTTTGTCTGGAGTCTTGTCGGTCGTTAAAAGTACGTCTACCTTATCTTTAAAATGCTATTTTTGGAAACCTTGTTTCTGTATCTTGATCCGTTTGACACATTGGTGTTTCAGCGTTGCATTGAGTAAACTGAATATTCAGCATAGCCATCGTGGTATGCACAGTAGAAACTACTTCGTCATAAATATTGTTTTCTTTACACTCTCAATTCTGTGTTTGTGTTAGAGGAGAGCTATTGGACGTTACAAACTTCCGCAGTTGCCCCTGTCTTACTGTCCTCGTTGTAAATGTACTCAGCGTCGCAAACTTCCAGTTGTGCACTCAAGATTCAAATCAAATTGTTAACTGATATTTGTGACTTAGGGCAACGTAAACATCCCACTAAGCATGGAAATGAAAATTAAAACAGTCATTTGGAGTTGGTCTAGCATGGAAGTAGCTCGCAAGCCAGCCGAAACAGAATAGACTTTTTTTCCCCCCTTTATCTCATCAAAAATATGTAGACCACATAGCCAACGTCACACACGATAGTCTGCGTCGTTTCCGAGAATAGCTTAGTACCACCTAAACTTCATGATAACGTCCCGTTCGTAGAACGAGAAAATCTACCTTGTACTGTCAGGCGTTCGTTGCATTTCGCCCAGACGAACGTGGGGTCGTTAGAACCTCCTTAGTCTTTATGTAAATTTAGCCAGCAGCCGTCGACGCGAACATCATAGCCTTTGTATAATATATTTGTGCTGCTATTCCCTCCGCGTCTATCTTGGCTAAGATGATATTTATATTACGCTGTTCCGTGTAGCTCACCTGCATTCATGCAGAAATGTGTCAAAATATGAAATACATTAATCTGAGAAAGTATTGCTCTGGAGTGGTAGTCTAGTGTTCAAGAAACCATACAGACAAAAAAGACTTTCGAAATGTGGTGTTAAGTATGCTGAACGTTAGATCGGTAGATCAGATAACATGAAATGATGATGATACAACAATACCCAGTTATTTCGAGGCAGGGAAAATCGATGGCCCCACCAGGAATCGAACCCGGGACCCCGTGCGCGGGAAGCGAGAACGCTATCGCAAGACCACGAGCTGCGGACAACATGAAGAGGTACTGAACCGAAATAAGGAGGAAAAAGAAATTTAGGGCACAAATTGACAAAAATGTGGGACCAGTTGACATATAGTGCGACCTCTAGGGGGAGACGAATGCTTGGCTAAGTAAATTCAAAGGGCCGGCTGTATAAAACCAGTCTTCAGACTGACAGCATGCACATTGAACATCTCTTCAACTACACATCACATCTCAACAATATTGAGAGAGAGAGAGACTGACTGACTTGATTAGACCGATAGTAGCGCTAGCACAACGCGCCCAAATCCCTCCCGGTTTTTCCCCTTGTTCGCGGTAGTTTACAAATGTGTGCTACTTCATGATGCCCGAATAGCAGAGGACCTATTTCACGGTGGTACAGCGTTCATGCTGTGGCTGTTGGATTCCTTGTTTGAGGAGAGGGCACGTGCACCTTCCACACGGTTGCCAAGCCCCGCTGCTGGTGGTAGAGTACAGTGAGGCTGAGGGTGGACGCACGTGTCTCCCACGTGCGCTGTCTGGCCGCGTGACGCCGTCCTTGGCCCTTCGTTCGCGCCACAGCCAGACCTATTGATGACGCAGACGGGGAGCAGGCGCAGCGTTGCCTGCTGATGGCGGGCGGCTGCGCAGGAGCGAGCAGCGGCTGACGTCTACCTAGACGTCGAATGGAGGTGTGGTCACACGCAGTAGGCTGAACGTCAACGTGACGACACGTCACTCAGTCCAGTGTTTTCGGGGAAGTGAGGTTACGGGGAAACCTCAGACTTAAGAAAAATGTTGACGGGCTGCGACATCTTGATTTCGTTCCTCCAGGGTCGTGATGCGGTACTCTGACGCGGAAATTTCCATGTGCACCAGAATTGCAGATATGCATCTGCAAACAAACAAATCGCAAAAAAAAGCTACTTACTACTTCAGGGGCAGTGTGTAACGACCTTCTACTTTATCATTTGCGTCTTGTTTCCTTTCTAATTTCCAAATGATGACGAAACCCTCGGTGGTGCTGTCTGATTCACTGTGAATGCATATTTCATTAAAAATTATCTATTTATGTTCTTCTGTATGCATGGTTCAGTATTCTTCTTTGTCTTAAGTGTCGTAAAACCAAAGCAATTTTTTGGTTTCAGATATTGAGTGTTTTTTTAGTATGAGAACACTTGAACGAAAAAGTTACGTCGTCAGCATCTTTCGCAGTATGTCGCGAAAACAGACAGTGAAGACCAGATTAAGGAGTCACAAGAGAAGAAACAGAACGCTGTAATTCGAGTGAACGCTCAGAGGCTAACTTCGCCCCTAATGACCTTTGTCACGACCGTCAAATCTTCAACAGAATTTTTGGCAGTGAAATCCTCAAGGTATCTTGAGGCCCGGATATTTCTAGTGTTTTCTCACAAGACAGACCCAATACCTGGAAACTGTGTTTCAAAACACGCAAACAAGAGATGGTCATCTTTTAGATGTTTTAGCTCCTCGTACTTTTCGTGTTTGCTAATTGGAGAGAAATTTTGCCCTCTGCAGAACGCTGTTACATTAATTTTGTTTTAACCAAAAATGTTTCATTACTTTCTGATTATTCCATATTCAGTCACATCCCAGATGTGTTCGATCGGGTTCTTAACTGCTGGAGAGTTAGGAAGGGGGGGAAGCGGCAACACATCAATTGGAACGCTCCACTGTGTTGAGTTCCTCGAACCACTCGAGAGCACTCCGGGCTGTCACGTGGCGCATTATCTTGTTGAAAAATTCCACTGCCGTCGGGAAACATGACCGTCATGAACCGGTGTACGTGGTCTGTAAACACCACCTTGACCGTCATGGCGCCTTGCACGAGCTCCACCGAACGCAAAGATGACCACGTGAATGTTCCACAGAGCTTAGTAGAACCGCCGCTAGCTTGTCTCCGTTCTGCAATACAGCTGTCAAGGAGCTGTTCCCCTGGAATACGACGGATTCGCGCTCTCCCATCGGCACGATGAAGTAGGAATGGGGATTCATCAGACCACGCAATGATCTGCCACTGCGCCAACGTCCTGTGATAATTTCGTTCCCAGTTTTCAGTCGTAATTGCCGATGTCGTGGTGTTAATGTTGGCACATGCATGTGTCGTTGGCTGCGGAGGCCCGTCGTTCAGAGTGTTCGTTGCGCTGTGTGTTGACACACACTTGCACTATGGCCAGCATTAAAGTCTAATGTTAGTTTGGTCACAGTTCTCCGCCGGTCCTGTTTCACCAGTCTACCAAGCCTACGACGTCAATGATCTCTAATGAGAGGTGGCCACTTATCCCGACATCTGTACGTGGTTTCACTTTGGTTTCGCCTCGTGTTGTCGATCCTTAAGACACCGCTCCTCGAACACTCAGCAAGTCGTGCAGTTTCCGAAATGCTCGTGCCGAGCCTCCAGGCTACCAAAATCTGCGCTCTGTGAAACTCATGCACCGTGCGTGTGTCTGACTAGCAGTCATTCCTCGCCAGGAATACCAATCATTTTATTATATCGATCGTGAATGGGTGGTCATATTGTTTTCGCTGATCGTTGTATGAGTTTTTGACTTACTTACTCGTATAAAGGAGGGCCAAATAGTCGTCAACGTTTTAAGTAAGCTTACATACACAATGAAACACACATGCCATACCTCCCATGATGCTGTTAGGAATAAGGTGGAATTTCTCCCAACTTTTTTAAACAAAAGAAGGAATCACTGTGCATTAATTGAGACATAAATCAAAGCCCTGATGAGTTTTACATACAGCTGCTTTAATATTGAATCAGTCAAAAAAATGTTTGGTTTGATGTTATTTGCCAGTTACAGAAAGGTAAAAGAACACCCGCATTGCGGTATTCCGAAAGTGCGTATATATTTCATTGAGTAAATATTGTTTTTCAGTTTCCAGCAGAGTGTAATATTTACCATTTGATCTTCGTCAAGAAAATCTCGTTTTGAATTTTGGGTTGATATTTGATAAATGGAATTACTTGCAACGCTACGTGAAGTTTACATTTCCTGAACAAGAACACGTTAGGGTATGATGTTCCTGTCACGTGACGTTCCGTTGATGTCAAACTTTTATTGGCATTAAAAGATAGTGTTTCAGGAGGTTGTGGTAATTCCCGAGGACGTGTAGGGATTTGGGGAAATGAACAGCCTGCAATAGACATGTTACACATTGCTCTATTCACTTGCGTTTCGTCAGAGATCGATGCAGTGTGGGCAGAGGGATGGCTGGCAGTGACGAGAGATAAGCTGCAGTTCGTGAAGCCAAGTATCTGGCCGTGGTATTCCTCCTGCTGGTCTATCAGCCAGTATGAAGTTATCCTTACATGCCTTCGAATTTGTCACGTTCCCCCTACACATGGCTTCTTACCCTGGTGAGAGTGCCTGCCCGCCCATTCTGTGATGCCTGTGGCGTACAAATCACTGTATGCCATATTTTAAGTGAGTCCTTTCTCTGTTGTGGTGAGAGGTCAGAAGGTAATCTCGGTGGGGTTCTGCCCCCTACTTTAGCTGATAAAAAGGCGAGTGTGGTCAAAGTTTTAAGATTTTGTGATGTGTCTGGACTGCGCTTTAGCTTCTAGGATGGAGCTTTTATTGTGTTCAGAATGGCGAGCTCATCTTTTTTTCTTTCTGTGGCCGGTCAGCCACGGCCTTTTGCTATGTTGTTCTAACTAGTCCTACCACTTTCTACTCTTTTAGTTTTAGTTCAAGTTTTAATCGTGACACTGTACCTTCTTTTTGTACCCCAGTGTGGTTGTACACATAGTTTGCTGAAATTTTGTTACTTTCAATTTCCGTTGCTGTTTTCTACTCCTGTTTGTATTTTTCTGCCACTCGTCTCTTTTTACTTCCGTCTGGGCACTAAAGACCTCGCTGTCGTGCGCCCAAACCACCCTATACATTCATCTAGGGTAATTTCTCGACTTTAGTGTTCTTCTATAGACTGATAGATTCACAGATTTGCAGTGAGGTTTTTTTTTTTTTTTTTTTTAGAGCTGCACACGAACTGAAACAGAAACCTTACAAAGTAATAATAATGTCTCAATACTGTTGCTCTCCGTCAGTAATCTCATCTAGCCGCAGTTACTTCATGTTTGTCTGCGGGGTAACTACATATACTTCCTATTTTTCGTCACGTTGAAAAAGTACATTCCACTTCCGTACCTATACACCGTTGTCCATCTTACGGTTTGTAGCTGAAGGCACTTTAGTGTATCGCTGTCGGTTCCCCACTTTCCTGTTCCAGTTGTGTATGGTACGCATGAAAAAGAATAGGTGGTAAGCCTCCTTGAGAACTCGAATGTAATTTTATCTTCTTGGTCGTTTCGCGAGATTACCTAGGAGGAAGCAATACAAGGCGAGTCAAAAGTCCTTGGACACCTTCATAAGTTCGAAGATTAAAGGGAAAATTGAAATGTGATGATGGGAACATAGGTTTGATGTGGGGCCGCAACTTTTGGAGTGAATGTCATTCATGGTCGCCATCTTGAAATCCGCCATTTTGGATTGAAGTCATTTTTTTTTTAATGGGAAGCGGGGTGTATGAAACATCAAATAACACTCGCATGAGCTCTGGAATTTAGTGGTGTAATTTGTTTTTGTCTATCTTGTACAGATTAGAGGTTATTAATGTTGAAAGTTTGGAAATTACCTTCATACCAACAGCTACAACACATGTTCTACGTGTTGTCCATCCCGTGTAACGCACAACTGTAGTCGCCGCAACCACCCTGACTGCACATGGAGGAGTGTCTCTCCTGCTATTTGGTCACAAGCGTGTTGTATGCGTTCCTCCAGGTGTCTCAAATCACGGATGCTCTCAGCATACACTATCTGCTTAAGATGTCCCCATAGATAAAAATCAAGGGGCGTTAAGTAAGGGGATCTGGGTGGCCACTCCACGGGACCACGGCGACCAATCCACTTCCCTGGCAGTTGTTCCTCCAACCATTCACGGACACCAGTGCCATAGTGTGGAGGTGCTCCATCGTGCTGAAAATAAGATGGGAAAATGCCGTCAGCGCGCAGTGTGGAAGGGAACATAAGGTCCTGCAGCAGCATCAGATACTGTGGTGCAGTTAAGGTGTTGTAAATGAAAAATGGCCCAATGATGCGGCTGTCCCATATGCCACACCACACAATCACCTTCGCTGGACTATGTCCTCGAATTGAGGCAACCCAGTTCGGATTTGCGCCACTCCAGTATCGATAATTATGTCAATTAACCTCCCCATTCAAAGTGAAATACGCCTCGTCGCTGAACAGTATGCTCTTGGCAAACGAAGGATACAGTTCGTGTTGTTCAGTAGCCCACAGGCAGAACTCCAACCGGCGATCAGGATCATCCTCGTTAAGTCGATGTTGCATTTGCAGCTTGTAAGGATACCATTTATTGGTGTGCAATATCCGGACAACGTAGGTTTGGCTTAATCCACATGCTAGGGTCACACGACGGGTACTTCGTTTAGGACTTTTCACAAACGACGCAACAACCGCAGTTGCAGTTTCCTCATTGGTGGCAGTCCTTGGTCGCCCACTACGTGCCCTATCGTGAACAGAGCCTGTCTCTCGGAATTTGGTGATCACGTGAGACACCGTGCTGTGCGATACCGATTCTCTGTATGGGTGCCGTCTGTTATAGTCTGCAGCTATTGTTCGGTAGCTGCGTTCCCCTGATATAAGGATGATTTCGATCTTCTGTTCACGAGTCAGACCCATTTTAGATCACCTGGGACAGAGAGAGACATGAGTCGGTATCAAAGTAACTTCGAGCATTAATAACTTCTAAATTGTACAAGATACACAAAACCAAATTACACCACTCAATTCCAGAGCTGAAGCGAGTGTTATTTGATGACATACACCCCTCTTCCCATAAAAAAAAAAAAACCTTCAATCCAAAATGGCGGATTTCAGGATGGCGGCCATGAATGACATTCACTCCAAAAGTTGCGGGCCCACGTCAAACCTATGTTCCCATCACCACATTTCAATTTTCCCTTTAATCTTCCAACTTATGAAGGTGTCCAAGGACTTTTGTCTCGCCCTGTATATTGGTTGACTTATATAAGAATGTACATTCTTCGAACTTGAGTACAGCTTCTGCCATTGGATTTGGCTGAGCTTTGAAGCTTCCGCTGTTAGTGTTGAACCTTTGGCGAAATGCGCTGCTCTTGATTGGAGCTTCTCTATTACCTGTGTCAATCCGATCTGGTTCGGATCCCAAACTGACGAGCACTATTAAAGTATATGTCGAAAGAGGGTTTTGTAAGCTACCTCCTCCATGGGTGAACCACACTTTGAGGGTTCTTCCAATGAACGTGTCCGGTGTCTGCCGTACGTGCTTTCAGTTTCATGTGGTTTTTAGCCTTAAATCTCCCCGTAACATACCCCCAGATATTTAATGGATGCGACTGCGACCAGTGGCTGTTTCACAGTTGTGTAATCGTTGAAATAACGGACCTACTTATCAGCAGTGCGTTACTTTTTGTTACGTTGAGGGTCACTTGCCAATCCCAGCACCAAGCGTCGATCTTCTCCAGGTACGAGGGCCATTCAGAAAGTAACCTCCGGTTGATTTAAAAAAATACACCAAGTTAAATAAAAATATTTTAATATATACATCTTACAACTACATCTTTGCACTATTTTTCTACATAGTCTCCATAGCGATTGAGGCACTTATCGTATCTCTTCACAAGCTTTGAAATTCCTTCTGCATAAAAATCACCCGCTTGTGCCTGGAGCCAGCCTGTGACCGCATCTTTGAGCTCTTCGTCGTCATCAAACCGCTGTGACCCGAGCCATTTCTTCAAATGCGTGAAGAGGTGATAATCACTTGGCGCCAGGTCTGGGCTGTAAGGTGGATGGTTGATAACGTCCCACTTGAAGGACTCAAGAAGGGCCGTTGTTCTCCGAGCAGAGTGAGGACGGGCGTTATCGTGGAAAAAAACGATACCGGAAGTCAGCATACCACGGCGTTTGTTCTGTATAGCCCGTCGTAACTTTTTTATTGTTTCACAGTACACGTCTTGATTAATGGTCGTACCACGTTCCATGAATTCAACCAACAACACCCCTTTGGCATCCCAAAACACCGTTGCGATCAGTTTTCTGGCAGAAAAATCTTGCGAGGCTTTTCTTGTTTTGGTAGGCGAATTTGAATGTGCCCACATCTTTGATTGTTCTTTTGTCTCAGGGTTCACGTACTTAATCCAGGTTTCGTCACCGGTCACGATTCTGTTTAACAATGGTTCTCCTTCGTCCTCATAACGTGACAGAAAGTCTAATGCAGAGGCCATTCTTTGAGTTTTGTGGTGGTCGGTAAGAATTTTGGGCACCCATCGTGCACAGAACTTACGGCAACCCAATCTTGCTGTCACTATCTCGTACAAGAGTCTTAGAAATCTGTGGAAAACCAGTAGACAACTCCGACATTGAGAAACGTCGATTTTCACGAACTTTTGCATCAACTGTCTGAACGAGTTCGTCAGTCACCAATGATGGTCTACCACTCCTCTCTTCATCATGAACGTTTTCTCGTCCACTTTTAAATAAGCGTACCCATTCACGGACAACTCCTTCACTCATAACTCTTGGTCCGTACACGGCACAAAGCTCACGATGAATAGCTGCTGCAGAATATCCTTTGGCTGTAAAAAACCTTATGACAGCACGCACTTCACATTTGGCGGGGTTTTCTATTGCAGCACACATTTCAAACTGCCACAAAAACTAAACTAGCGCAGGTACGACGTTCACTCGACCACGGCTTGATGCCGACTGACCTGTTGAGTGCGTGAACGCACAGATGGCGTCGCTACTCCCCCCACAACCCGCACTGTGACCAATCGGAGGTTACTTTCTGAACCGCCCTCGTATATTCCCGCATTTAGCTACAATTTCCTAGCTTTGCGGCATCTCCGTGTATTCTTGTTGAAATTAATTAGTTGTTGAACTTGCAGTTAGTTGGGGTCATTGGGTAACATCAGATTTCGTTCACAAGAAACCTTGTCAAAAAACGTTGGGAACGACTGCCATAGTAAAACCTATCGTCCCTCCCTCTCCCTCAACTAACGAATTGGCACAGTGATTGACTGCACTTTTACAATCGGCGGGACTAGTTCGAATTCCCGTCCGGCGTGACAAATAAGGCTTTTGGCGGTGTCCCTAAATTGCTAAAGACAAGCGGCGGGACGTGCCCTTTTCCCATATTTCCCACTCGAACTTCGGCTTCGTCTCTAATGAATACGACGATGAGCGGTCTCTTCAGTCTCTAAAAGTTTTGTGGGTGCCGCCTTGAAACCCACTGCCTGTAACGACCAGAACGATGTACGGCGCAGTAAGCAGTAGAGTACGTGGACACAGTTTTCGCGGGAAACATGGCTGGCCGCGCAACACATCTGCGGGAGCCGCGTGCCAAGTTGGCATCTGTGCGCTTCCAAATTTACTGCGCCGTAGGCGATGAGGAACAGCGCCCGCATGTGTAGGGAAGAATGACCTTGTGATTGAGTCGGCAGCGCATTTAGGAAGACTGGTTTGTGTCGGACAAGCGTACTAAAATGCTGTCGTAATCCGTGTATAACATTGTCTCCGTTTGTGACGAGTCGTAATTGTGATCCCGAAACTAGATGCGAAACAAGATATTTGCTTATTGTTGTATACAAATTCGGCAGATTACAATAACTCACTAACCAGGAAGGTAACTTACGTAATCGAAGGCAGGTATCATATCCGATAGGATACTTGTGCTTGAGCATCTAATTGAACAAAGGTTGCAGTCTTGCTACACAGAGGTTGACATAAATTACGTCAAAGACAGAGATGTAGAAATAGAGGCACTATGGTTCAAACGTGTAAGTGGGACCATCATCAAGACATGATGTAAGTAAATGAGGATAGAAGCAAGAAAAGAAGTTTCTAAATAAATGGCGGTACCGTTTTTTACCTGAGTAAGACGCGTTTACATACAGAGGGATTTGACCAGTGACAAAACAGCCGAAATGAAATTTATATGAAAAGTCTAATAGTGCTCTAGGTAGGATGGAATAAATAATGAGATACCAACAGAACTAACACAAGTCTACAGACCTAAAGAACAAAGGGATGTTGTGAGACCTCGAGAAAGGCAGTAACAATTCTCTGTATGGAGCCGGAACAGGCACGATTGCTTTTACATTAAGCGAATTAGAGGCAGCAGCTGTTTGTATTAAGTGGTCCCCCAACTGAACCATCCGGCCACCCTTTTATGACGAACGCAGCACCATAGTCCGCACTCCAAACTTTCGCAATAAGAACCCTGAATTTGTGGTGAAGTTAAACTATGTTCTTTGAAGGCTGCTAGTCTTGTAAATTCATCGATGCGGTCACTTGCGGGCTTAGCGTGACAGGAGAAAAGTTGTGGCAGTTTGAAAGTGCAAAGCAATTACAATATAAGAACTACCAGTTGCGACAGTTTAGCTACAGACACCTAGCCGTATCACAGTCTGCTCGGTTCGTCGCAGAAGACTGGCGTTGTCTATTCCGTACCTCATGTTCTGGAATGCTCCTGAACGTGTAATTCCATTGTAACATCACAGATCTTGTCCTCTCCAATATCACGATCGACTTAACATCCGGTGAGAGAATGTCCTCAGTATAGACCGCCGCGCGTTTCGTTGTCCACGTAAAAGTTGTCTACTTCTTTAACTGTAGTTTCTGTGATGTTTTTGTCGAAACAGATCAAGATATATGGAAAATACTGAGTTAACAAATGCCGATACGAACAGGCAAAAATTTTGGGAATGCACTTAATGTATCTATCTTTAAAGGGACAGAATGGTCAGACTTAACCATTACATTGTATTTAAAAGTAGGTGTGCGAAGAAGTGTGCTAATTGTCTACTATGCGACATCAGAGGGCAAAGAATTATATTTCTGTGAATAGTTACGTAATCTAATTCTCGGTTGGTGTTTCCTTTCCAGCGCCTAAGAAATTGAGGCATGAAAGAAAGGATAAAAATTTACTAGAGCAGGAACTAATAGCCATTCACCTTAGAGTTAGTCTAATTTAATTTTTGTAAAGTAAGGACAATATTTGGCTGTGTCAGCTTGTTGTAAAGTTCCACTGCAGCCTGTACAACCCGACTATTTTAGAGTAGACCCCACCTTAGTTGGTACTATGATTGATTACGTGACAGTGCCCACGTCCCAAGTGGCGGTGTAGGAAGGAGCTGCGATATCAAAATGTCTTCATAATATGTTGTGGATTACTGTTAATATCGTTAGGCTTGTTAATGACCAGTTGAATAAGAGTGTGGCAAATGGAAAAAAAAAAAAACGGCGGAAGAGCTGGGACAAAGTAAAGTGTTACGCCAGGAGACGAGGTATGCGGCATATCGCGTTAGTATAGTGCTAGTCACCGCGCCGTGTTACTCACGAGTAGTAGTATTCACACTTCCTGCCAGATTAAAATGGTGTGTCACAGCAGGTCTCGAGTCCAGGAAGTTCCACATCAGCGCACACTCCGCTGCACAATGAAAAACTACTTATAATTAATTTTTTTTTTAATTCTTACACACATCTGCAGTCTTAGTACGTACTGAAATCCCAAGGCCAGGGTAGCCTCGCATTCCGTTAGAGGGACCAAAACAAAATGAGGTTGCCTATCAGTGTGCTGTGTATTTAGTTCTGACTCTTGCGGAGTCCTGCCGTACTGTAGGGCGGAGATTTCATTGTGTGCCAGGACTCAAGACGTGTACCTGCAATTAGACAAAAAAATTGGGTAATTTAACTTTTCGAGCTGATAATTTATAGCCGGCCGTATTTATATCGACAGGGTGCGGAGAAAGTCATATTTGAATGCTTGCGGTATGCAGGCACAAACACCAGTAATAATACAGTCACGCAGCAAGTGACAGTTTTCCTGTTGCATCAGCGTACAGTACTCCCCCCCCCCTCCCCCCCCCCCTCTCTCTCGTTCGCTCTCTCTCTCTCTCTCTCTCTCTCTCTCTCTCTCTCTCTCTCTCTCTCTCTCTCTCTCTCTTTTCTCCCTCTCTCGCTCTCTCTCGCGACAGGAAACGACGACGCTAAAGACATTATCTAAATTGGACTCTGTTTGGTATTTTCGTCATTGACCATAATACTGCGTCACTGCTGCAGAACATTCTATTCGCGCGGGTTGTGGTGTGTACTGTGGTCCGCTTGCGTTTGTAAAGCCGCCTGCTCCCGACCCGCCTGGAGTTGAAGTCGAGCTGGTTGGTGTCTCCCTAGTCAACGGTGGCCGAGCACGCACGCGCAGACGATATGGGCGCCGCGCCACAGGAAGTGTCGCAACCCGGCTAACCGACGACGGCCGCCGCCCAAACGCGCGCGCTGCAGCCTCTTCAAGTAGATGCTCTGTCTGGGGTCTCGCACGTCGCCCCCACAAACGTCCAGATTACCAGGCCGATTCAATCAGTATATTTAGCAACATACTCCTACGGGTTATTGCATTGTGTTACACAAGTTACAGAAGTCACCAGCTGCATATGCATTAATTTTCCTCCGTAATCTGTTGTTTTATTGACTTTGTGCATAAGTTCGTAGCGTTTTTGCATAACTTTACGTAACAGATATACATAAGAGATTGATTGATTATTAGTGTTTTAGGGCGCACAACAGCGAGGTTATCAGCGCCCGATATACATAAGAGACTTCAGTGATCAGTAATATATGCTCCTTCAGTACTTGCAACAGCATGCTAAAGCAGGGTTGACTTTCCGATTCCGCGACGGTAGAGATCACTTGGTTTTGAGGCGGAGCGCATTTTCATCCGTCAAATATGTTACTTCAAGGTTGTTTGATAGAGAACGGAAACGGTGAAAATCTGAGGGTGCAACATCAGGTGATAAATTGGGTGCGGAATGATTTCCCTTCCTAACTATGTATAGTCTTTTGTGTCAGTCTGTCAGAATGCGTTACCGTGGAGTAGTATGACTTCACGCAGCGTTCTTGCACAGCTTCTGCAAGACGTTTCAGTTGTTGACAATATGTCACCAGTGATGGTTACATAACTGCGAAGCAATTCGTAGTACACAACACCTTTGAAATACATTATTTTTACTGGATGCGCGTAGGGCTTTGTACGTGCAGTTGCTGCTTTGTTTGGGGGTTAACCATCTGTTTTTCCCTTACCTTAGCGTAAAGACAACATTTCTCCCTCCCCCTGCTCTTCCCCCCCCCCTCCCTACCCCGCCAGAAACGACACAGGATAGGATTGGCCGGTGTTGTTCACAAGTCAATTCGAGAAAGCAAAAATGCACATGTGGACACCCGCTGATTTTTGGGTTAGAGCATGCGTTATCTATACACACGATTTTTTTAACCATCCTATGCAAATGTCGCACCATTGTGGAATGATCACAGTTCATCACATTTGTCAGTTCTCGAGTACACTGACGTGGATCATTGTGGATTACTGCTTTTCAACAATCTATATCACACCCAGTCTTCCTGAACGTGGAGAGTCAGTAATGCCAAAACGTTCCTCCTTAAAATCAAAGAATGGTTTTCTCGCCATGCTCTGTCCAAAGGCATTACCCCCATACATACCCTCTGCTGTCGCCCCTATATTGAACTCAAGCAAAAGAATGTCTGCGAAATGTTCAGATTTCCCGACTTGGCACTATTTTCTAGCGCCACAGCGCCACTCGGTATCTGCAAGTGACATAGCGACAATACATAAACTGAAATAGCAAAAGTGAACTACAAATAAAAAATGGCGGTCATTAAATAAACCCATAGCAACCGAAATACCAACATGCAAAATAAAAGCACTACGAACTTACGTACCAGCCTAATATTTTGAAATACTTTCCTTCATCATTTAGCAATTAGATAATTGCTCTCCTGGTGGTCATTACCAAACTACAGCACACCCAATGTTGTTATACTCACAGCATTACATATTTCACATGTCAGTGTTGTGGGAGGGGTATGGGAAGCAACGTCTGATAAGCGTTTACGCCACCCTAATACACTATGTGATCAAAAGTATCCAGACACCTGGCTGAAAAGACTGAAAGTTCGTGGCACCCTCAATCGATAAAGCTGGTATTCAATATGGTGTTGGTCCACCCTTAGCCTTGATGACAGCTTCCACCCTCGCAGGCATACGTTCAATCAGGTGCTGACAGGTTTCTTGGGAATGGCAGCCCATTCTTCACGCAGTGCTGCACTGAGCAGAGGTACCGATGTCGGTCTGTGAGGCGTGGCACGAAGTCACCGTTTCAAAACATCCTAAAAGTGTTCCGTAAGATTCAGGTCAGGACTCTGTGCAGTCCAGTCCATTACAGCGATGTTATTGTCGTGTAACCACTCCGCCACAGGCCGTGCATTATGAACAGGTGCTCGATCATGTTGAAAGATGCAATCGCCATCCCTGAATTGTTCAACAGTGGGAAGGAGGAAGGTGCTTAAAACATCAATGTAGGCCTGTGCTGTGATAATGCCACGCTAAACAAGGAGGGGTACAATCCACCTCCATGAAAAACACGACTACACCATAACACCACCGCCTCCGAAATTTAATGTTGGCACTACGCGCGCTGGCAGAGGGGGTACACCAGGCGTTCGCCACACCCACACCCTGCCATCGGATCGCCATATTGTGTACCGTGATCCGTCATTCCACACAATTTTTTTCCACTGCTCAGTCGTCCAATGTTTACGCTCCTTACACCAAGCGAGGCGTCGTTTGCATTTACCGGCGTGATGTGTGGCATATGAGCAGCGGCTCGACCATGAACTTTTTTCTGTCCTCCCGCCTAACTGTCTTAGTACTTGCAGTGGATTCTGATACAGTTTGGAATTCCTGTGTTACGGTCTGGATAGATGTCTGACTATTCCATATTACGACCCTTTTCAACTGTCGGCGGTCTCTGTCAGTCGACAGACGAGGTCATCCTGTACGCTTTTATGCTGTACGTGTCCCTTCACGTTTCCACTTCACTATCACGGAAACAGTGGACTTAGGGATGTTTAGGAGTGTGGAAATCTAGCGTACTGACGTATGAGACAAGTGACACCCAGTCACCTGACCACGTTCGAAGTCCGTGAGTTCCGCGGAGCGCCACGATGTCTAATGACTGCTGAGGTCGCTGATATGGACTACCTGGGAGTAGGTGGCAGGACAATGCATCTAATATGAAAAACGTATGTTTTTGGGGGTGTCCGAATACTTTGATCAGATAGTGTAGGTACCGCCACGACTATCGCAAATATGAATTTCATATCTGCAGATAAGACACATGTCAACGAACTTGGCAGTACAACCGTAACAATTAAGCATAATTTTTTTTTATAGCTTGATAATGTCCGATGGGGCGAAAGTAGCTATTACAGCACATCATATTCGCCGTTGACTGTAGGTACTTCATTTTTGCAATTTGACGCATAAGGCCATTACGTGGTACTGCAACAACTGCCGCAGTTTATATGTAAACAGTGCGTAAGAAAGTCAGTCAGTCATTCATTGTAAAGGATTATCAGCGTTCATTGTGCCATACTCTGGATTATGTATGTAATCTGCTCAAGTACTAAGATACTACGTGAAAATGATTTTTAGTTTAGTTTTCATGATTTACACCTCTGTCTTTATAACATGCTGCTTGATAAAGATCTGTGGTTGAATCTGTAATAGTGATGAACAATAAATAGTAACAGTCCAAGGCGAAAATATCATTTAGAAATCTGTAGGACTTTTATGAAGTTTTAAAATTTTCGACTACCGATGAATAGAAATCTGCCTGTTGTGCTTTGTGTCATTAAAGGAAACCAGTCTCCAGCTGTTCTTTTATACCTTTCCAACGATGTGCGATACATGCATTTCGTCTACGCAAATTGTAGCTGTGAACTGCACAGAAAACTTTCGTCATCGGTCCCGGATCAGCTTCCTTCGCTAGTGTGCATCAGTTTACTTTCACAAGGGTCGCCAGCCTTGGTTTGACCTCTAGATACGATTAATCGGCCTCCTCTGCGGTTTTACTGCTTTGTGTCCTGTCACTGTCTTATTGGACTCGGCCACTTATCTCACTACACGACCACTCGCCATGTTCACGTAACTACATACTGCTTGCAGTTGCGTCTTTATAATATCTGGGAAGGAAAGCTTCAGAATGCCAATTAAAAGCCTATGTGAAGTGGTTGGCATGTATCTCAGCAATGAACGTGAATTCTTTCATGTTCCCCCCCTTCCTCTAGTTAAACTTCCCTACCTGGTGATTGCTACGAACATGGCCTCTTTTTACAATTATATGCACATACGAACTAGGCTTACCATTTTTGAAATTACTTAAGACTTGACAGTTTACTGAAACATTAAGCTGTATTTATTCAGTTGTATTTTTCACTGTACATGACTCTTTTCATCAAAGGTTTTATTCAGTTACATCATAAAATTCACAATAAGGAATATTCATTACAGTTGCAGGCTAATATTAAAACATTCACACACTCTTTTTTTTTTCTAATTGCTCAGCGATGAGACAAAAACGAATAGTGACAAAATGATAAAGCCTAAAGACTAGTTGTGTTACACATCGCCCCTGATGTGCTGCCAAAACTAACGAGTGAGTGAATAGTTGTGGAGGAACGGATTGCCGTATTCCCCATCGACGTCAGCACTTTCTCAAAGGACGGCTGAGAGAGGCACGGCCGTCGGGGATGTTTAGAATGCACTATCGAACATATAGGTTTAAAATTTGAAAAATGTTTTCTAGTCCTAAAAGTATCAAACCCCGGACTTGCGACTGCGGATGTAACCCCGGACAGGACTGAAAATCCAGGACTGTCTGGACTAATCCCAAATGTATGGTAAGCCTAATCATACACCAGTGAATTTTCACTGGCGTCATGGTAAACATAACAACGATTAGGCCAGTGCACAAATTGTACGCAAAACCACTCCCCGAATTAAAATCAGAGTGGTATTACTCACTATTACGAAAACTCCTTCCGGTAAGGGTAGGAAACGATACGTAGCATGGGCGCATTTCATAAGACACAGGGAGGGATGCAGTTGGTACATGTCAAATACTGAGGTCACTTCGCAAAAATAGAAAGTTAAACAGAGGATTAATTTTGGTACCATTCACGAGCGTGGAACATAGTACACACGTCGACGCAAAAGAATCTTCGGAGACTGTGCAAGCACCGAACATACAAGGGGCGTTCAAATGTAAACGGAACCGAAGGAAAAAGAAAGTAAACTGTTCATTATTCCAAAAGTAATCGCCATAAGTGTTGATACATATATCTCACTGAGAGACAGCATGGCGACTTCATGGGAAAATGTTTGTTATTGCCTACGCAAGCATGATTGTACCAAGGCGTGGACCTCCTCGCCCAAAGGAAATCAAGCGCTACGAATGTCTTTCTTCAGGACACCGAAAATACGGAAATCGCATGGAGAGAGATCGGGACTGTATCGCTCCCCAAAGTCCTGCAGCTTAGTCCAGACAATGTCGGCAACACGTGGGTGGGCGTTGTCATGCAACAGAATGATGCTGATCGTAAAGATTCCTGGGCCTTTGGACTTGATGCTGCGCTTCAGTTTACGCAAACTGTCGACGTACCGATTATCGGGAACTTCACATGGTATGCTATAATGGCGTGACCGGTACCGTGACTGACGCCCAGCATAAGCTAAGTGTCTTCCACTGTCGGCTATTTATGAGGGCAGCATCAACCACAGCAATGACAGATGAGGTAATGACACGATGGGCCTGTCCTGATCTACTGCTGTCTTTGAGACACACCCGACCGTCTCGAAACCCACACAAATTCTCGCGCACGTGACGTTCTGTGTTCGCAGTACATAGCAGGCATGAATTTCACTTTCTGACACTCCTTCCACAGTCGAAAACCGCACACCTCGCTGTTCCTCTTCCCGCCCTACGTAGTGAAGCCTGACGCATACATGACTAGCTGACCTCAGGTCGAGCAGGTCGGTTACACGAACAAGCGAGCGCGCACACACACATACTCACGCGCGCGCGCGCACCTCAATACCTACCTGCGTACCCACGTCCGCGTCATGCTAGTTATGTGTCTTTTCATTTTGCTGCCCCTTATTCATAAAATGCCAGAATGAATCTTTCACTTCGCAGCAGTGTGTGCGCGCTTAATGATACTTCCTGGCACATTAAAACTCAGTGACGCTCCGGGACTCAGACCCGGAATTCTGCCTTTCGCGTCCAATGCTTTTACCAACTAAGTTATTCAGGCGCAAGTCACATCCCGCCCTCAGAGCTATAAGCCCTTTGACACGATCGCCTCTTTTCTCAGTTGCTTCCTCGAGCAGCGCCCCTGCCGTTTTATTGCCGTATGCAGTCTCGTTTGTCTTGAGTGCTCATTTTTGTTTACACGTCAGCGCCAAAATTGCCGGAGTTGTGAGAGATATCTGCTGTGTAGTTTGACATCTGAATGGTGAAAGTGAAGTTATGAGACACCATCAGTAACAGGAAAATCGAAATATAGTTACGAAATGTAGGAACAAACAATGACAGTGAAGTTCATTATTGTTTTTTCCTCTCTCCAGTCTGTAGACTGGTTTGATGCAGCTCTCCATGCTACTCAATTCTGTGCAAGCCCCTTCATCTCTGAATAACTAATGCAACTTACATCCTTCGGAATGTGCTTATTGTGTTCACCTCTTGGTGTCCCTCTACGACTTTTACCTGTCACACTTCCCTCGGACACTGAATTGATGATGCAGTGATGTCTCAGAATGTGTCCTGTCAACCGATCTCTTCTTTAAACCAAGTTGTACAACAAATATATTGGCTCTTCAATCACATTCAGTACCTCCTCTTCAGTTACATGACAGACGCATCTAATTTTAAACATTCTTCTGTAAAATCACTTTTCGAAAACTTGTTTACTATTTGTCTAAACTGTTTATGTCCATGTTTCACTTCCATACATGGCTACACTCCAGACGAATACCTTGAGAAAGGACTTCCTGACACTTAAATCTGTATTCGATATTAACGAATTTCTCTTCTTCAGAAATGCTTTCCTTGCCATTGCCAGTCTACATTTTATATCCTCTCTACTTCGGCAACCATCAATTATTTTGCTGTCCACATAACAAAACTCATTTATTACCTTAAGTGTGCGTTTCCTAATCTAATTCCCACAGCATCACGTGATTTAATTCGACTGCACTCCCATTATCCGTGATTCGCTTTTGTTGATGTTCATGTTATACTCTCCTTTCAAGATACTGTCCATTCCGTTCAGCTGCTCTTCCAAGTTGTTTGCCGTTTCTGAGAGAATTAAAATGTAATCGGTAAACCTCGGAGTCTTATTTCTTCTCCCTCAAGTTTAATTCCTACTCCAAATTTTTCTTTTTTTTCTTTCCTTTTTTCCCTTTACTGCTTGCTCAATATACAGATTGAATAACATCGGGGATAGGCTACAACACCGTCCCTTCCCAACCACTGCTTCCCTGTCATGCCCCTCGACTCTTACAACTGCCGTCTGGTTTCTGTACAAGTTGTGAATAGAGTTTCGCTCCCTGTACTTTATCCCTGCTTCAAAATTTCAAAGAGCTTATTCCAGTCAACATTGTCGAAACCTACCTTAGTCCACAAATGCTATAATCGTAGGTTTGCCTTTCATTAACCTATCTTCTAAGATAAGTTGTAGGGCCAGTATCGCCTTGCGTATTCCTGCATTTCCCCGAAGTCGGCTTGTACCAGTTGCTCCATTCTTCATCAATGACTAAAGCTGAATTTATAGCCTAAGTTCTTGTCAAAGGCTGTGTGGTATATTCTCTACTCTCCTGAGGACTGAAAGAAATGGAAAGGTGTCATCCAAGCATTTCAGAACATAGATATTTATTTTCTCGACAAAATATATACTTGCAAACACGCCAGACAGTATGTAGAACGCAGTATATAGCGCCTTTTTGCTTTATCCTTTGTATCTTGTTTTCTTGCTTTTCTCGTCCAATAATTCTGACTTTTCGCTGTTGAAATAATTTTCACTGAAGACAGATTTCTCTATTTACGTTCTTATTTATGTATTATGTGGGTTTTTTCTGTAGAACGTAAATGCTTCTTGATTTCAGATAATTCGTCTCACAAGTAGGAAAAAGTACCGGAACCTTGTGTAAGTTTTCAGTGTGCCGCGAAAACAAAGCAAGCAACGTAATGTAGAAAAGAAGACTTGAAAGCACGAAATCCATTTCTAAAATAGGAGTGAGGTCGACTAGAGGAGGTCACTAATTCCGATGTTAGCGGACGCCGCTTTAGTCCCTTGTCTCTGTGCATGCGCAACGTGCAGCATACCCGAAATTTTAGAACTCCACACTCAGCACAACTTATCTGTAATTGTCATATAAATACGTGGTGGTTGGTGGCTACCTTACAGGCAGGCGCATGCACTTAGAGTAGTAGATTTTACCAGAAAGTCGCTCGTGTAAAACGGGCTGCAAATAGTAGGAGCTAAGGCACTGGCTGGAATAAAACGGCGAAGGATATGATCAAATCAGGCTGATGCATTGCCGTAAATAGCTGCTCAATAATGCTATACAGATTAAAATGAAATAATTCGAAAATGACCCATCAGTGATACATGGTTACATGATATTTATTGCGCACAAAAGAAGTGAACTGAAACTTTGATAGAATACTGAAAATATCTCGTGCCAGTTATTTTGTTTAACTGCACGTTTAAAATGTATCAGTCACAACTCCACAGCTGTACTTCAATTAGGATTAACAGCCGCCGGACTGCTCTTGCTTTCGGAAGTGTTGTTTGTCTGCTTCGTCTCCGATAGACGTGACCTCCTTCCGACCTTGTGGCGTCGTTTGTTTTTCCGCCGTTACGATACAACATTTTTGAGTTTGGGGTAAATATTTTCATTACCAAAGGAAATGGTTGCGTACCTTTTTCTACGTTAAACTTAGAAATGCCGTTATTGTAGGACAGTTGAATCTTCCGGCGAGGTAGCTTGCAATTGATACGACCTTTGGCATAGCGTATCTGGACTAAGACAATAGTTTCCCGGAATACTAACACTTCTGAACAGACTGAACGTTGCAGTAAAATCTCTATCTCTCTCTCTCTCTCTCTCTGTCTCTCGAAAAAAAAGTGCTTTGCTTGCAGTGTTCATAAGTGATACTTTACCGTTGTTTTAGTCGCCGGTGTAGCGTTTCGTTTCCGGGCCCTTTAGTAACCCCTTCACAAACTTGCTTTCTGGTTGGATCCTAGTGTATGCGTGAATGCACTCGTTTCATTTACGCTAAACCGTATCTACTTTCAGCCTGTAGCCTTAAAGTCCTACTGTTATTTTTCCCCAGATGAATTTCTTTAAGGGGTGCCGGAACGATCCATCTCCTTCATGTTAATTTTAGCAAATAGAAGGAACTTTTTTCTTAAATCATTAAACATATTGCTCTGAAATCTGGACTACTTGTTCAGTGACTTATTTCTCTACAAAGTTATAATGCCATGTTAAGAAATATTTGTTGGTTTTTCTTTTACAATTTTTTAAACACATGCTTATTTTTTTCTCTAAAATTTTGCAGTTTTCCTTCTAGAACTCTTGAATTATACAGTATTTTTTACAATTTGTTATAAAAATGAAGGAAAAAAGTAAACAATATAGTTTATAAATTTCATTAATATAGTGTTGGCAGTTTTTGAGAAAATGTTCCTCAAAGATGAAAATTTTAAAGTTACCGGAAATGGCTTCCAAAGTTTTTTAATACATTCCTGCCCAATATGATGGATTGTCAGCATTCTCTTCTTTTTCCAGTGTTAGTTTCCTTTTCACTGGTCTTTTCTTTCCTTTTGCTGCATGTTGTAGGCTTTTCTTTCTTCTTCATTCACCTCTCTCTATCAATTAGGCGCATTGTGGAAATGGTGTTGTGTCCCGGTTGGAAACCGAAACCTTTCAGCACATTACATTTCATAAGGTTTCCTTCATTGTATGTTGCCACTGCATCATAGACTCCAAAATGCAATGATTTTATCTGTACAAACACACTTTTGGAAATCCTGATCCAAAGTAAATTATTTACACTTTCATTTGGATTTTGTGGTTTCCCATGTAAACGCTTTTCCAATAAACTTGGCTGTGATAAATCTCTGAATATGGGCTTAATTATATCAATTACAGCATTTGGCAAACTTCTTATGGGCATATTCCTTTTCTGATTGGTACTTAAACCATGAGTCATCACCTGTGGGACACAGTGCATGTTGTGGGTGCTCATTTGTTGATGCAGTATGAAAAAATAATGCCCATACTGCTCTCCTCCGATGCTCAATGCTTCTTGTATTTTGCCTAATTGCACACCCATAATACCTCTGCAATCTATCAATTGCTTTATCTATCAATCTTCCTCTTCCTCCAAGGGCCTTAACCGTCGCTAAGCTTCGGCTTCTGCTATCCTAATGTCTGCGCAAGCGAGTCCCCATTCGCTTCTGCACATGTCCAATGCACTCCTGTTTTTTAATGTGAATTTCATTGTCATAAGGTTTGAGTTCCTGTACAGCTTTATATCCCTTAGAATCACCATCTCCTAGATAGTTTGTGTATCGTACATTATACCACTCCTGTGATCTGGAAAAAAATTCTTTCACTCCCTCTACTTCATCGCTCCACTCATATCGTGAAAATTTGCTTCACAACTTTCAGTATGTTACATCTACAATGTTTTGAGAGAATAGCAACATCAATTACTTCGCAACTGTCTCCACTGGTAGCTGTCACAACTCCATTTAGAGATTTATGACCTCTACGTTGCCGATCCATCTAAAGCAACAGTAAATCTCTAAAATTCCCATTATCTGTCACAGCTTCTGCAACTGCTTTCTTCATTGTCACTTGAGCAATATCTCCAGCAGAAGATCCCACCAATTCATTATAAAATCCAAACGTGGTTGGTAGTTTTGGCAAGTTCATAATTCCACATAACATTGTCCCTGCAGCACTGCCCTTGCCAATGCAACACTAGCCTGAAATTTATATCATACACTTTCTTTCCACTATTACCACTGCTAGGAATAGTGTTAGAATTAGAAAACGAAGCTTCTGCAGCACATTTGTTACACTTCAATAACATTTTACATGCCAAACCAATGTGTGAAATTATTTTCAATTCCAGTCCTTTTTCTTTACAAACTTGGCATAATACATTATGTTTCAAAATATTAGAGAGCAAGGAAATGTTAATTATTTAATTCACATCATTACTGTCACTTTCATAGTTTTCAAATTTTTCTTTGCTGTCACAAAGTTTCTTGATGGAAGTAGTTCTGTCACATTCATTTGGAGTAGTCGGTGAAGCAGTCTGAGCAGCATCTCCTTTCGAAACAACAAAAGATTACTATGCGGGAACTCGAACGTGCGCTTGCACTGTCCCGATCCTCTGCTCCGGGGCCAGATGCCATTCACGTTCAAATGCTGGCACACCTTTCTCCGGCGGGCAAAAGCTTCCTTCTTCGTACCTACAATCGCGTCTGGACCGAAGGTCGGGTCCCCATGCGTTGGCGTGACGCCGTCGTTGTTCCTATACCCAAACCCGGGAAGGATAGACACCTTCCTTCTAGTTACCGCCCCATTTCTCTTACAAGCTGTGCCTGTAAGGTGATGGAGCGCATGGTTAATGCTCGGTTAGTTTGGATTCTTGAATCTCGACGACTACTTACTAATGTCCAATGCGGCTTTCGTCGCCGCCGCTCCGCTGTTGACCACCTTGTGACCTTGTCGACATTCATCATGAACAACTTTTTGCGAAAGCGCCAAACGGTAGCCGTGTTCTTCGACTTGGAGAAGCCTTATGATACCTGTCGGAGAGGAGGAATCCTCCGCACTATGCACAGGTGGGGCCTACGCGGTCGCCTGCCCCATTTTATTGATTCCTTTTTAACGGATCGAAAGTTTAGGGTACGTGTGGGTTCCGTATTGTCCGACGTCTTCCTCCAGGAGAACGGAGTGCCTCAGGGCTCCGTCTTGAGCGTAGCCCTTTTTGCCATCGCGATCAATCCAATTATGGATTGTATTCCACCTAATGTCTCAGGCTCTCTCTTTGTCGATGACTTCGCGATCTACTGCAGTGCCCAGAGAACATGCCTCCTGGAGCGCTGCCTTCAGCGTTGTCTAGACAGCCTCTACTCATGGAGCGTGGCAAATGGCTTCCGGTTCTCTGAAGAGAAGACTGTTTGTATCAACTTTTGGCGCTATAAAGCGTTCCTTCCGCCATCCTTACATCTCGGTCCCGTTGTTCTCCCATTCGTGGAAACAACTAAGTTTCTAGGGCTCACGTTGGACAGGAAACTGTGTTGGTCTCCACATGTCTCTTATTTGGCGGCCCGTTGTACACGTTCCCTTAATGTCCTCAGATTTCTTAGCGGTTCATCTTGGGGAGCGGATCGCACTGTCCTGCTTCGCTTGTATCGGTCCATTGTCCGATCGAAGCTGGATTATGGGAGCTTCGTCTACTCGTCCGCTCGGCCATCCCTCTTACGCCGGCTCAACTCCATCCACCATCGGGGGTTACGTCTTGCGACCGGAGCCTTCTACACTAGTCCTGTGGAGAGTCTTTATGCTGAAGCTGCCGAATTACCATTGACCTACCGGCGCGACGTACTGCTGTGTCGGTATGCCTGCCGGCTGTTGTCTATGCCCGACCACCCCTCTTACCAGTCCTTCTTCGCCGATTCTCTCGACCGTCAGTACGGGTTGTACGTGACTGCCCTGCTGCCTCCCGGAGTCCGCTTCCGTCGCCTGCTTCGGCAATTGGATTTTGCCCTCCCTACCACCTTCAGAGAGAGTGAGAGCCCGACACCACCTTGGCTCCAGGCTCCGGTTCATATTTATCTCCACCTCAGCTCACTCCCGAAGGAGGGTACTCCGGCTGCAGTGTATTGCTCACGGTTTGTCGAACTTCGTGCTCGACTTGCCGGTCACACCTTTATTTACACCGATGGCTCCAAAACTGACGATGGTGTCGGCTGTGCCTTTGTCGTCGGGGCCGTCACCTTTAAATACCGGCTCCTCGACCAATGTTCCAGCTTTACGGCCGAGCTTTTTGCTCTCCATCAGGCCGTTCAGTATGCCCGCCGCCACCGACATTCATCGTATGTCCTTTGCTCTGACTCACTCACTGCTCTTCAGAGCCTTGGAGCTCCATATCCGATCCATCCCTTGATTCAACGGATACAGCAGTCCCTCCATTCTTTCGCTGATAATGGTGGTTCTGTCAGCTTTCTGTGGGTTCCCGGACATGTAGGAGTGCCTGGGAATGAGGCTGCGGATGCTGCAGCCAAGGCTGCAGCCCTCCTGCCTCGGCCAGCCTCCCATTGTGTCCCGTCATCTGACGTTCGTGGGGATGTATCTAAGAGGCTTGTGTCGTTGTGGTGGGATGCTTGGTCATCCCTCCAAGGAAACAAGCTCCGGACAGTAAAACCGCTCCCAACTGCTTGGACAACCTCCTCCCGACCATCTCGGCGGGAGGAGGTCTTTCTGACCAGGTTGCGGATTGGGCATTGCCGGTTTAGCCACCGCTACCTGCTCTCTGGTGACCCAGCCCCGCAGTGCCCTTGTGGTCAGGCATTAACAGTGCGCCATGTTTTATTGTGTCCCCGTTTTAGTCAATTTCGTGTTGTCCTGTCCCTGCCATCTACTTTACCAGATGTTTTAGCTGATGACGCTCGAGCAGCTGCTCGTATTCTGCGTTTTATAACTTTAACTGGCTTGTCCAAAGACATCTAACCTTTTTTACTTATTTTATCTGCATCCTTGTCAGGTCCTTCTGGTGTTCCCCCCAATCCCCTTGAGTTTTACTAGATTCCATGTGCTCTAACAACAGTGACTGGGCGCTAAGGACCTCAGCAGTTGAGCGCCCTTAAACCCCACAAAAAAAAACAACAAAAGATTTCTTCTTCCACTCATTGTGCCTTTTCTTAAACACTCGATTGCTGAAACGTGGCACATTGACATCCGCAAACCAAATACGTAAAACAGGTACGAGCAAAATTCGTCAAATACGCAAAATTGAACAGTTAAAGAACACAAACTAAACTCCACAAGTCAACACACACGGTATAGCGTTTATGTTTACTGATATGAGCAGTCACTTGTCACAGAGATAAAGCCTTACAACGTTGGATAACAAAACACTAATACCGCAAAGACACTCTGCTTGCAGCCAGCCAGCGAGCGGCGCCGTCAGAGGTGACACACCAAGTCGCTACAACCGTTTATGCGGCACGTCAACTTAGCAGCGATAAAAAACACACTTAGAAATCACTTAGAAGTGTGAACTTGATTTGTTTTATTCAGAAAACACCAAATAATTTTATAATGAATAAACAAAAAAACGTTAATTTTGTCGTTTTCATCGTTTCGGCTCCCCTTAAGGCCAAAAGTTAGTAGTGCTGGCTCCTCTCCTTTCCGGAAGGACTACTTTTTTGGTGTAAAGATATTTTGTGTGTGTGTGTGTGTGTGTACCTGTTGCACTAATATAAGCTGCACTTCCTTCCAAAATTGAGGCATAAGAAATTATGGTGTTCATTATCTGTGCTACCCTAGAAATAAAGAAAAATTTTCGTGATACAGAAGCTTCAACTTTAGTCCTCGTTCCTTGGATCGAAAAGGACCGATAATATCGCTATTGTTTGGAAATTAACAGTTCTATACGAGCTAACACTACAAAACCGTCGTAGTTTTTTGACACTTCATTTAGGTAATGACTATTACCGTAATCACATTTCGTTTTACACAAGACATAAACAGTTTCACTCCTTATGTGATCCTCACCACTGAGCGGCAACGTCGAAAGAAAATGTCATTTGGCGCATTTATGACACAAATTTCAATCTTTATTTTCCACAGAGTACATCGAATGGAGCTGTTGACAAAAAGTGTAGTTTGGACGAATCCACTCTGCGGCGTTGGATCGCACTGGAGAATAAGCTGCGAACTGCAGTTCAATAAGGGAAATCCGACAGGGGGAAAAAGTTGGGAAATATCCCGAACTTGAAGCGGGGGTACTTTTCTTTGTGTAAGATAAGATGAATCAGCTCTCTCTCTCTCTCTCTCTCTCTCTCTACACCAGTTAAAGGAGTTAGAAATTGCGAAGACCTAAACATATCAAAGATAGAACTCCGAGTGAGTGGATTTCCTCTTCGTAGTGCACTATATCACAAGGTTCCGTCATCAGAAGGGGGCGAGAATTGCTGCGTGTCCAGTGCCCGGTATGGTACCGAGGACAACGTACTTTGTAAGGAGCGTGACGAAAATATTAACAGTGATGAAACAATGTCCGACAGTGAAGTTCAGTGACATCAGTGAAGACTGTGATTAGCCGTTTGGTTATTCATATAAAATTTATTTACAATGTAACGTTCAAAAAGGTGATTAAGAGTGATCGTTCTCCATCTTGATAATACTACTTGTGTGATTATATCATCATCGTCATATCTCTCTCTGACGATGATGATGAGTTTGAGAAGGGAGAATGTCAAACACGGTGCCTACACACAGCCTTCTCCTCGCGAATAACACCAAGGGTACCCAAGCTTAATGTCCCCTCCGACGGACGGATGGTGACACAACAGTGTCAGAGGCCCTCACTGAATGAGACACTGCCGAGAAGTTTGATATTTAAACCGTGACATTGGTGCAAAGTCTGGTGATCAGGAACCTTACGTCACACCTCTTCTCTCCTTGTTGGGGAAATACTGTCTGTGAGAATTTTTTCCACCACCAGGTTTCGAACCTGCTTACCTCCGCATCGAGCGCCATCACACAAGCGTGCGTTAGCTACAAAGACCGGCCTCCGTACGCGAGGTCGCTAATTTTTTTTTTTGTCCCTAAGGTGTTTTCCCTTGAAATAAATTATATTCGAATGCGGCGGTTTGTATTCAGCCCAGTACAGGATATTGAGGCCGTGGCAAAGGGAACGTAAGAAAATTTTCTTCGTCTACTTCATGGCCATCCAGCCCCAAGGAAGTCGTCGGTTAACACATCAGGGTTATATCCGGCCGGCAGACGGGTGCGAAAGCAGCTGTGCTTAATGGAAAATCTTTGACGCTCCAGCAACTGATTTAGCAACAACAGCTACTAGTCGCTGTCTGACGATTGCAGCTCCATGATGAGCTATCCTGATTTAGATCCAAAGACACTACTGGAAGTAGTGGGCCTCACTAATTCTTTGATTTCGTATCTGTACGTCTTATGGGAATGATGCATCATGTGCAGTGCCGCGAGTTGGAGGGAACAGTGCTTTTTGCTGCCGTCTCAGGAGCAAGTGAGGTCGTTTGGCGGCCTCTGGCGGCGTGCGGCGAGGCTGCAACGAGGCGTGTAATTCGCGGAGAGGCTGCGCCCGCCCGCCCGGTGCCTCCGGCCATCCAGCCACCGCGAATGGTCTCAATTAAGGCCCATATTCGCGGCTTGCCGAGGCAGGATACTGGGCGCCGCTGACTCACGGCCAGCGCGGCCTCCGTACAAACAGATCCCTCTGTACGTCGTCATGAGGTCACCGCTGGTGCCACATCTGCCGCTTCCTGCGGGCGCTCGGGTCACGTCAGTGCTGCAGAGACATTCAGTAAAAGTGTAAAGTATCCCAAGGCGTTGTTGATTCGTCGCTGGTTCAAAAGAGGGGATCAGGTACGCTACAGTATGTGTCGAACCAATCATCGACGTAACTCTATTAGTTGCTCCTGAAGAGGATACACATTCACTGAAGAATGGACAAACTGGTAAAAGCAGACATCTGAGAGGATAAGTTTGGATTCCGGAGAACTGTAGGAAGGTCTTAAAAGTGAGGTCCTCAGAGGGTGCGATCGACTACTCGGAAGCACCCATATGGTTAGGTTAGGGACGAAGTAACCACGCTCTGCAGCCATTTACCATAGTCGGCCCTCCAGAGTAAGCGGAAAAAAAACAGAAAAAATAGCTTTCATAAGAAACCAGAGTATTAGGCTACTGGTTAAGAGGTGCGCAGCTGTCGGGTCCGTTCAATCGGTTTTACATGTTTATCACTATTCAGTTATTTGGTTTGAACGTAATTTCTTGATTTCTGAGCCTTTGTCGCGTAATTTTAACTGTCGTATTAAATTTTTAATTAGCTCTTTTTTACTTTTATGCTTTAATTTGGGATCTTTGTTCATGTCATCATAAATTTTATCTATCTGTCGTAATATAATGCATATGAAAAATACCGATTTATCCGTTAATTAAAAAGCAAAAAAACCAATTCAGTTTATATTTACTGTGAAATTTTGTAAAAAAAAAAAAAAAAAAAAAAAATCAGTACACGATGTACATTTTTATGGTAATTACCGAAGACGTGGACGAAATAACCCAGATCAAAATTAAACGAAAAAAGATTTTATAAATAAAGCGAAATTAAAGTAAAATGGGTAATAGAAACAATGGTTACAATTACATGAACGAAAATATAAAATGGCGAGAGGAAAGAAATTAAAGAACTCAATACATAAAAATAATTAAAATGGTATGGACAGATTACAAATAAGAATAAAAGTGAAAAATGAGAGCAAATATAGAATTTCATATGATCATTGAAATGGAATTAGTGTGAAGTCAAAAATACATTTAAACCAATTAATTGAATAAAAATAATAATCGAAGTCATTTTGATAAAGATGAAAAGGAAAAGACAGATCGCACGCGACAGGATCTGAAAACACAGCCTTTAGTGTGCCAATCAATCATCTTCACTGCTAGTATACGGCTCCCCTGTGATAATAGTGCTATCTTTAAACTCAAGAGATTCACAATTTTTTTTGGTACCTGAAACTTTGACCTACACCAACGTATAGGTTAATCCCGTCCTTTGACGACCTCCCTTTGTTCGCATATAAGTCTTCGTTTAAAGCATTTGTAGATTTAGAGGAAGCTGTTCAGTGTTAACCGGAATATACTCTTTGAATTTCCGAAGATACCGGGTATAAAATCTTGTGGTCTAGAATATATCCCTCAAGTAATAAAAATAGTTCCAAACCCCGGGTTTCGACCAGTTTTTCTTTGGTACTAAGGTACAACTCCTGAAATCGCTCACTCCATTGCAAATATTCACAGTTTGGAACTAGTCTGACCCGCTCCCAGCCTTCAGGAATTTGACTGAAAAGAACAGAGATCTGCAACTAGCCGGGTATTCTGTGCGAGTAAGGATAAAAATGAGTATTTCCTCGCATTTCGGCCTCTTATAACGACGTAGAGTACTGATTTGCTTGCGGACAGTGTCGCAGTACACGATGTGCTGGTGGCTGGATGCTTTTAAAGTCTGATTTCATGAATATTGACGAAGTTTGTGAAGGAAATCTGAAAATTAACCCGCTGGATACTCGCGATCCCGTTACGCGATCTAATTGCGATGGTGTAGGCGGAAGGGCTGCCAGTTTGTGGATTCGGTTCAACTAACTGCACTGCTGTGTTAATGAAATACGGTTTGATAATGATCTCCAGCCTCACACTTTGACCTACGTGATAAGGTTAACAAGTCTCTACTCTGACACAATTGGCCACTATTGAGTAATAGTGATTGATTGCACTCGAAAATATCCCCCAGTCTGGCCACTAGGAAGATGACATACAACGCTAACAGTATCTGTTTAACCTGTGACAGGCTCTCTGCTCGTCATCGACAATCTCGGCAAATAAAAATAACACTCTGGATAACGGTTCATAGGTCCGAAGGTCAGAGACTTACATAAAAGCAGTCTGTCCGGTGTCCACGACGAATGCCATACAGTTCATTCTGACTTTAATAGACCTCATCAAGTCTGAGCCCTCACCAAACTGCTGCCCCGACAAACTATTAGTTCCCAGATCTGATACAAAAATTCCATTTAATAATAAGTCTTTTTGGTTGCCACAGTAGACACGTGTTTAAAAAGTCACAACTGCCGATAAGCTATTGCTTCCAGCAAATATTTTGCTCGCACGCCCCTGTCGTAAAATAACATAGGTCGTCTACAAAACGGGCATCCTCATTGGTTCGCCCAAGCAGAGCTAAACGTAAACTAATTTTGACAAGTAAAGAGCAGCAAAGTTTCGATGACCTCGCCGGAAACCCTCTGGACATCGGTCGGAGTAATGACTAGCATTGAAACTCAGCAAAATGTTCTGTGTGTATCGACAGCTTATAAGAGCGCCAGATTACGTTCGTATGTACGGGAGAAATCTCCCGAGCTGCCCAACCTCCTTGCGGCTCGGAACTGCTACTGAAAAATCTCGCAGATGCCAGCATTCATCTCAGTGTGCATGACATTATCTCCTATGTCATTTGTGCACATAGAATTTCGGTAATCCTCAGGCAATCCTTTCCTACCGAGTTGAGAAAGATACGTTAGAGGTTCTCCCTCCTATCATCCCGTTAAGACATGAATCCTGCATTGGGGAGGGCGGCGGTTAAAATTTTCCTCCGGCCATCTAGCTGTAGGTTTTCCGTAGTTTCGCTAACGACAAATGCTGGAATGGTCCTTTGGGAAAGGACGCGGTCTGTTTCTTTTCCTACCGTACCCGAATCTGAGGTTGCGCTCCGTCTCTAACGTACCACCGTCAGCGAGGCCATTGAATTGCTGTTAGTTTAAATATAGCACACGATGGATTGAGCTCAACTGTCAAATAGAGATGAACAGATTGTACCAAGGGCATTGTGACGTTTCTTGTAGAAGGTTTTAACTAACTTGTAGAGCTCTCGCAATCAGGCTGTGAGTGAGCGAGTTTGGCTGTGAGTGAGTGAGTGAGTTTGGCTGTGCCTGAAAACTGTGTTTATTGAACAGTGAAACTGTAATGTAGGAAAATCTCCGGCCTTGTATTTCCAGTCAGGCATACGACTTTCAGTTCGGACAATATTGGCACACACTACATTTCATGAGTTAAATTTTAAGTCGAACTCGCAATTGCAATATACAGGTCTTTGTTTTCAGGAGATGGTATTACACACACTACTGAATCACCTTTCTTGTTCAAACGCAGAACGCAAGAAATTGTTTCAAAGCACAAGGTTCTTGTGTGTCTTCATTTTCTAACATAGACCATATGTTAGGGAAACCGACCGGGATACCCGTGCGTGTTGAACCGCCGCTTTCGGGACGTGGAGGTGCACCAGCCCCACATCGAATTCGTCCGGCGGATTGACGGCGAGAGCCGGTGTGCCTGCCTGCTTGGATGTGATGTTTAGACAGCCTCCCACATATGCGACTAGGTGAATACCAAGCTGGTACCAAAGTCCCATCTCAGTTACACGACTCGCAAACATTCCTATGTATGTGTGTGTGTGTGTGTGTGTGTGTGTGTGTGTGTGTGTGTGTGTGTGTGTGTAACGGCGTGGCAAGAGGACATCCGACCATCCGTTAAACTAACCATGCCACGTAAGTTAATAATTATTCCGACCCTACGCAGATGCGGGACAAAGGCACAAGAAAAAGACTACGATACATTCCGGAGATATTTCCACACTGACCGTCGCAAATCCGTAACTCCTAGCAAATAGTAACTCAGTTTCGGAGAAACATCAGTCCACAAACAGGTATCGCGTGATTGGAATTCGTTAATAGATCTAAAACACAACTCAAGTTACTTCTTTCTTACCGTGAAACAGAATTTAAAGGATATGCGACCTTTTTCGGACAATGCTGTCATACTTTCCGTTCCAGGAATCTGTTGTCAACAATATCTCAATTGTTTGCCTTGTAATGTGGTGTATTCTTCGCTCTTATGAATTGCAAATGTAAGTCATAGATTATGAAATGAAGTCAATGCATCTTACAGATCTCTCTCTTCCCAGTCACAACGTATGTCACGTGAAGCTTCATAATCGATTAAATTTACACAAGTTCATTTTGCACGTACTTTAAATATTTATTAACTGAACCGACTTTGAGACCGCTGCAGAGTTACGCAGACTAAATTCTTCCCTTCCATAAACTGACCCGGTTTTAAGTGCAGAACCTACGATACCAACTGAAAGGAGTAATAGCGTGCACGTCATTATTCCTATACAGCAAAATCTGTTTTTCACCCTTCAAATACTCAGTGTAACCCATTTAATATTTTTCCCGAAGAACGTGTTAAATTTGTTCGGAAACTGCTAGCGTAAAAATTTCCCAGTTGTTACTTCAGTTGTAACTTTTGAGATTCATTTAAGTCTGCCAATGAATAATTGAAATTCTGATCACAATAGACATTTAGTCTAGAGAAATTTCCGCTAAAACCGTTTTTTCATGTGTCAGCGTATAAGTAACGGATATGAGCTATCTCGTGTTCCAAATGCCGTAAAAAAAATGCTACTGATTGCTGATACCTCTTTCGTCTCTGGTACTTCGTTGACAGTAGTGAAATACTAAGTAGGCACGAAATCATCCCTGTCTTCTATTCCGAACGTTATGAATGGGTAGTACTCTTGCCGCTCTTTGGGTGACGGCGTATCGATGCGCAGCACTCCTGGGTCACAACGCCGTGTAGGGCTGTTGATGGGCGAGTGACTCACCAAGGGCTGGCCTTTTACTGAGCGACAAGGGCTGATGAATCATCCCGCCATGGTCCCCCTCAGCCCTTAGGGAAAATAAGTGTACCCATATCGTGGAAGTTGCAAGCTAGAGGCGTGTACGGCAGACTAACCAAACGTGTAAACAGGCCTTTTATACAATTTCTGGGAGCAGTGAGAGTGCCAATCACTAACATGTAATAGTTACCGTGCGGATGAAAGCACACGCGAATACTGGTATATTTGCGGATATCCACTGAAATAATAACGCTGTGGTTAAAAGTTTAAATACAGTGCCAATGTTACACGAGTTTCGTCAAATTGTGTTAGTTGCGATCAATGAATACAATTGCAGAGATGAGTTCTCTTCTTTAGTGGGCAGGCAGTGATTGAGTTTTAATTGATAATTGTCGCAACCTCTGGTTCAGTTTCAAAGAGTAATCCATGGCGAACGAAGAATAATTATTTCCTGAGTGCCATTAATATCCATTAAATGAAAAGAATTAGCTAAATAATCACCACCCAGTCTTTCAGATGCTCTCCACGCGTAAAGGAAACGGTGGTTATATTCTGGAAACCATGTATTACAACCACTGCGCCTCGTAATATCTACCTATACTTTTTAAAACTGAGAGTTAGTTGTCTACAGTGCCTGTCATAAATTTTGAGACAAACATTGTGGACAGTAAGTCTGGGTGTGAAAGAATTTGGTTAATACGAAATAGAGATGTACGTCTGCAAGTTGTACACGTAATTACGGGCGATGAAAAGTGCAATCACTTATGTTTGCTTGTTTACGACAGAACAAGACCCATTTCTTACTGCGAGATACGAAACTCTGCACTTCAAAAGTTTTGGGACAAATGTTGGAAACAGTGTCAGTGTGCAAATCTGTTACTCATTACTTCCTGCGATGTTCAGTCATTACCTGTCGAGATCTCAAAGGAAATAAGTCTGTCTGTACACAATGGTATGTAGAGGTAAAAACAGCACTTTTGAACAGAGGCAGTTAGTAACAGTCCACCACGAACCTCCGTTCGTCGATATAAATATGAAGACAGGATAGAAAATCTGCCAAGGCTGCTTGTGAGGAGAGAAGAGAGGACGATAATACAAAAGGTCAAGAAAGAACCACGAATCACAGCTACACGAATCGCTATTGAGGCTGAGGAAGAGTTTGGGAAGGAGGCCAGTCCTAGTACAATCAGAGTGTACTGTACAGAGAAAGTTACCATGGGCGAGCTGCAGGAAGGAAGCGTTACATCAGTCCTGCCAATAGGAAGAAGAGGCTGGTATTCGCAAGGGAACACACAAACAAGAACATAGTGGTGGAGTCAAGTAATTTTTTGGGATGAATCAAAATTTACACATCAGGACTGTATGGAGGAATAACCTTCTGGCGGAAGCACAACAAAGAGCGGGAAGAAAAAAAAATGTGCAAGCTACAGTGAAACATGGCAGGGGCCATGTTACGGTTCGGGGGTTGTATGTCGGCCTAGGGAGTGGGTGAGCTGGTCTTCATTGACAAAAAGATGGATGAAACTTTATACCTGCAGATTCTAAGGAACAATTTGAAGAAGAGCGCAGAAAATATGGGGATTGGAGACTGTTTCAAATTTTACCATGGCAACGACCCCAAACATACGGACAATATTTTAGTTTTGTAGCTCCTGAACAAGTGTCCAAAAGTTGTCAGTCCCCCTCCACAAAGTCCAGACATGAACCCCATAGAGAATTTATGGGATGCGTTGGAAAGAAATATTCGAGAAGTCCCCGTACAGTCCAAACAAGACGCCAGGAGACGACTGCAAGAAGAATGGGAAAGCTACTTAGAGAAGCTTGCACAAAATATGCCAAAACGGCTGACACAAGTGGTACGACGTCGCGGTAGAAGCACAAAGTACTAATTCCTCATTATTTCCTAGTTTTTGGTGTATTTCTTCACTCTGCGAGAGGCAAATCTATGTTATTTCACATAAATGTGAAATTATTTGTGTTTTGTGTCATTAAATGAAATAAAATGTTAAATTGCTCTTTGAATATCATTGCGTGTTAGATAAACATTTGAACGTATTGTGTTTCTTATTCTGTTACTTCCCAAAGTAAATGTAAAACTATTGTTTGTCCAAAACTTATGAAAGGCACTGTATATGTTCCACGGATCATTTGTACGATAAATCGTAATGTTGTCAAACGAGTGATATTACACGCGTCACAAATTAATTTGCAAATTAGATAAATGCCAAACATTTATCAGTTGCAAATATGAATTAGTAGTTCCTACCGTCTATGTTTTACACGTTGCTGTAATGGAATTATTGTACTCAGTAGGAGTAGTTGAGGGACAGACTTTTTCAGTTCGTTTTCACATTTTAATTTACTTTGCTGTCTGCCAGCCACTTATCACTGGGCAAATGATCAAAAATTTTGCTTGCAGCATAGTGCACCCGTTTTTTTAATTTTTTTTACTGAAGACAACCTTAATATGGAGTAATGGCTTTCCTTTTTTCCGTTTGGTCTTCTAATTATGTACATCGCTGTTCCTTTTGAACTGCAGTGGATTATTTACAACAAGCTCCATGAGGGAATAAATACACTGTGAAGCAGGAGTCAGAATACCTAAGGCCTTAGACAGATGTCTAAAAGATGATCGTGCGCGAGCTCCATATATTATTCTTACTGCACGATTTTGAGTAATAAACACTTTCTATCTTAAAGGTGAATTACCCCCGAATATTGTTTCTTATAAGATTCAATTAATATCTTATTAATTTAAATATTCTGCCCTGCCGCAACCAAAAGTATTCAGTCAGTCAAACATGGATGCAAGACGACTGACGTTGACAAATTATTACGGTTTTCGTTCTTCTCGTGGACGGCTTCTGCAGATTCTATGCAGCATGAACCACTTTGTATTGCGGATACTATTCAAGCTGCTTCCATCCCGGTACTTCGTTCCCTGGCGAATTTAAATACTGCGTGGCTGCTCGTTGTTAGCACGAAACAGTTTTTCGGAAAGTTTATTAGGTGGTTATCTCCTCTTGTAGCTATTAATTCCATCATCCAGTAAACATCTACACGGTATCGGCCTGGCAACATTACTTTAAAGGTGGAAATGAGTAAAAGCGCGTGTACGTTTTATGTAATCAGACCGCTGCTAAGTTTAAAGGCAGTGCCGATGTTACACGATTTTCGTCAAATTGTCTTATTAGCGATCAATGGACGCTATTGTTCGGAGCGGCACCGCATGTATGTAAGAGTAGCAGAAAACTTTGTCTGCGGGGATTCTTGCATCGTTTGTAAAGCTCAGGGTTAGACGAAGTTTATTACCGTGCTTGCCTTCTGGCTACGACCGCGTTATCTGCATAGGGTCAGAGTTCCACTATATTGGTTTGAATGTGCAGTGACGTAGAGAAAGATAAGTGATTCGTTAACATCGATGAGGGATGGACAAGGACTGTTGATATTTTTAAAAATATAAGGTATCTCCATTAGAGGAGAAAACGTATTTAGTTATTTGGAACTGACAAAATACAACGAATAAAAAATATCGATATGTCGACGGAAATAATGTCGATGTAAAGGACAAAAAAGAGCTTGCTGAACTGCCAGTTTTAGAGCTGTATATTTGAGCACTGATTTATTAGATACTTTGTACATCAGCAAGCTAGCAGCCTGCCTATTCCCGTCAGAGCAAGAATTGAAAGGAAAACGATTCACGTTCAAGCCTGGCGATAACCACTTTGCTACCAATGGTAACTGCATGTAAGTGGCACAATAAAAGGTGTGCGAAGGGTCCGTCGTTCGGTTTCGTCACATCTCGAACGCCCTGTTTTTACGTTTCTGCAAAACCCAGCAATCTAGCAGATGTACGTTGAAATTGCGTGGTGAAGTCAAACTTTGTAGTTTCTGTTGCAGACGTGTGATGGGAAATGCTGACGTAATAGGCATTCGGCGCTACCATCACCGCAAAGACCATTCTCGTCATTTAGATTTTTGTTCATAAGTTTCAGCAACTGTTTTTGAAGAATGCCGATTTAAAGAAATAGCACCCTAGTTGCGTTAAAATTTTGTTTTTCTATCGCATCTGGTGCGCTATTCATTCACATCGGAAATCATGTTATTCTATTCACGCCGCCACCCTCTAGTGCAGTCAGACTACTACTTTTCTGCCACGTATGCTTGCTTCAAATAGTGAAAGAGAGGGACTGGATCTGGTAAGAGCTCAAAAAGTAGTAAGATTCCTTCAGATAGTGAAAGTAAAATAAAGTTCTACTACAATTTCAAAATAAAAACTTGAAATATTCTCGAAAATTGCGAAAAAAATATAATACGAAATAAACATATCGGCACTGCATATTGACATTTCGAAATGGATGCGTCGGTGAGAAATGTATCGTCGATACATATCGATACTTTTTGGAGAAAATATCGACGTACCTGTATTCTTTCGACACCCCTGCTAGAGACTGCATGTTCTTTTTCTTCTCGAGTTTTCACGCAATTAAACGACACTCCTGTGAACATTCAAAACCGAGGAATTTTATCTTTGTGGTGGGACGTAAGACAACGAGACCTAGGGCGCAGCAGCTAAAGACTTGTGTCAATATGGTGCTGCGAAGAACTTTCTTTTGCTGAATGCACTGATATCGCCGACAGGAAGAATAACATAAAGTCAGCGGAACAGAGAATAGTTGCTAGTTACAAAGAAGTAGCGACCTAAGAAATCAACAATCAGAGTATGGCGCGCCCTCCGAAATACAGAGGAGGAGCGGTTGTCCTTGTAAAGACGAAGACTGAAAATGAACCAATACCGTATGGTCCACAGGTACGTTTTTAACAAGTGCTTACAGTGTTGACATTTCTGTACGTTTCAAACCTACGCGTTTTATTTCCAGGCACCTCTCGAATTTCATCCAACGTTTAGGATGTTGTATAAGTTTTATGTCGTTGGATATCTTCCCTGCGCGCTCTGCGCTAATTTGTTTTCGTAATTTTGTTTGTTTTGTTTTTCGTGATAAGTTATAAAGGTCCTGAAAGAACTAGAATATTTTATCTGGGAACCAAATATCTGAAAACGAAAAATGTCTTCAGGTTTAACAATGAGCTAAGAAAACGCACACTGTGCATAAATAGATGAAACAATGTTCGTAAAAAAAGTTTTTTGATGTGAATCTGAGCTCCATTAGAGGAGAAAACGTATTTAGTTATTTGGAACTGACGAAATACAACGAATAAACTTAAAAATACGCCAGGAATTGCCTTCAAAATATTGCCTGTATGCACAATTTTGTTCAGCAAATACAGTGAAATGTTTTGAAATGTTTGGATGATACTTTACCTATTCCTTCACTTCTCAGGCGGTGTGCAAAATTCACAACAGTCTTTGTCAAGAACATCTGCTGTGAATTATGTTTAGTCTGTTAATAAACTGTGCCATCATTGCTAGGTCTTAATGCTGTGAATATATTCCGACATTTTGTATCAGGGGTAGTACTCTAATCCTCAATTCTACCGTCCAGTACTACTGACCTAAGCGAAATCACATTCTGTTGACGCATCGTACTATCACCACCACCATTATCATCATCATCATTTGACGGTTACTTTCCGTTACGTAGACCTCCAGGATGAACAGAGCCTTGCTCATAAGAAAAGGCTTGCCGTTATATTTAACAGATTTAACAACCTAAGAAGCTTGTCACATAATTAAAACATTAACTTCATTCTTAAATTTTAATTGTGGAACTAATAGCGAACTTCGTGCATAGTCACACTTCAGAATAATTGTCAGCGGAAGTTGAAGAAAGCTATTTGAATTGTGAACTACCAGTTTAACTGAGGTCACTGTTTGTTACCAGTCACATACGAGTACCTCCGCAGAGCAACAATCATTTAAGTGACATAGAAATTTTAGTACGGCGGCAAACATTTTATGTTACATGTTCTAGAAAATAGTTAAATACGTAGTGTGGATGCGTGACGTAAAATATCGTCGAACATCAGCAATCCTGCGTGCGTGTCTGTGTTACATGATAGAAAGTTTTAGTTAATAACCACTGATACCGTCTGGGTGGCTCTATGGACTTACCAGTGTCATATAAATATAGAAAAGTCGTCACCACCACCACAACCACTTGCATTAATTAGCTTCCTCATACAGCGAGCGACGTACTTAATCTACGAAATCGAGAATTCGCAAAAAGTTTTTAGTTTGCGTCCCCGCCTTTGTGTGGGTGTTTGATCACGACTCGGTGAATCTTCTGTATACAGGCACAAAGCCGTGTCTGGCCTCTGTGAACTGATAGAAAGTGAATAGACAGACTGGAAGATTGAATGCAAGGAATTAATATTACTGGCTGGATGCAATTCGCTACGCCGCATCCTCTACAGCATTTATCGTTGCCGCTATGTTAACAAGTGTCCGCCGCTCGTGGTCTCGCGGTAGCGTTCTCGCTTCCCGAGCACGGGGTCCCGGGTTCGATTCCCGGCGGGGTCAGGGATTTTTCCTGCCTCGAGATGACTGGGTGTTGTTGTGTTGTCTTCATCATCATCATTCATCCCCATTACGGTCGGAGGAAGGCAATGGCAAACCACCTTGGACCTTGCCTAGTAAGGCGGCGCGGGTCTCCCGCGTCGCTCCCCTACGCTCTGTAAAGGAGTATGGGACTCATCATCATCATCATGTTAACAAGTGACGAAGTACCCAGGCGTCATTATTTCAGTGATCGCGGCATATAGCGAATACTGTGGCAGCCTCGGATTAATGCAAAATCAACGACACTGCATAAAGATAATTGTTCACCCTGTGAATGTGCCAGCTTCCCTGCAATATTGAGAGATCTGTGAAGCCTTGTGTTCCATTATATTCTCAGCGTGCTACGCTGAGGACCTCGGGTGAGCTCCGCTTATCTGTGTGACGTTGAGACATAAGTAAACAGTAATAAGAAACTGCGTGAAGTCATCTGCTACTCTTCTTACCACACATGTGGAGCTTGCGATGCGGACGCTCTTGCTGCATTTCGTATTTCTTTAATGGTACAATGTCGTATTTCTTTAATGTTAAAATGTAACTGAAGTACACGTGTTTCTAAACTGGCAAAACAAGAGTCCGCAGAAGTGCTGCTGTGTTGCTTTACATGTGAGGTCCCTGAATCTCGTTGGACGCTAGAGTTCGGAAAGTATTGCATAAAGTATTTCGTAAAGTGGATAACTATCGCACTTGTATTGAAGTGTAAACAGTTTGTACGAATGGTGGCCATAAACTTTAGATTATCCCCTCAACAAAAGAAGCTACGTGAGTCTGTGTGTCAAAGTGCAGGCCTCCAGCCGTGGTACTTAGTGAAACCGCGCCACAGTACCGTACTGTGGTGAAGGGATTTCAGGGATTTCCACGACTGGAGCTACGTACCTAAAAACAAAAAAAATTAATTACTTATTTTCGAGGTGATACTTAAAACTTTGCGACTACCCCTCGTATGGTCACTACTGTTGTGCATTACTTGTAGGCTTAGTTTCAAAGCCGGATTAAATTTCTCGAAAGTAAGACTCCCTTTTATTTGAGACAAATGCTTTAGTTCATTTACAGTTATGTAATTCCTCCTCTCTGGGGAACGTTATTAAAAACTTACACCAAAATATGTGTCCGTTTGTCAGAATGTCGTTGAACCCCGAATATACAGTGTCGCGCCAGTCGACGGGAATGTGGGACGCTTTTAGATTTTGACGTACTAGTAGTCTAGCACGCAATGTGGAATACATGACATGCTGACAAATGGATTTTTATACTGTATTTTTAGATAAGTTGTATGATAATGCCCAAAAACACGAAATTGGCAAGTTGCCAATGAATAAAATGTTTATAAAAAGCTTTACGCAAGAAAATTATTTCTTTTGATAAACTTAAAAAACGCTCATCATTTAGTTGTGTTAGAGATGTCGTCTGACAGTTGCAGTCGACGACATTTGAGAGCCAAATGCTTCTTTTGCTCAGCATGAGAGTCGCCTGAAACGACGACGTAAGGCTGACGAAAAACAACGAAGTACTGCAACTCTCTAAACTTCGTAGCGATTTTTTCTGTGTTATACTATGAAGTGTGTTCACATACAAATGACCCTTGTGGTGATTGCCGTGCACATAAGGAAGTGAGTAAAATAAAGTATTATGTCCCATATTTTCCAACAAAATAGGACATTCTGTGAGTATGTATGTGACTATTGAGTATCATATTGCTGTTGACCAGTTGTGGTATTTGACAAGAAGCAAGAGTCAAACATCACTGTGTCCAGTCCCTTTTTTAAGCCTGTTTCCGATGATACGTATCTCTTTCCAAAGTTGTTTGCTTAGACTGTTTACAAGAATGACATTGGACAAATCTGTAGAAATGGCCGTAAAACACGAAGATTAATTTTCAGAATACCGACACTTGTCACTTCTCATATACTTTTTTTAATACTTGCAATGCATTATTCTGGGGCTTAGCTCATTTGTTTCTGGACAACGGTATGAAGCAATCTTATTTCATATAAAATGTGATGGCATCTCGTAATTGTTACTAATTCGTCCGTCGCTATCTCAATAACTCAATTGTGTTTAATTTCAAGGAGACTGCGATTCTTAAGCAACTTACAAAACTCTTCAAATATTTCCGCAGACTGTCAAACTTGTTGAGACCACCAAAAAGCCTTAGCTAACATGCGATCAGCGAAAGAGTAATTTTTGGCTACGCCGACATTAAACGTATATCCCTACATTCTGCTGGAAATACAGATAATGACTTCTTCATCGTATAAATGGTATATAAATACGGTGAATGTATCAAAATAGTTGTATCAGCGAGCCTCACCATTTATGAATTGACGGGACACCCTGCACAACATTGAAAATTAACCGTCTTGTTCTTTTTGTTAAATACCGCCTCGCTCGCGAAGAGAATGTAATTCATAGAGCTCATATTTTATGTGGCTGAGACACTGCGCAAGTTTTAATTCAGACTGCTTGATTGAATATGAGTGCCCCAGAAATAAAAGGTTGATTCGTTATGGACGATTCTGATTGCCTTGAAAATTGCATCAATTGCTTATTAAGAGGCACCAGCGATCAATCTTTCATACCTAAGCATCATTTTCTTTCACATTTTTTAACGGCGTTGCAGGTATTCGGTTTGTGAATTTCATTTCATTTGTAGCTAGAGTCTATTAAATTCGCATGATGCCTGACTTCCCGTCTGAAAACTGCTCACAGGTAGCTATTAAAGCGTATTAGTGCATGCTGTCAATAAACACTTGAGCCCTATGTTACATAGATACATTTGCAGCTTATCCTGTGTCATACACCAAGCGCAGAACATTTACACTGTAACCCCCCTCGAAAGCGCTCGGGATGATGAACAAAGCCAGCTCGTTACAGGAGTGTTTGCGAAAAATCACAGTACAATGGGTGATCAGAACATTGATCACCACCTCTGCCATGGAGTGTGGTTACGTAATTCTCACGCGGCGAGCACAAGAACCTCTGGGAAAACGCAATTTAAAACAGGCGCGTGGGGCAGAAGAGCGGAAAATGAAGGAAGATACTGAGTTACTCTGATCAAAACACATCGAAAATTTGCATATTGATGCCATTAAAACGTATCCAAAGTCAAGTACTGATAGTGAAACAACTAGTAGTCAGTAAGGAATTAGGCTTCATACCACACTTCCTGGGCGTTGGAGAGTTGACTGTAACGTAAAGTTGACACATACCCATCTATCAGTGGTCTAAAACAGCACGTTTGTTAGGTTGCTCACCGGCCATCCCATATTATTGGAAAAAAGGGGTACATTAGCTAACGAATAGATTACATGCTAGTGATACAAAAGCTGCCCTCAGTTAAGATTGCAACTAACACACGTACACTACGTGATCAAAAGTATCCGGACACCTGGCTGAAACTTACTTAAAAGTCCGTGGCGCCCTCCGTCGGTAAAGCTGGAATTCAGTATAGTGTAGGCCCACCCTTGGCCTTGATGACAGCTTCCACTCTTGCAGGCACACGTTCAGTCAGATGCTGGAAGGTTTCTTGGGAAATGGTAGCCCATTCTTCACGGAGTGTTGCACTAAAGAGAGGTATCGATGTCGTTCGGTGAGGCCTGACACGAAGTCGGCGCTCCAAAACATACCAAAGGTGTTCTACGGGATTCAGGTCAGGACTGTGTGCAGGCCAGTCCACTACAGGGATGTTATTGTCGTGTAACCATCCCGCCACAGGCCGTGCATTATGAACAGGTGCTCGATCGTGTTGAAAGATGCAGTCGCCGTCCCCGAATTGCTCTTCAACAGTGGAAAGCAGGAAGGTGCTTAAAACATCAATATAGGCCTGTGCTGTGAAAGTACCATGCAATCCCCGTTAATAAAAAAACACGACCACACCATAACACCACCGCCTCCGAATTTTACTGTTGGCACTACACACGCTGGCAGATGACGTTCACCGGCCATTCGCCATACCCACGCCCTGCCATCGGATCGCTACATTGTGTACCGTGATTCGTCAATCCACAAAACATTTTTCCACTGTTTAGTCGTCCAATGTTCACGCTCTTTACACCAAATGAGGCGACGTTTGGCATTTAGCGGCGTGATGTGCGGCTGATGAGCAGACGCTCGACCATGAAAAAGTCACGTTTCCTCACCTCCTGCCTACCTGTCTGTCATAGTACTTGCAGTGGAACGTGATGCAGTCTGGAATTCCTGTGTGATGGTCTGGATAGATGTCTCCCTATTACACATTACGACCCTCTTCAACTGTCGGTGGTCTCTGTCAGTTAACAGACGAGATCGGCCTGTACGCCTTTGTGTTGTACGTGTCCCTTCACTTTTACACTTCACTATCACATCGGAAACAGTGGTTCGTGGGATGCTTAGGAGTGTGGAAATCTCGCGTACAGACGTGTGACAAAAGTGACACCCAATCACCTGATCATGTTTGAAGTCCGCGAGTTCCGCGGAGTGCTCCATTCTGGTCTCTCACAATGTCTAATGACAACTTAGGCCGCTGATACGGAGCACCTGGCAATAAGTGGCAGCACAATGGACCTTGCTATATCACTTCGATAGTCGTGTTAGTAGAGCCACTTCTCGGCGTACATGCTTCGGTAGCAGTATTGTGCTGCGAAAAGACTTTAGTGTGATCCACTCTGGACTCTGCCGGCCGGAGTGGCCGAGCGGTTCTAGGCGCTAAAGTCTGGAGCCGCGCGACCGCTACGGTCGCGGGTTCGAATCCTGCCTCGGGCATGGATGTGTGTGATGTCCTTAGGTTAGTTAGGTTTAAGTAGTTCTAAGTTCTAGGGACTGATGACCTTAGAAGTTAAGCCCCATAGTGCTCAGAGCCATTTGAACCAACTCTGGACACCCTATTTGATAGAGATGCACAATCAAAAGCAATGGATTGTATCAGTTTAGTTGCTGGCCACTTACATCCAGTCTGTTCTGGTATCTTTCCTAATGTACACTACATTCACCTGTTGAGAGTCTACATTTCGTAGGACCAGAATGAAGAAACGGTGGTTTGAACGTAATGAAGACAATTCTTGTCTGAGTGTACATACTCCTCTGAAATTTCAGCCTCGTGGCAGCTAAATATGTGAGCAGGTACTACCTTGGCTAGTACGTGGAACACTTGGCATACATATTCTTTCTAATAGTGTTGTGAAAGGACGCTCAACGCCTTCAATAAACTTTAATATCTAATGCATGCTATGAAGCAGTAACGCTTTCTTGCCTCTGTAGTCATCGACGGTGAACACACTCCGCCGGGTGCGGCCGCCTTGCATCCATTTCCTGTCGTTGCGACCAACCTTGTAATTTACTACCCGTCTCATTGTCCGCTCGTTTATTCGTTACAGGCGTAATGCGATTGCATCCTGTGAGGAAATGGGAACTGCATCATCCTCCACGACGGCTGGCCGTGCCCTTTCTAAATGTCACCGCCCTTTTCATAGGTCGTCGTGCTCCTTCGGATCTACCTAACTTGGGTACAAAGTTTGTTAGGAAGAAGTACTGTGGTCCTGACACAGCGCTATATATAATTTGGTATTTTTTAATTTTAATGTGAAACAAAAATCGCATAGCATGAAATGGTTTCGCACCATGAACCAATAAAAATATCTGCCTTCTGCTGTTGCGACTGCCCCAGATTTCTTGGCCGATTTGTTTTCCTCAGGCTGAAAGAAGTAAAAAAATAATTGATAAAAGTTCTTCACTTGCTTCAGGCCCGTATTAGTGTCAGAAATTTGACATACAGGTATCTTCAGTGTAGGGTAGGTCCACGCAGTAAGTTGCATAAGATATTTGACAATGTTCATTTACAGTGGGCTTTGGGCACTGTTATTGGCAAAACTCTTTGTCAGTTTTCGAATCCAGTGATGGGTGAGTCTGTTACCTGTGTGACGAAGAATAAATTTTGTGTCGATCTTCTTGTATATTTTTTGTTCTGGATACAGGTATCGCAAATTTGTTTGTAAGTGCAATGACAGAAGACCGGAATAAGACAAAGGCTATTTTACTTAAAATGAAAAAAGGAATAGTTTGAGGCAATTGATGGAAAAACTGTCTAAATTCTGTAAATAGTCTTTATTCTTTCTAACCCTTGTGTCAGTTTTAATTCTTTTATGTCATGCGAAGGAATAGGTTGATAGAATACATTGTGAGCCATCAAGTAGTAGTTACTATGGTAATGAAGTTAACTGTGGGCGCTAAAAGTTCCAGTAGGCGAGACCGAGATAAGCAGGTTGAAATTGATGTAGTAGCAAAGACTTAGTGTTGACTAGTGTGGAGAGCTGAATCGGACTTGTCTAAGGACTGACGATAAAACTAACGAAATGCTTAAGAAGAAAATAGGACTTGTATAACAGTTGCTACCGAATTCATGTGAATAATGTGGCCTTACTTATCATTGTTGGTGCACCTGACGTTAGATTTGACAACAAATGTACTAGTCGCGGAAGATGTTTTCATCGTCATAAACTGACTCGTAAAGCGAGGAGAGCCAGGAGCTGCTAGTTTGTAATCACCAGACCGAGCACTACTGTCATCGCTGAGTTTCAAAACCTTAGTCCAGCGTCTTCGGGAATGAAACCTGGCTCACGTCGAAGGTATGTGTTCTGTTCAGCGTGCCCCCGTTGTCTTACTCGAAATGTCTAAGTTTTTTAAGACCAATCTACTGTTGAATGGTCTTTACGAATTGTAATTTGTTGTTGTTAAGACAATGCCAGCTCTAGCAAGCGTTTTTATAAATATTATGTGAGAAAATGGAACCTTTACGTGAGGGTTTTCAGTGAGGTGCTTACGAAAATCTTAAAATCATGTTACTGAGTCTCTTCGTCAAACGTTTGGTATCCAACAGTCTTCAGAATAGATTGTTTTCAATTGGTTTGCAGAACTTGGCCGTACTTCAGTCAGCGATGAATTTCGTGAATGTGGACTCAGATCGGTTGTTGCAAAAATCACCGAAGCTGTGGACAACATGTCTGAAGAGGGTGCTACATGGAAGACTGTGGTACACTCGAATTCTCATCACCATTTAGCTTTCAAAAGGATCTGCGCCCGATAGATTCCGCACAGTTTGACCGAGGCTCAGAAAGATACCCTTCTCAGCTGCGGCGAGGAAATGCTGAAAGATTAGCCCAAGAAAATCCAAAATAGCTATACAGAAACGAAGCAGCAGTCAACTGATGGTGCGTTCCAAGAGGAGCCGCAACCAAACAAAACGGTTTGCTCGCGAAGCACTTAAAATCAGTCGTTTGTTTCTTTGATGACTGTGGAAATGTCGCAACCATTCTTTAGACAATCATAGAATAGTTACTGCTGAACGGCTTACAATAATTTGATCATAAAATGTAGGTTTTCACTGCCGGTATTTACATTTTTGCTGAGGATGCTTGCGGTATTAGGAGACGTAAAAGTAGGCACTGTTATATTTTTTAAATCGCAGCCTAAAGCCCGTACAGGTTAAAGCAGCAAGTCAACGAAATCGGGAACGACAACCGAAACTCTGCCTCGTGATGGCTGGGTGTTGTGTAATGTCCTTAGGTTAGTTAGGTTTAAGTAGTTCTAAGTTCTAGGGGACTGATGACCATAGATGTTAAGTCCCATAGCGCTCAGAGCCATTTTTGACAACCGAAAACCACGCATTATTTTCCATCGTGGCAATACCATTTGTCAAACAGCATATCGAACCATTAGTTTGGCGGAGAAAAAACGTAGATTTAGAGATTCATTGCCGATTTTCAACATACTTATCGTCTAACGACTTGTTTAATTTATAAATTTTAAGCAGGAAGATTTTGAGTACTATTATTAATTGTACCATGAACGCTTTCCTCTCATTGTTTCTGTGAAAACTGAAGAGCCGGCCTTATACCTACAGCAAAATACAGCCACTGTAGCTATACGCAGTTACTTTGAATATTACGTACTGGTATCTATACACGAGAGAGAGAGAGAGAGAGAGAGAGAGAGAGAGAGAGAGAGAGAGAGAGAGAGCGAGCGAGCGAGCGCCATCGGTGGTAGGAGAAGCTGTCGGTATAGGCGAGTGCAAGTACGTTCAGCCAAGACTGCCATGTGAATCTGTCGTACACATGATGCAAAACGCGAGGAAACGAGATCATATAGCAAAGAGTAATGGAAAACTTGCTGCAGCTCGACGGGCAGTTACAAGAGCGGCAGGTAGTCAGTCGGCTCGTTAGCGTAGATCCGTGAGAGTTGAACGGTCTCACCTGCGGAGGCCATGAATGTGTGCAGACACCCGCGGGGCCCGACGATGTCTAGAGCTCTGTGAATGAAGCTGCCGTTCTACCAGTGACGAACTAATGGAGCTTACATCTGTCAGCGTTGCAGTGGATGAGCGTACGCTAGTTTGTGGAAGGACAGAGCAAAGTGACTTGTTACGCTGCCCAGCATACAAAGCCGTTAACAGCAGGTATTTTACGCGAGTTGAGACTAGCGGAAACATTTCTACCTTCGTCCTCTCTGACGTCAAGGCGTCGCGCAATAATTATATATAATCTTTTATTCCCCAACTGCACATTCGGCAAACCAGAGCGCGCGTTGTGAGATGTTGCACACATAACTACTATCTAAACAAAGTTTCCGGTCTCCACGAATATCTTTCGTCGACATGAGTAGTTAGAAGTGGAATATGTCTGTGCGCGGAATCATGTTACGCCACACTACTATAAACATGATCTCCGCCAACTTGACAATCGTAGTGGGAAAGAAAACTCTTATTGGACGGATAATATGTAGACAAGTGCTAACACCATCGCCAAACTTCATGGTGGATTATTTTTCGAGACGATAATTAAGCCGTTTTAATTAGCCTATGTAATATTCAGTATTCGTAGTTACGTATACACACATCAGCCAGAACATTATGACCACCGACCTACTGTAGTTATAAACCCCTCCAGGAGACAGTCATTCTCCGTCAGGTGATGCTGCTGAGAGCTACTCACACATGCACGCTGCATGTAGTATCAGCGAGCGTGCTGTCCGTGTATAGAATGAGGAATGCGCGCGAACTATCTGAGTTTGACCGAGAGCAAATTGTGATGGCCCGGAAGCTCGACAGGAGCATTTCGGAAACTGCACGACTCGTCGGGGGTTCGAGGAGTGCTGCGGTGGGGGTCAACACGTGGCGAAACCAAGATGAAACCACGTCAGATGTCGTGGGGTTGGGCAGCCATACCTCATTACAAATGTCGGCGTCGTAGGATGGGCAGACTGGTAAAACAGGCCAGTCAGCCAACTGTGGCGGCACTAACATCAGACTTTAATGCTGGGTGGCGTACAAGTGTGTCTGAACACACAGTGCACCGAACACTCCTCACAATGGACCTCTGCAGCTGACGACCGATGCATGTGCCAACATTAATACCACGGCATCGGCAACTATGACTGGAATGACGACGTAGACGTCGGCACTGGACGCTGGAACAATGGCAAGCATGGTCCGATAAATCCCTATACATTTTTCATCATGCCGAAAGGAAGGCGCTTATCAGTCATTATCCGGGCGAACAGCTACTTGCACCCGTTCTGCGGGACGGTGACAAGTTGGCAGCGGCTCCTTTATGGTCTGGGGAACATTCACGTGGTCCTCCATGGGTCCAGTGGATCCAGTGGATCTCATGCAAGGCAGCATGACGGCGAAGGCGTATCGTATACTGGTTGCAGACCACGTACACCCCTTTGAGATGATCATGTTTTTCCCAACGGAAGTGGTATTTTTCAACAAGATAATGCGCCACGTCACAAGATCAGGAGTGTGACGGAGTGGTACGAAGAACACAGTGGGGAGTTCCAATTGATGAGCTGAGCTGACCGCCCCGCAACTCGGCAGATCTGAACCAGATCGAACACATCTGGAATGTGATTGAAAGTGACGTCAGAGTTCATTGCCCCCTCCCCAGAATTTACGGGAATTAGGTGACTTGCGTGTGCTGACGTGGTGTCAGGTCCCTCCAGCAACCTACCAAGATTTCATTGCTTTCATGCCACAATGTATCGTCACTGTTACCTGTTCCAAAGGTGGACATATCGCCTATTAGTAGGCGAAAGTAATGTTCTGGCTGATCAGTGTACTGCGAAGCACTACAGTGCACAATGAGATAAAGTTAAGATGTTTATTTTTCCAGCACTGTTTTCGCTGTAATGAGATCTACCAGCACAGCATGTTTTGTGTCTTGTTTCAGTTACGTATGTCATCAGGGAATGCACGTTTCAGTCCGACGGTATCCTTCCCGCAGAGAAAAGAACAGCTACGAAGACAAAATAGATAAACATTTAAGTTAGGAAATTCTAAAAGAAATTTATTCTTCTGTACAACAAGATACTAGTATTTTCGTTGCCGCCTCAAAATATTTCCCCATTTGCTTATGGATAAAGCTACTTGACCGTAAGTGTTGTGGCCTATATTTCGCGGTGTGCAGACCAATGGCTGTTTGTTTTCCTTGCGGTGTATTTTCTGCCCTGCCGCCGGAATTTGAGCAATAAACTGTGCGCAGCGAGAGACGTAAATGTTCCAACTCGGCGAACAATGGGTCCGGATGAAAGGGATTTATTGCCTTTCGCGTCTAAACTGGTCAAAAAATAGCCAGATTTTATGACGTGGCGATGGTGGCAGCCGGACGCGCTACAGTTTCGATTCTCCCTGCCTTCCGCTCCTCCATCTGTGTCGAGATAAATAAATAAGGGAGGGAGGGAGAGGGAGAGGGAGAGGGAGAGGGAGAGGGAGAGAGACGCCTCTCGGCGGTGCGGTATCTATATATCAAAGGCCGTGCCTGAGTGTCGTCGCTGGGGATAACTCCTCGCCGGAGCCCACTTGTCGCTGTTTACCGCTCTCTGCAACCGTCTCGCCATGGCTCTGCGCGTTGCCCGTAAATTCAGTCTGTCTCCTCTTCTGTACACAGCGGCCGGAAGTTAGTCTGCCTATCAAACGTCTTGCGTAGAGATGGAAAATTTTTCTCAAGTATCGATCGATTTATCGATGCTGACGAAATCTCGGGTTTTCGTTCTCGACGTTAGTTTACAAATGTTGGGATCGGGATTCGTTTCGACGTACAGTTTCCGCGGTACCACAGTAATTATATTAAAGTTGTTGAGTTCGATTCAGAAAAACTGCCGTTATTCAAATTTGTTCGATGAGAGTTCTGTCTTCGTTGATTTACGCACAAATTTTAACCGAAAAATTAGTTTAATTTTTAGAAAAAATATCAACAGTTCAGTCGCTTATAAAGAAAATTTATAGAGCTAGTTAATTACACTACTTACTTTAAAACAGGTCATTTCTTATCTGTAATAACCTCATAAGTATAATCTGTTCTTTAAAGCAATCATTGGCGTCTGGCCTATCCGTAGAGTAGATTAGATTAGATTTACTTCATTCCAATTGATCCGTAGTGAGGTGGTCCTCCAGGATCTAGAACATGTCAGAAAAACAATAATACAGGACAAATATTTACAACTCAAATAAGCTAATGTACCATTCCACAGGTCCCAAGTGGAATGATCGTCATTTTTTTTTTTAATGAACACTATATGAAAGAGTCATTTTACAAACTTTAATGCACTGAATTTAAAATAAGTTTTTATTTATTTATAAGGTAATAAACATGTAATAGAACGACTATAATACTTATTTGCAATGAAAACACACACACACACACACACACACACACACACACACACACACACACACACACACACTTATTTACAATGAACACTTTACTGCACTGAAATTGTGCAGAAGTGTGTGTATATATATATATATATATATATATATATATATATATATATATATATATATATATATATATACAAAAATCAGTTGGTTCTACTGAGAAATTCATCAGTGGAGTAGGAGGAGTTGGCCACCAATAAATCCTTTAGGCTTCTCGTAAACTGAATTTCATTGGTTGTATATATATTTCGATCTGACCGAAAATTCTTGGTAGATTTGCACTTTGCTCCTTATGGGTGGGCACCGCAGTCTCGATAAATTGAGACATCATTGCACCGTGCTGCATTTCAAAAATATGTCATTCAGTACCACTGGTTTCAGGGATCACATGCATCCATAACAGATGAGGATACATCTTCCGCGTCTCGTCCATACAAAAATCGCGAGCCATATGTTATCGTGCATAGCACTGTTGTCAAAGTTCTTGATGTAAAATATAAAATACACGGAATGGTGGTGCTTGTGAAAACTGTAACATCAACACTATCAAAACGCAACATCTAACCAGTAAAAACGAAAAGACAAATCTCGTGATGCTTACATGCAAAACGCACCCTCACGCAACACAATAACGCACGAACGCGCGGCACACAATGTTGAGGAGCGACGAGGACGAGGTATCCACATCTGTCGTGGATGCGCTTGAAAATGGACCATGTTCGAAACTAGTAACACTGAAGAAAGCCAGGTGGAATTACGTGTTCCTCAGACTTGAACTAAAAGTAAATTCAGTAAAAGAGGATAACAATCGTGTATTTAGTCGCTCGCTCAGTCACAATACTAGGACAGAAGCGGAAGATGACACTGCAGAAACATTGAAGATCTTAATACAGTCCAGCCTTTCAATGAACACCAAAATGGCAGATAATGAGAGCAGTGATTGCGGTATAGAAAATCAATTAAAATCGCTGAGCATATGGAGCTGTTAAGATATGTGAGATTTGATACAGACTCTGCGAAAGAACTTGTTCCCCGTCTAGCAGTAGTTCATCGTAGCTCTCTGGATCTCTGAAGTGTCAAGCGATTGTAAAAAAACGTGCAGGAGTTTCCGTTTTCGAGAATTCTTATGTTATTCGTCCCGAAATATGCATTTAGCACATTGATTTTGACCAGACATGCAGGGTCAGCGTTATAGGCCTGTAACTGTGGGCATACGCCAGACGAGTTCCAGTGTAAGCATGGGCCTGGAAATGATACGCTCCACGTTCATGCAGCTATTGATAAAGGCTCTGTAAAATATGCTGAGTTCATGTGTGTCTCCCACGCTGTGTGCGATTTAACTTCCAGACGACTATCATACACAAGACACAAATTTGACATGTCGGCTTGTTAGATTCTCCGAAACAAGTTCTCCAGTAAGCCAGCTGTATGAAATTCAGTTTATAAAAGCAAATGGCATCATAATTAGGTCACTGCAGTGTTGATCAAGATTTTCCAAGATATCCCCAGATCAGCGGCGTGGTTGCTTTAGACTTCCTTGTGTAGAACAACGCGTCGCGTCAGTAACAGTTCGCTTATTTGGGAGGTGACGAGGTGATCTGGACCTGGATCGAAACAACACGTGGGATTAACGGCTCGTCTGGTACACCAGGCATTCTGAGCGTCGTTTTTAGGTGGTTCCCGTCTAGCCTAATCTAGCCTCTTTTCCCAATCACCGCCTCTGAAAATAGGATACAAAAACGGTTAAAATATGAGAACATGTATATGGTTCGGACAGCTGGCCCACAAAGCTACCATCTCTCAGGTTAAATGACAGCTGTGGCGACGGAAAGAACGTTCAGGCCCAAAGTTAAAATAAATTACATTGGCCAAAACAAGAAAAGCCTGTATGCACGGGATAAACGCTTTGAAAGAGGGGGCAAGACATTGTTCCTTTATAAAGGCCACGGCCGCTTTAGTGCTCTATTCTTGTCCCATTCGACCTCGTGCTTCATGGCTAACAATGTCGGCGACGAAATGTTAAACCTTAATCCTACTAATTGTTGTTAGCGCCTGACTACTGTCTCTGCATCTACAGGAGCAGAAGGGAATCCATATTGAATTAATCCGTTGTGGAGAAAAGACTGCTTTCTTAGTATGGGCTAGACACATGTCGACAGTCTGTCCAAAGAGACTCCAGGTTGAGTGACCATAAAACACACACTTCCGTGAAACAAACCTTACATTCATAAAACTTCGTGCGTAATTATGGCTCTTGGCAAAACCCACTTTAGCCACCTCTCCTCCCGAGAAGTCTTTGGAACGAACTAGGCCTCTTTTTTTATTTTATTTTATTTTTACATAGAGGAGCCTTTCAATCACTGTCCTTGATTATCGGTAATGACGTGTTTATAGTCTCTTCAAAGGAGTTTTCGGTTCCAGAAAATGAAGGAATTCTCTTTTGGTAACAAAAGCAAGAGTACGGTGAATAGTTAAGAGTTGTCACATGGGGTTAAGCATGCAACTTGCATACATCTACACTTAACGGAGGTGTGTGTGGCGGCGTGTGTAACACTGTCGGCCCCCCCCCCCCCCCCTCCTCCTCCCTCCTGTTCCATTCGCGAACAGTACCCGGAAGAAAGATTGATGGAAGCCTCCGTGTGCGTTTAAGATTATCTGATTATATTTTCGGGAGACTACAGAGGAACCAGTACGTTGACTGATTCATCTCGGAACTTAGGTTCTCTGAATTTTAACTGGAAATCACATGTGATGCACGACGCCGGCTTGTAGCGTCTGTCACTGCAGTGATGCTTGCGCGCTTGCTAAACGAACGTGTAAAGAAACACGCCGCCCTTCTTAGGACTGATGGAGGAAATAGAGAAGATCCAATCCGATAAGGGTCCCAGACTGACAAGCAGTATTAAAGTGCCGGCCGAACAATATTTTTAAGGCCGTTGACACACGGACCGTGCTTTTCGCACGTCAACTTTGAGCGTGCAGAGTTCAACCTGCTCCTGAACACTCGGAAACTATGCGACCTTTGCTTACATTAAGAGTGCCCCAAGATGGTGTACGCGATCGCAGTGCGCTGCTGCGGCAGATGTCGGCTATATGTGGCTCGCAAATCACACTCTTACCGAAATGGACCGGTATAAGATTCGGCGTTAGCTCTTTAAAACGCATATTTCTTCCCTTATCCTTATGCCAGTCATGTTTTTATTTCTGTAGTATACGCCAATAAAAACTTCAATATCCATGAGCATGTTATAAGGCAGAAAGGAACGGACTACAAATATACAATAGTTGTTCTCATAAGATAAGAATGATTGCATCATTCTCACTTTTTACTAAAACCCTAAGATCACTTAAGAATGATCACGGTTCATATTCAGTAGCAGAACCATTACAACATGTGAAATACAAAGTTTGAAACAAGAAAGTGCAACATATCTTACTGTAAGTGGCACAAGCTGTCTTGTAAATAAAGCCATTCGAACCAACTATCTCCTCAGAAAGAACGTACTTATATATATATATATATATATATATACGTAACATAGAACATACTTCCAATAAAGTAATTAGAATGTATTAAAACCAATTAGGAAACGCGAAGGTTAGTAAAAAATATTTGAAATCAGTGAGGCGCGAACTAACACATAATCTGTTAACTTAAATTCCTGCTCCCCTACTCTTTACGCTATACCTACCATGAATTATTTACGACCATACTTAGCAACTCACCATCTTCTAAAAGCTTTAATCGTGAATATGTTGTTGACATTTAATTGTAAAAAATTGCACCAAGAATAATGCGTTTTTGGTGGATCCTCAATGAGCCGTTGCCTTGAAACTGCATACTTTCATAATACGCAAGTTATACTAATTCATTGACCACAAATATGGAATTTCCCGTCATTTTATCACAACTAATCGTACAATTAACGACAGGTTTGCGAGAGAGCATCGATTTCCTGGTGCTTAGACACGGCATGTATACATATGGTTTTCAACTGAAAAGCCAATATGGCGTCTCACGACTCTGTACTGAAGAGGTATGGCGTCATGTGACGTTCTTCCATCTCATTGGTCTACGCTCAGAGGCGCAGTCAAAATATTTGACATGCTAGATATTGCTCTGCACGATCGCGGATACTCTCCAGCGTACTTTTTGCATGATATGGCGTCAGAAAGGCGGCATGCTCAGCGCTCAACGTTGGAATTCACGGTCCGTGTGCCGACGGCTTGGCCAAGGCATTTGTGAATGGGCTACAGTTCCCGATTAGTTTCATGTGACTGTTTCACTTCGTGTCACTCAGAACGCACATTCCCAGATAACTAGTGCGTGTGTCTGCTTCCAGTGACTTTTCGGCAGTCGCGTAATCATACAGTAACAGGTCATTTTTTCTGTGCATGCAATGAATTGTTGAGGATCAACTGCCAATTTCCAAATCAACCAAACGTCGATTCATTGTAGGTCGTCCGGCATTTCGCTTCAGTTTTCTGAAAATGTCAGCGTCGGTCGGCGATCAGCCTCGCGGAACTTAGACGTTATCTGTTAGTTACCGTTCACAGTATAAATTAATGACCTGAAACACAACACATCTTACAGGAGTAACATGGTTCATGTAGATGAGAACTGTTACACATTTTGGAGTCTAGAGTAGGCCTTTATCCAGCCCGTGGGAGTCAAATAAGTGGTGGTGGTTGGTCTAACGAAAAGCGCAACTAGCATCAACATTTAGGTTAAGATCTGGATTAGAGACTGAGGTGGTTAGCTTAGGCGAACTCCGTATCAGCGAACGGTCTGGTATCTGCAGACTACTTCCCTGCGGACGGCGTGCAAATAAAACGTGATAACAGCGACTCCCTTCCGGTAAACAGTCTGCGCTCGCTAGCTATCACGTTTAGCATACACGCGAGATGATACGTGATGAATCAAAGCTTGCTAGCGTTCCTGGAAACAACACTACACAATGGAAGGTAAACAGCTTCTAAGAAGATAGGAGCGAAAATATTGTTGGGATGAATGTCGCAGTGTATGCCGTACACATCTGCAGACAACATGTCACTTCGCTGCGTTTAATATTTGCTCGATTTGTAACAGGACCGTTATTTCCAGTGAGCTTTAGATACCAGCAGCGGCTGTTGTCACCATTTTGGCTTTCCAGTATTAAGATATTTTCGTATGCTTCAACAAAACGAAATGAACATAAGAGGACGCCTTATGCGAATCAGCAGTATTTTAAAACGATGGTGTATAATGAATTATTACTCGTAACGTGTTTTTCATTTCTATTGACTTCTGTAGAGATTCAATGGACACAAGACCTAATTTCGTCAGTGGTGCAGCTAGAGCTTTTTTAAAAATATAAATTTGTTCAGAGCACAGAGTAACACACTAAGTGGTCGCTGGAAAAAGTCTTTTAAATTAATGAGGAAATAAAGTATTGAATGGTACATAGACACGAAATTGTTTTGAAGTGAAATTACTACGAGGGTTAGTCAAATGAAAACCTTAAATCTTTTTTAAATATTATTTATTGTGCAGAAGTGGTACAAAGCTGTATCACTTTTCAACATAATCTCCACCACGCTCAATGCAAGTCCTCCAGCGCTTACAAAATGCATAAATTCCTTCAGAAAAAATTCATTTGGTAGTCTGCGCAACCACTCATGCACCGCGTGGCGTAAATCTTCATCAGAATGGAACTTCGTTCCTCCCATTGCATCTTTGAGTGGTCCAAACATACGGAAATCACTTGGGGTAAGGTCTGGGTTGCTCGCTCTCTTCGTTTCCGGTTGGTGGAAGTGAACCCAGGTTTCGTCCCCAGTAACGATTCTTGCAAGGAAGCCATCGCTTTCTCGTTCAAAGCGCCGAAGTAGTTCTTCACAAGCATCAACACGTGCCGGCCGGTGTGGCCAAGCGGTTAAAGGCGCTACAGTCTGGAACCGCGCGACCGCTACGGTCGCAGGTTCGAATCCTGCCTCGGCCATGGATGTGTGTGATGTCCTTAGGTTAGTTAGGTTTAAGTAGTTCTAAGTTCTAGGGGACTGATGACCTTAGTAGTTAAGTCCCATAGTGCTCAGAGCCATTTGAACCATCAACACGTCGTTCTTTCATTTCAGGAGTCAGCTGCCGTGGCACCTATCTTGCAGACACTTTGTGAAAGGGAGCACATCGTGCACAATGTGGTGTGCCGACCCATGACTAATCTGTAAACATGCTGCAATGTCATTCCGTGTCAATCGGCGGTATTCCTTCTCTAGGGCTTCAACTGGTGCAATGTTCTGTGGAGTCACAACTCGTTGTGCCTGGCCTGGACGAGGAGCACCTTCCACTGAAGTCACACCATTTGCGAACTTCCTACTCCATTCGTAGACCTGCTGCTGTGAGAAACATGCATCACCTTACAGAAACTTCATTCGTCGATGAATTTCAATGCGTTTCACACCTTCACTACGCAAAAACCGAATAACAGAACGCTGTTCTTCCTTGGTGCAAGTCGCAAGTGGGGCGGCCACATTTATACTGACACTGCGACGGTATGTGTGCATCTGCACTATGCTGCCACCTACAGGCCATTCTGCACGCTGTTTGTAGCACGCTTACCAACTTACAGGATAACTGCGCGAAATTTCGATTTGTTATTACAAATTTAAGGTTTTCATTTGATTCACACTCGTATATCTTCTAGTTATAGGCTCAGGGCCGGCCGGTGTGGCTGTGCGGTTCTAGGCACTTCAGTCTGTAACCGCGTGACCGCTACGGTCGCAGGTTCGAATCCTGCCTCGGGCATGTATGTGTGTGATGTCCTTAGGTTAGTTAGGTTTAAGTAGTTCTAAGTTCTAGGGGACTGATGACCACAGATGTTAAGTCCCATAATGCTCAGAGCCATTTCTAGGGATACCGATATGCACGTATACAGATTACGGTAGTATCGCGTACACAAGGCATGAAAGGGCAGCGCATTGGCAGAGCTGTCATTTGTACTCAGGTGGCTCCAGTGAAAACGTATTTGACGTGATTACGGCCCCACAACGGGAATTAAAAACTTCGTATGCGGAATGGTAGTTGTACCTAGACGCACGGTACCTATCACCACGGACAACGCAGTGGCAAACGACCTTTACTTAACAACTGAGAGCAGCTGTGTTTGCATGGAGTTATCAGTGCTAACAGACAAGCAACACTGCGTGGAGTAACCGCTGAAATAAATGTGAAACGTACGACGTATCCCCTAGGACACTGCAGCGAAAATGGTGCCAATGAGCTATGGTAGCGGATGACCGACGCGAGTGCCTTTGCTAACAGCATGACATTGCTTTTAGCGCCTCTCTTGGGCTCGTGACCATACCGTTGAGATTCCGGATAACTGGAAAACCGTGGCCTGGTCAGATGAGTCTTGGGTTTCAATTGGTAGGAGCTGATGGTAGTGTTAGTGTGTGGCAGAACCATCGTAGCCATGGACTCAAGTTGTCAACAAAGTACTGTGCAGGCTGGTGATAGCTCCAGGATGGTGTAGGCTGTGTTTACACGGAATGGACTGGGTCCTCTGGTCCAACCGAACCGATCATTGACTGGAAATGGTTATGTTCGGCTATGGAGACCATTTGCAGCCATTCATGAACTTCGTGTTATAGACGATAATGCACTATTGTCACCGGGTCACAATTATTCGCGCTTGGTGTGAAGAACGTTCTGGAGAAAATGATTGTGCCCCCAAGATCGTCGGAAATGAAACCCATCGAACATTTGTGGGATATAATACTGTAGTCAGTTCGTGCACTAAATACTGCACCACAAAACTTCAGCAAGTATGGACAGCCATTGGGACAGCATTGCTCAATATTTCTGTATGAGACTTCAAACGACTGGAGTCCATGCCACGTTGAGTTACTGCACTTCTTCTTTTGCTGGCGCCTTGTCCCGCGGTTTCGCAGGGTCGGCATGGTTTGGATCGTATTTGACAAGGTTTGACAAAGTTAGTTTTTAAGGGATGGCTGGATGCCCTTCTTGCCGCCAAGCCACTCGCCCCCCCCCCCCCCCCCGTCCCCTCCCGGACGGAATTAGTGTACCCCCAACTGTCTGTCTATGGAATAGTGCTAACGTTCAGATGTCTGCACGTAGTGTAACTGAGGAGGAACGTGGGGACCAGCCCGATATTCACCTACCGGAATGTGGAAAATCGTCTAAAAAACACATTAAGGCTGTCCGGCAAACCGGTCAACGTCGGTAATCCGCTGGCCGGATTCGATCTGGCGCCGGCGCGCCTACCCGAGTCTAGGAAGCAGCGTATTAGCGGTCGCTGCTAATCTGGCGGGTGTTGAGTTACTGCATTACCCCTGGCAAAAGGGGGTCCCACGCGATATTAGGGTGTATTCCATGATTGTACCCATGTCAATGTACGATATCTTTCTTGAGGTAAAGATTAGCCACTAAGTAAATTTGGTTCTATCGTCTGACACAGTCCACGTCGTGGTAGCTCTCCGTAGTATGAATCTCCACATATTAATAGATGGTCTAGCGTATGTGAGGGTTACAGTGTGTTAAGCCAGTGTCAGTTGTTCAGTTACCAGACGGAAGAATGGAGGTGATACTAGTGCGGATCGGTCTTGTGCACAGTGAGTTGCTGATCGCTGCTCAACTCTCACGGATAGAATAGCTGAGTTAAATAACTTGCTGACGTTGGGTTTCACATATTAGTTGGAGAGTAACAATTACTTATCGTCTGACGGTGACTGGCTAAATTGCTACGCTGGATCGCGTTAGATTGTGCTGTTCTGTTTCGGGCTTTTAAAATCGGGCACATCGACTCATTTTAATAACTTGACGCACCACACAATCGTTAAATTTGTACTAAGATGATGATAACTTCTTCCCCGTCTCCTCCCAGTTATCATCACGATTCAGTGGTAATCGGAGTTTCACGTTCCTCATGATCAGCTCGTGTCTGTAAGTTCTATGGAACACAAAGCATTTTCATACATCTACAAGAAATAGTATCGAAGGTTTAGGTGTGGGGTCGCTCAGCTAGCATAGTATCAGTAGTTGCCTCTGTCTCCAATGCTGATAAGCGGAACCGTGAGATTTACACAGTGAAACTGTGGAATTTGTCACACACACACACACACACACACACACACACACACACACACACACACACACACTGTGTGTGAAATTACTTCCATAAGCTTGCTTATGCTGCAGAAGAGGCGAGTAGGAACAGTTACCAGCGGTACAAGCTGTCGTATATACATACGGATTAAAAGCAGGGGAGGTGGCTAGCAGCCAGGAAACATAGTCCAGACGGGCAGACGAATGACCTGACGCTGTTTAAGACCGCGTTTTGAGCTCGTCTCATCTCCGGCCACCTCGCTGCTCCGACGAAAGAAGTCACTAACCCACGGCCCATGTAGGAAATTGAGAGCGGCGGGGAACGGCGTGTGGTTAACAAAATAAATACCTACTGTGTTGTGTACATGTACTTGCAGCAGGAACATAGCTCACTATCGGAAGACTGCCAGAAGCAAAATTACTTACTTACTTACTTACACACACACACACACACACACACACACACACACACACACACGAACCAGCCTTTAAAAGGGTGACTGATAGAAACAACAGTTAGGTATTACTCGACAATTTTATTGCACCTGTTAGTGAAGGCGCTTCGGACGGCGTATTGTAAGTTTTCATCTTGATATTTCAATAGGACACGCTGAACCATATGATTGTATATGCACAGCTGTCCTGGAACCCTTTACAGTGTGTTGCGCTTCCCTTACAAGCCACTGTGCTTGTTTACAGTTACGTCACGCCTGTTTCCCACAACGACCACGGAAGGTAGAGTGCAATAGTAGTGTGGTCGGGTGATACTGACGGAGTTGTCTTGCACTACTGGGCTGTCGCCACGTCACGATTGTTCTGATAATTGCACTTTGTGGAACAGCTCCAGGAAAGAGCGTAAAATATGTCGATACACCTGCTTCAGCTAGATAGTTACCGTGTAACCTCCGTTGTCAATTAAGACTTCCGACGGAGACACGAAACAGGCGTCTCCGACGTAAACAACCAGCCTGCCGCCCGTTTCGCTTATTGACTGTCGTTTCCGTTTCGCTGTCCCATAAAAATAACTAGCGGCAGAAAGAAATCAGGCTCCAATTTACCAGCAGCCAAAGCAAACAGTATCCAGGAGTCGGGCGATTTGTGTGTGTGTGTGTGTGTGTGTGTGTGTGTGTGTGTGTGTCACTCCAGCCGCGTCTAGGCGAGTCTTTTTTGTCGCGCAGCGGAGTTCTTTTTGTCGCCGCAGCAGCCGCCCTTCCGCTAGGGTAATTCGGCGTATTTTATTCATTTTGTGTTCTGCGCTGGAGCCAGACAGGAAACCCACCGGTATAAATAGCGGCGGCCCGACTGCACGTGGCGCCCCGCCGGGGCGTAAACACGTGTCGTCGCGCCTTCGCGACCACCCTGCCGCTACCTGCTACGACAACACAGCTTTCGCACTCGGGGATTCCCCCCGTCGTTGGGCCTGTGGTACCCTAACAAGACTAGCACTCGAGAATCTCGGCGAGATGATCGGACGACCGGAATAGATTGCCATTGATTGGTATCGTTTGCTTCCATATAGCTGCCAGTTTCAAACAGCGAGCAACACTGCGTTTAAGCCGGCTTTGCCATAAGATGCCGCTGAAATGTGTAACTTCAGTTGCTCGTCAATTAATTACGCGTATTACTTTTGACTTTATACTCCAAACACAATGTACTCCAATAAATTCTTGTAACATAGATCTGCAGTAGGTACGAGTTATTTAACGGTCGTAATTTTCTGATGGTCGCTGTGGAAGTTCTATTACAGTTTGGACGCTACGCCATTGTCAAGCATGTACAAACTTACGACGAATCAGGAACATGTAATACAGAGACAATAACAGTATCCGCCCGGGTTCCCGGGTTCGACTCTCGGCGGGGTCAGGGATTTTCTCTGCCTCGTGATGACTAGGTGTTATGTGATGTCCTTAGGTTAGTTAGGTTTAAGTAGTTCTAAGTTCTAGGGGACTGATGACCATAGCTGTTAAGTCCCATAGTGCTCAGAGCCAATAACAGTATGAACAAACAGCACTAGAATTAGCGATGAGCATTTAAGGATGCTTCATCTTAGTCCCGTGCAATGCCCATCCACCTCTCCACCGCCGTCACCCCCTCCACTCCCCATTTGCAATTTCACTTTGTTATTTTATTTTCTGACCAAATAAAGTTTTACTGCTTCCGACGACCCTAATACTTTGGATTTTCATGACTTATTAACTTTTTCGTTACTCAGTGTTACGACAGAATACACTGATGAGCCAAAACATTTTGATCACTTTCTTAATAGCTTGTTTGTCCGTCCTTCGAAAGAAACAAAACACAAAATTTGCGTACCACGAATAACACAGTTTCTTGGTAGGTTCGTGCAGATACGTGGCATTAGATGTTATTCGCGTAACTAACGGGCCGCTGACTTGCGTACGCAGTGATGGTATCCGATAGTGATCCAGATGGGCTCCGTAGGATTTACTTGAGGCGAATTTGGTCGCCGAGACATCAACGTGAGCTCACTATAATGCTCCTCCAACCACTGTTGCACGTTCTGGCTCAGAGAGACGGAGAGTTACACTGCTGAAAGATGACATTGCAGTCGGTGAAGACATCAAACATGAAAGGGTACAGGTGGTTCGCAGCCTTCAGCGTGTCTTCGATTACTAGCACAGGTCGCATGCACGCACAGGAGAATGTCTCCTATAGCATAAGACTGGTCCCAACACCCTGCCTTCTTGGCGCGCTGTACGTTTCGAGCCGCTGTGCACCTCGATGACGGTGTCTGTGGAGACGTCTAACAACCAAATGTAGCAAAAATGTGGTTCACCTAAACAGCCGACAAGTTTCCATTGACCATGTCGTTGGGTCAGCATGTGAAAACTTAGGGGTGGTCTCCTGCGGAGCTCCATCTTCAACAATGTACGGTGAACGGTGTCCTCCGAAACATCTGCACGTGCATCAGAGATGCCATGGATCACCATCCATCCTAGTATACAGAGCAGACAAGCCTCTGAACCCTGCGTTCGGTCAAGACTGGTGGACGTCCCACCATTTAACGCCTAGTGGTAGTTTCACTGTTGTCCTACCTCTTTCCGTAGATGCTCACGACAGTAGCACATGAACATTCAAGCAGCTTCGCCGTTTCCGAGATACTCTTTCACAGTCTATGCGTAATAATAACAATCTGCCCCGTGTCAAAGACGCTTATCTCAGCGGATTTCTACGTTTGCAGCCCATAGCTTCGCAAGGGTGAGCCCTGTCCTTTTCTAGTCCGCTTGCACACTGTATTGAGAGAAGGAATTGTCGCGGACGACCAGGGATGTCATCCATGCAGCAGCTTATGAATGGTCTGGGATGCGTTACTTTTGCGGAAGTAAAGAGGAAGTCGGGCAGAAGAGGGTAATGGCATACTGCTGTAATCCAACTTCAGGGTTGAACGAAGAAGCATACTAGCTGAAGTTGGCAACGAGCAGACAGTGATCTATACTGGTTGATAACATTAAACTTCCTTAGACTCTAAAACTTAGTCAGTCGTTGCGCCATGGTTCTTCTTACTTCAGAACAGTACTGTATAGCAGTACTTTACGGATGCGCTTACTAATGGCGGACTACGTTAATAACCTTTGGGACCACCTCAATCCTTTAAGTGTAAATAAATAATTCAAAATGGAGGTATCAGCATTGTATGAAAGATGTTCATATACATGATGCCTTTGTTACGTCGGCTTGTATGGCAGGCTAATTTTTATTTTCTTGTCTCTAATTATTATTTAGTTATGCATTATAAACATTACTATATATAGAACAAAGAAATTAGACACAAGAATTTAAACTGTATGTCCAGCAAATTTAATGTAATAAGAGTATTACACCGGATGGTTTAGAGAAATGATTGTGATGCGTATACTTTGACAATAATCGACGGAATAGGCGCCAGAACTAAGGATGGCAATTGTTTTCGGAATCGCGCTAAAGACTTTTCCGGTTTATCTAAATTCGTTCAGATGAATCTTTCAGAAACTCAATGGCGATATCATCGTTACTGACTAGATAAACAGTGAGACACAGCCTCTCATTGCTTTCAGTGTCATGTGACACCCACACGTTTTATGGGGATCACACTTTAGGACAATAATAAACAATGTTGTGAACATCTAGAATTACGCAGTATAGTGCTGTAAGAAATTGCATTTAACAGGGTATGTCCCACTTGTACGCGTGAATACTTGGTGTACCTTTATTTGTACAGTTCTCTACTTGTGGCTAATTGCGATCTTTTTGTTTCAGCACGAGCCCCAGCCAACTCCAAGAGGTCACCCTCGACCCAAATATGAACGCAGCAATGGCATGTAAGTAAAACACTTCGCCAGATATCGGTGACAAAGTTGATTGCTTATAGTCCTCATTATGCAAGAGCTGTTACAGACAAATCCAGTGTCTTGTCAGCTGTGGAATCCCAAAAGAAGTTGTATTATGATAGCTAGTAGATGGGCACCTCCGTGTGCTAGGGGAAGCAGAGGTCATGTGAAATGATAATACACACTAGCACTTCTGAAAACTGCAGCACTCAAAGAGAAAACCTGTCAGAAACAAACCTTATTCCATAGACGACGCACATGACAGTATGCATATGAAAAAGATTATAGGGCTGTAGATGATCCCTGACTTGAGAAATGCGGATGATGCAGAACCCACTTCTGTAAGCGGTTCCGCATGGGATGAGAAGACATGTGTATCTTCACGACTAACCTCCCTCCTCGCAGTTTATATGTAAAACCACAAAACATCAAGCATGGTTGTTGAACAATAGCGAACAAGCCGATGACAATACCCCATACATGGTCGGTGAGAGCCATGTCCAGCTGATGTGTAGGCCAAAGAACAGTCGTACACTTCCTTCATTGAGGAAGGTTTTCACATTTCTCCCATGAGGCCAAGTAGTGTCATGCTGGAATTTAGGCTGCTGGGTTTTTCAGAGATAGTGTGCTGCCTCGAGCACTTACATGTCCAGCAGTTGCTGTATCTAATTGCTTTCCAAATCAACAATTTCGTTGCCAAGGCATCCTCTTCTTAGGAACTGCGCCCTATTTTTAGTGATTTGATGCAGTTTTTTTGTCTCTTATGTATTGATTGCTGTTCGTAAGTGGTTATTTTGATGCGCTTCTTGGCCTTCCATTTTGTCTTTGTGGCCGTAGGCTGTTTAGAGAGATGGTTGCTTTCATCACGAATGTTACTACGTATCCCGTAGACCCACACACAGTTTTTATCGGTCTTTCTCTTAATTCCGCTGTCCTAGGAGGCTTATTAAGGAATTATGAGACTTTCCTCACTGTGAAGCTGCCAGACCTTTGCCAGGAATTGTCTAATTACTGCTTCTTTCTTAACTGCTTGGTAGAGAAAGCATGTTGGGAAGTTTTTTGATACGTGGAACGTGCGTTGCAGTGTCTTCTTTTAGAGTCTTAGGAGTTTCTTGATGTGAAACTTCGCTGCTGTGGCCACAGACAGGGCGTACATAGTCCACCACACACTGGATAGCGCCCTGTAAATTAGTAGCGGACAGTGCTGACCTTTCATAAATTAGTGGATAGAGTTCACCCAGGATTCCTCACTGCGTCAACATGCTGCCTCCACTCCGAGTGTCGTAGGTCTCGAGTTTCTGGAAGTCACCTCTTGGTAAGTAGGGGTGTCCTGGTTTAGGCTCCACTCAATTCTACTCGCCGTTGTTCGCTACGCCCATGAACGGCGTGGGCTAGACTAACAGATTGCGGTCATTATGGGAACGTGTAACCATTCGGAACGCTCTGAACACACTTCATTTTGCTTCATACTAAGCCGATTCAAGTTTACCCAATCGCCAGTCCTGTAGGAAGCGTCTGAATTGTCGACGCAAACAGGTCCACGCTCATTGTAATGCTCTTGCGTCGATTGAAGACTGCAGACAATGGTACATGGAATTAGGTTTCAGCAATGGATAAGTGACGTCTTGCTAAGTACGATATTTCGGTGTAGCCGAAGGCGTCAGTGATAGATAAAATCCTTTCTAGAACCCATTTATTTTCTGGCACAATCACCTATAATTTAACAAGAAATGTGAATGTGCTTCTCTCAGTGTTGGAGACTGAATAACTGATTCCTTCTTATGATCTACAAATCGCCAGTGACAACCGAAACCAGTAATTTATTGTTCACGTTATATGATTGTGCCGGAAAACAACAATTTTTAAAAGGTAAGGCACTTTCATATGTGGGAACATGGTGAAAAACAACCATGAGGGAGCCATCACATGGACTTCTGGTTTGTAAAACGTAATTGATATGAGAAGCCTACTAAATCGTCCGCACTTAAAATTGCAATTGCCTCATGTTGTTATAAAGCCTTATATACACTCGTAGATATTTAGGACGACTTTTGGTCTGAAAGACATAGCAAACTATTTGCATGGTATACTCTTGCTAGATCAAAAATTGCACGTCTACTGTTGTGTTCTTCGGTGCTAACACTGGTTTGATGGAACGCCTCACGCTTATATTACCCTGCATAAGACTGTGCAACGAAGGTCAGTTTGAACACTTTCATTGTAGGCAAGACTTGCTTACGCGCTCGTCCGCCTCTGCCATCTACTACGGAATTGACGATTACTTGAAGACCTTAGAAGTGCCCTTTCAGCCGATCTCTCCCTCCTCCCCCACCTTTCCCCCCCCCCCCCCCCTCCCCGTGTTCCCGATAACGGCCACGGGAGGCAAAGTGCAGTCATATTGTGGTTGGGTAGTGAAATTGAATTATCTCAGTTTTTCCATTGTTTTCATTGACTGAATTGTGATGGTGCATTGGTGACATCACCACTGCACTTAGATTCTTTTTTGGGACGTACGATGCCAATGTTTTATCCTTCCCGAAACCAAATAACGTTTATTGGGTAAATATTTTGGTCGTAATTTCCTTTTAGTTTTGTGCATCGTTCCAATATAAGTCAAACAAGTTTAGACCAGTTTGTCAACCAGCTCCACAGAAGAGAACCAGTTATCTGCAGTTATATTACTGTTTGTTCCATGTAAAGTTTCTGAATGCTGCAGTACATTCAGTGTTGGAATTGAGAGTTGGCTTATTTTGTTAGACTGCTTTTGCCCTTATAGATAAAAGCATTATATAAATAGTGTGTTTCAGCGACTCATAGGCACATAATCTTGACGCCATATTTAGCAGGTTCCGATTTCATACAAACCCTGAAAAACATTTTCCTCTAAAAGGCCAAAGCAGTTCATCATCAGTCGTAAAATATTTCGAGCGGCGATAGTTTCTTGACAGTTCTGAATGAAATTTTCAAATATTTCTGAGGTAAGAGCCGTGCGATCATTAGTTCTTCCTTCCATAGAATTCACACCATCGAATCTCAAAGCAGATAGCAGAATATAAGCAGCTTTAAGGGCGTAGTTATTTTGAATATCATCAGTTGCTCATAAGCTTTAGATATATTTATGACAGACTTGATTACACCTGATAATAGCAACAACCCAAAAGATGCTTTCATTTACAAAATACTCGCATGATCAGTGTAGGTCGCTTTACGTTAGTACTTCTCTAAATATTCTGTTATTTTTTGTTTAGTGCATATAGTCGTGATCATTTCATCTGATATCAGCAACTGCCGTGATTCAGTTGGAGACATGTATCATTTTTCACAAGCTGGAGTTAATGATACCAGGCTGGTGAGTTATGATGTTGAGGCTTCTGACTGGAGCTATTCGGTGGGTGTGTAGACTTACCATAATCATCAGTTTTCTGCTATATTAGCAGGTCCTTTACCTCTCCATTTTCTGCGATCCATTGCTTCCTTCTTAAGGCTGCTGTATGTTGTGCCGTCCATCACGTCATCCAGTATCTGAAATCTCTTCCTTCCTCGCTTCCTTTTCCCTTCTATATAACATTCTAAAGTTGTTTTATCAGTCCATCATTCTTTCTTAATGCCCAATATAATTTCTTTTTCTTGTCTCAGCTGTGTAGACTACTTGACTCGATTTTTATCTCGGAAACGTGTACTGCATTCCTTCCACTGAATCATAGACGAAGAGTTACTTAGTCAGAAGAAATTTCGTGTTGTGTATTTTCATCGTCGCTTGTGTTCTGTTCATCATAGCGTTGAAAATCTCTTAAAGGTTCCGTCTCTGAATAATTTCTTTTTCAGTAAGACACCGCACCGTTGTGGCAATGAAGTGCCTGAAACATCAAAAAATAAGTTAGTATACACTGACTAAAAGAATTATCTGGAATCGAGGGTCAAATTTGACCCAGCGATGGCATGTACATTCACTTCCAATAAGTTTCAAGCGACGAAAGGCCGGCCCTTACGCGTGCTGAGATCAAAATGGAGCGCAAAAGAGAAGCTCCGCGCGTTTAGATTGTTAAACTGGTTTGTTGTTATCGGGAAGGCCAAATTAAGAGGATTAAAATTGAGCTCCTGGTACCCAAACACCCTTCCTTCAAAGCCTCGACATCTCATAAGCGCGGTCGATCTGACTAACATATAATGCACAGCGCGAACGGTAACGGTAATGGTAAATAGTTAATAAACACGCCATGAGAAATACGGAATCTTCGCACACCGAGAACGGAAATTTCGCTCTCGGCTGCCGATGGAATCTCTATCCATTGAGTGCTGATTAGTTCCCCGTTTGCAACTCGTGCGCGACGCTCACTCTGTGTCCTAGTAGGGCACGCCTCAGGCTGATGACGCAGGGCAGACCGACTGAGTGGAGACAGATGTGCTCATTACGGCAGGCAAATTACTGTGAAGAGGCGGCCCTGCGCCCTCCGAGCTGGGAGCGGCGCTCGCGGCGGATGGCGTGACGGGCTGAGGCTCGACTCTGTGTCGTAAATAACACTGCACGCCCGTGATGGAAACTTGGGGACACACATGGTGTGCAATTTCATGTTCGTATTAAGACATCAGTTTGAAATGCTACGCCGCGTGGGATTAGCCGAGCGGTCTCAGGCGCAGCAGTCATGGACTGTGCGGCTGATCCCGGCGGAGGTTCGAGTCCTCCCTCGGGCGACGCGCGCGCGCGTTTGTGTGTGTGTGTGTGTGTGTGTGTGTGTGTGTGTGTGTGTGTGTGTGTGTTTGTCCTTAGGATAATTTAGGTTGTGTGTAAGCTTAGGGACTGATGACCTTAGCAGTTAAGTCCTATAAGATTTCACACACATTTTAACATTTTGAAATGCTATCGATTCTGTATCTTTCTTGATGCTCCCGGTGGTTGGCTGTCAGAAATATCCCCTCCCCCTCCCCAAATCCCCTTTACTTTCATTTGTAAGTTATGTGTCTGTCGCGACAGCTATTACGATAAACAAATCAAAATGACCTGTACGAAGAGATACCGTCGCATTTGTTTGCTTCACGGGGATGGGGCAGTCTGCGGATAGGCGATTTGTAGCTGATCGATGTTCAGATGTAAAATAGCTCATTGCCGGGTGTTAAATCGCAGCTTCTCAAATGAGAGAACACTGCTCCACTGTTAAATCCACGATGGCCCCACAACAGGTGATAGTGTCGTACTGTCAACATATGCGCGGTAGAAGGCCTATGATCATTACTTCCTCCCCCCTCCCCCCCCCCCCACCGCCCCTCAACGGTCTTCGTATTACAGGACCCTGCCGTACACCGATACACGCCGCTAATCATTTACGGGCATGCAGATAACGAAAGGTTTTAGCATATCACACGGAGGCAGCCTGTTTATGACGCCAGCGTAAATTGCGCTCCATTAACTATGATTGACTGCTCATTACAGGTGAAGACCACTAGCAAATTTTAAAGAAGGTAAACGCCTCCTCAGGTGTTACGTCTGTTCCGAGTGGCCGACTGCTACCTACAAGTCAGTACGAAGGACATGTATGATGGTGGGACATGGGATCAGCATGTCGTCGAACACTCCAACCTTTATTGGCAGTAGATGAATTCTGATGATGCCGCTGCTTCTTTATTCAAGCAGCTCTTCATTTGGCTTCAGCAGACTGAGTCGTCGTCCTCCCTCAGAAAAATCCGAGCAGGTACCGGGAATCGAACCCGGGTCCTTCCGCGCCAAACGCAGCGATGCGAACCATTCGGCTACGGAGACAGTCACTTATAACTTATGCTCATAAACTGTGGCAAGTACGGTTGGGATATTTTCCTAGTGTCATAATCATTTTAACTGTACTCTAGCTGTTGCATTATTGGTGACCATTTGTTGGGCACATCTTCCTTGCCCGACTTGATTCGTCTCTCTGACTGCCAGCGTTGCCTTCTCACCTACTGCCGTGCAGCAGCTCAACACACACGCGTCTGGGATACTTCGTAATCCTCACGTTCTTTTCTCCCTATTAATACACGACGTTGAGCCGTGTGTCTCGGTAGGCTGATTAAGGAACGCGTCGTCTGGTAAAATACGCTTCAAAAAGACAATTTGTTTGTAACAAAAAAGCGATTTATTTATGTTGACTCCAGGTACACACTGCAAAATCAGAAAGGCAGATACCTGCCGAAAGTACCCCCTGCGGGTCCGGGGATTAGAATAGGCCCGAGGTATTCCTGCCTGTCGTAAGAGGCGACTAAAAGGAGTCCATCCCCCTCACGGGGGTAGTTAGCGCCTGCGTCCGGAGACGGACGGTTTCACGACCTATAATCGTGGTCTCTTTGGTTTTTCACTTCTCGTTTCTTCCTTCCTTTTGTTGGTTCCTTTCTTTGCTCTTCTCCACTTCACTGTCTTCCTTACTCTTTCCCTTGACTTCTCCTTGCCTTCTCATTGCCTTTTTCTCCTTGCCTTCTCATTGCCTTCTTCTCCTTGCCTTCTCATTGCCTTCTTCTCCTTGCCTTCTCATTGCCTTCTTCTCCTTGCCTTCTCTGGTCTCCGCCTCGGCGTTTGAGACAGTCTATCCTCTTTCTCTCTCTCGCTCTTCTTTTTCCTCTTCTTCCTTCCTCCCTGTGCGTGTCTGAAGGCCGACCCACGCGTTCGCACGCGTAGCCGGTGACGGGGTAACGCGTAAGTCCCCGCCCTGGGTAGACATGTAAGGCACGCGCGTACCCCCTGGTAAAGGCCAGGCCCGGGGAGGGGTGATTGCCTGAGCTGATACCTTCTGACCATGCCGATTGGTCCCTCCGTCTGTTTCTCGGGAGGTGTGACCTGAGGTGTAAACATTCACCTAAGGCGGGAGTGCCCTCTGAGAGGGTCCCCACAAGGAAGGAGCGCGCCATCGGAGACGCTGGCAATCATGGGGGATTCCTCCGCAATGGATTCTACTCCATCTCTTTCGACTTCGACCCAAAAACGGAAACGTGACCAGCCAACAGTGACAAAAGTACTACCGCCTGCCCCACAGTTCCTCGTAGTTTCTCGATCTGAGGACGGAAAGGATTTTTCCTCTGTCAACCCTTTCGTTATTCAGAAGGGCGTAGATGCCATAGCCGGATCTGTCAAATCTTGTACCAGGTTGCGTAACGGCACCTTATTACTAGAAACTGAGAGTGCCTTTCAGGCACAAAAACTGCTTCGGGCCACCCTCCTGTACACGTTCCCTGTCCGGGTGGAGGCCCACCGAACTTTGAATTCGTCTCGAGGTGTAGTCTATACTAGCTCCCTCGACGGATTGACTGACGAGGAGCTTCAATCATTCCTCGCTGAGCAGGGCGTGACGGCTGTCCATAGGGTCATGAAAAAGGTCAACAATGACCTTGTACCGACCCGGACAATTTTCTTGACCTTCGATAGTGTTAAGCTGCCATCGCGCATCAAGGCGGGCTACGAGGTTATTTCTGTTCGCCCCTATGTCCCGACACCTACGCGCTGCTACCAGTGTCAGCGTTTCAATCACACTCGACAGTCTTGTTCCAATGCGGCTAAATGTGTCACTTGTGGCAGGGATGCCCATGAGGGTGACTGTCCACCTCCGTCTCCTCGTTGTGTGAACTGTCAGGGTGACCATGCCGCATCCTCCCGCGACTGTCCTGTCTATAAGGAAGAACGCTGTATCCAAGAAATTCGGGTCAAAGAGAAAGTGTCCACCTCGGCTGCTCGCAAGCTATTGGCTAGTAGGAAGCCCACGCTGCTCCCAGCGGGGAAATACAGCACTGTCCTCGCCTCTCCTCGGACTACCCGGGAGGTAGCAACCCAGACATGCGATCTGACCTTCAGCACCACGGTCGTCCGTTCGGCCAGTGCTAAGATCGCGCGGTCGACGTCTCCTCTTCCTCCCATCACCCCACAGACACGAGCACCTTCCTCAGCCTCTGCTAAGACGAAGGCATCGAAGTCAGATGCACGGGCCTTCAAGAAGGAACCATCCCGTGCAGACTTCCTCCGTACCTCGACCTCCCAGCCTTCGGCCGGTACTTCCACTACACGTCCTTCCAAAAAGGCGCATAGGAAGCACAGTTCTCCTTCTCCGCCACGGCGCATTTCTTCTCCTGCGCCACCCAGCGGTTGCCGCCCCAGGCCGTCATCCGTTTCGCCTGGCCGCACCGCTGGTAGCCGTACATCTGGCCGTTCACTGGCGGAGGAAGCTCCCCCTCCCGGCCATCCTCCCGAGATGGCCGATGACCCTATAGACCCTATGGACGATGACTGTCCGCCTACTGATAGCGGCGGCAGTGCTCGCTCGAAGCCAGGCCCTAAGCGGCCTTCGAGGTGACCACTTCTCTCATCTTCCTTTTCTTACGATGGCACTTATTCACTGGAATATTCGCAGCATTCGCTCCAACCGCGAGGACTTGAAGTTGCTGCTCCGCTTGCACCGTCCGCTCGTCGTAGCCCTCCAGAAAACGAAGCTACGCCCATGCGATCAAATTGCCTTGGCACACTACACCTCTGTGCGTTTTGACCTACCACCTGTGGTAGGTATCCCAGCTCATGGAGGGGTTATGTTGCTGGTCCGGGATGATATTTACTACGATCCCATCACGTTGCGCACAGGCCTGCAGGCAGTTGCCATCCGCATTACTCTCCCCACTTTTACGTTTTCCTTTTGTACCGTCTACACTCCGTCATCTGCCGTTACCAGGGCAGACGTGATGCAACTTATTGCTCAGCTACCTGCACCATTTTTGCTAACTGGAGACTTCAATGCCCACCATCCCCTTTGGGGCTCTCCAGCATCCTGCCCGAGGGGCTCCTTGTTAGCAGACCTTTTCAACCAGCTCGATCTTGTCTGCCTCAATACTGGCGCCCCTACTTTTCTTTCGGACACATCTCACACCTATTCCCATTTAGACCTCTCTATATGTACTCCCCAACTTGCACGCCGGTTTGAGTGGTATGCACTTTCTGATACATATTCGAGCGACCACTTCCCGTGTGTTATCCATCTCCTGCAGCATATCCCCTCTCCGTGCTTCTCCAATTGGACCATCTCCAAGGCAGACTGGGGGCTCTTCTCTTCCAGGGCGACCTTTCAGGATCAAACCTTTACGAGCTGCGATCGTCAGGTCGCACACCTCACGGAAGTCATTCTCGCTGCTGCTGAATATTCCATCCCTCACCCTCCTTCTCCACGTCGCGTACCGGTCCCCTGGTGGACCGCAGCATGTAGAGACGCTTTACGTGCTCGTCGACGCGCTTTACGCACGTTTAAACGCCACCCTACAGTGGCGAATTGTATCAATTATAAACGATTACGTGCTCAGTGTCGTCGTATTATCAAAGAAAGCAAGAAAGCCAGCTGGGCTGCTTTCACAAGCACCTTCAACAGTTTTACTCCTTCTTCTGTTGTCTGGGGTAGCCTGCGCCGGCTATCTGGCACTAAGGTCCACTCCCCAGTTTCTGGCTTGAAGGTCGCGAATGACGTCCTTGTGGCCCCAGAGGCTGTCTCCAATGCCTTCGGCCGCTTTTTCGCAGAGGTTTCGAGCTCCGCTCATTACCACCCTGCCTTCCTCCCCCGCAAACAGGCAGAGGAGGCTAGGCCACCTAACTTCCGCTCCTCGAATTGTGAAAGTTATAATGCCCCATTCACCATGCGGGAACTCGAAAACGCACTTGGCCGATCGCGGTCCTCTGCTCCAGGGCCAGATTCTATTCATATTCAGATGCTGAAGAACCTTTCTCCTGCGGGTAAAGGTTTTCTTCTTCGTACATACAATCGCATCTGGATTGAGGGACATGTTCCTGCGTGCTGGCGCGAGTGTATTGTTGTCCCGATTCCTAAGCCGGGGAAGGACAAGCACTTGCCTTCCAGTTATCGACCTATCTCGCTCACCAGCTGTGTCTGTAAAGTGATGGAGCGCATGGTTAACTCTCGATTGGTTTGGCTGCTCGAGTCTCGACGCCTACTTACCAATGTACAATGTGGATTTCGTAGGCGCCGCTCTGCTGTTGACCATCTGGTTACCTTATCGACCTTCATTATGAATAACTTCTTGCGGAAGCGCCCGACCGCGGCTGTGTTATTTGATTTGGAGAAGGCTTACGACACCTGTTGGAAGGCGGGCATTCTCCGCACCATGCATACATGGGGCCTTCGCGGTCGCCTCCCTCTTTTTATTCGTTCCTTTTTAATGGATCGACAGTTCAGGGTACGTGTGGGTTCTGTCCTGTCCGACACCTTTCGCCAGGAGAATGGGGTGCCACAGGGTTCAGTTTTGAGCGTCGCTCTCTTCGCCATTGCGATCAATCCAATAATGGATTGCCTCCCAGCTGATGTATCAGGCTCCCTTTTCGTGGACGATTTTACCATCTATTGCAGCGCGCAGTGTACACGTGTCCTGGAGCGTTGTCTTCAGCGTTCTCTTGACCGTCTTTACTCCTGGAGTGTCGCCAATGGCTTCCGTTTTTCTGCCGAGAAGACGGTCTGTATTAACTTCTGGCGCTACAAAGAGTTTCTCCCACCGTCCTTACGACTCGGTCCTGTTGCTCTCCCAATCGTGGAGACAACCAAATTTTTAGGCCTTACATTTGACAGGAAACTTAGCTGGTCTCCACATGTGTCATATTTGGCCGCCCGTTGTACCCGTTCTTTAAATGTCCTCCGTGTTCTCAGTGGTCTGTCGTGGGGAGCGGATCGAACCGTCCTACTTCGTCTATATCGGTCGATCGTCCGCTCCAAGCTGGATTATGGGAGCTTCGTATACTCCTCTGCACGGCCATCCATCTTACGCCGCCTCAACTCCATACAACATCGGGGTTTGCGCCTTGCGATCGGAGCATTTTATACCAGTCCCGTAGAGTCTTCATGCTGACGCTGGCGAATTGCCACTCACCTACCGGCGCGATATACTGCTTTGTCGGTATGCCTGTCGGCTACTGTCAATGCCCGACCATCCGTCTTATCGTTCCTTTTTTGACGACTCTCTTGACCTTCAATACGGGTTGTATGTCTCTGCCTTGCTACCCCCTGGAGTTCGCTTTCGTCGCCTCCTTCAACACCTTCATTTTTCACTCCCTGCAACCTTTCGAGTGGGCGAGAGCCGCACGCCACCTTGGCTCCAGGCTCAGGTTCGCGTTCACCTCGACCTCAGCTCGCTCCCAAAAGAGGTCACCCCCGGTTCGGTCTACCACTCCAGTTTTTTGGAACTTCGTTCGAAGTTCATCGACATGACTTTCATTTATACAGATGGCTCTAAGACCAATGACGGGGTCGGGTGTTCCTTTATTGTCGAGGCACAAAGTTTCAAATACCGGCTCCATGGCCATTGTTCGGTCTTCACAGCTGAGCTCTTTGCCCTCTACCAGGCTGTTCTTTACATCTGCCGCCACCGACATTCTGCTTATGTCATCTGCTCAGATTCCCTGAGCGCCATCCAGAGCCTCAGTGATCCGTACCCGGTTCACCCTTTCGTCCACCGGATCCAACGCTCTCTTCAGCAGCTGGTGGACGTCGGTTCTCCAGTTAGCTTTATGTGGGTTCCTGGCCATGTCGGTATCCCTGGGAACGAAGCTGCAGATGTCGCGGCCAAGGCTGCGGTCCTCCAGCCTCGGACAGCTTCTTGTTGTGTCCCTTCGTCCGATTTTAGCAGGGTCATTTGTCGGCGCGTTGTGTCGCTGTGGCATGCCGATTGGGCTGCACTTACCGACAACAAGCTTCGGGCCTTAAAACCTCTTCCCGTGGCTTGGACGTCCTCCTCACGCCCTTCTCGGCGGGAGGAGGTCGTTTTAGCAAGGTTAAGAATTGGACACTGCCGGTTCAGCCATCGCCATCTGCTGACGGCTGCGCCGGCGCCGTTCTGCCCATGTGGGCACTTGCTGACGGTTAGACACATTTTAATGTCCTGTCCAGATCTTAACACACTGCGCCTCGATCTTAACCTGCCTAATACTTTAGATGCCATTTTAGCGGATGACCCACGAGCAGCTGCTCGTGTTCTTTGTTTTATCAATTTGACAAACCTCGCTAAGGACATTTGATGATGTTTTTTAATCCTATGCCTGTCAGTCTGTCTTTTATTGTGTTTTCACTTTTAGTTGTTGTTGTCAACTTGTGCCTCGCGGTGCATTCTTAGAGTAGTCAGGGCGCTAATGACCACTGAAGTTGTGCGCCCGAAAACCACCAAAAAAAAAAAAAAAAAAAAAAAAAAAACCTGCCGAAAGCTAAGAGCAAATGCGCATGGTCACTCGTAGACGAAACACTTGCTACACAGAATTCTGTGGCTAATGCGGCTACACTATAATACAAAAAAGACACACCACGAAAAAATTATGCAAATGGGACGGAAATCGGTAGATGTGATGTACATGTACAAACAAATGATTATAATTTCAGAAAAATTGGATGATATTTTCAAGAGAAAGAGCTTCACGGATTGAGCAAGACAATAACGCGTTGGTCCACCTGTGGCCCTTATGCAAGCAGTTGTTCGATGCCCTCCTGAGGGATACCATGCCAAATTCTGTCCAATTGGCTTGCTAGGTCGTCACAATCCCGAGATGATGGAGGTCCGTGCTCGTAATGCTCCAAACGTTCTCAATGTGGAAGATATATGGCGGCCTTGCAGGCAAACTAAGGGGTCCTATTATTAAATGAGTTGGCATTCCCGTCAATCAGTTCTGGTTGTCGGGCCGTATGGCGGGCAATAGTCAGGTTGGTATACCACCACTGTTGGGGCGTCTCTAGACAAGGCTTGGGCCTGCAACCTCAGTGATTGGAGTATAACTGGGCATCGATGAGCATTGAAGACTGGTCTGGAATCGTCCCAGACAGTGATGCGATGACAACCTGACTGTCGCTCGCCGAATGCCCAACGAGGAGGAGCGATGGTCATTTCATAGCAGGACCCCTTTGGTTGTCACTTGGCACTCTTAAGCACAGCGGTACGTCGACGATATTCTGTTTCAGTTTTGTTGCCTTTCATGGTAAGCCACCCAGGGCTTACGTTTCAGTGTTTGACAAACCCCACAGTGACCAGTGAGGTCGCCGGATCTGTCTCCAATTGAGAATGTTTGCAGTATTATTGATAGGACCTCCAACCAGCTCAGGATGTTGGCTAACTGACGCTCCAGTTGGACGAATTTGGCACGATCTTCCTCAGAAGGACAGCAAACAACTCTATGGATCACTTCCAAACCGAATAACTGCTTGCATAAGGGCCGGAGGTGGGCCATCGCGTTATTGGCTTGCTCAATTCGTGAAGCTCTTTCTCTTGAATAAATCATCAAATCTTCCTGAAATTGTAATCACTAGTTTGTCTAGACACGTAAGTCACATACACAAATTTCCGTCCCATTCGGCAAATTCCTTCGTGTTTTCGAGTATATTTCAGGATTCTGTCTTCTGTCAGCTTGGAGCCTACATTCCAAAATTGAGCTGCGGCTGTTCATAAAGAATCCGTTCGTGGCTACTGTAGTGGCCACATGCTGTAGCATGTTTTGAAAGCAAGAGTGCTCGGACGCGTGCCAACGCCACAGCAGCCTGCAAGGAGCAGGGGCTGCAGCGCGCCAGCTGTGTGCAGGCGGTGAATGCCTCCCCGTCTTCCCCCTCACGGCCTCCATTTCCAAGTCAGTCAGTCATTGTTAACTTGTGTACACCTGTTCACCACTGTTTTTCAGCGGCCGCGTCTAAATGTGGAAGGGCACCTGACAGATGAGTTTATGGTTAAGAAAACTCTTCGTGGACTCACCGCAGCAGTGTGTCTTTCGTGTTTTAAAGTTTGCAGATCTCTCCCCCTTCACTTGCCATAGGATTTGCATCTCCCATAACGGTTTCGCATGCCCCTCTTCTGCACTTCCAGTGCATTATGTATCTTCTCATAGCGCTCATCCACCTATTCGTTGGGAGGGGATGCTGGCTAGTTGCTACTTGCTAGGTATACCAGGATTAAGGAAGAATAGGAACACACTGGGATTACTATGGTCTCTTACTGTTACTTCAGTCTTATCAGCATCAGTTTGTTGTCTTGCTTTTATAACTTTTATTTTTATTCTCTTTTCTACAAGTAATCAGACTCCATAATTACCAGTTCTCGTGTTCTGATCATTAAAATCTGTGATCTCCACTTTAAACTCTTCGACCACCAATCCCTCTCCCTGCGCACCTTATTTCGCTCTTACAAAGTATGTCCAATTTGTTTCTGTTCATCTTATGTGTAGAATGTTCTAATTTTTGTCAACTCTAACAGTTTTCCCCTCCTCACTGTGTTCCATTTCTTCTTACTTGCAATTGTTACTGTAAAACTAAGATAATTGGTAAATCGTAGAATTAACCAGTGAAACTTAAGATTTACCATTGCGGTGTGGTGAAGTCCGAAATTTCTCATTATATGCATAGATTTCGAACTTTTACCAAGAGACATTGGTAAATCGTAGGATTTATCAATGCAAACCGGTAAAAGCTGGATCGAAAACTGCCGCCTCTGTCATGCAGGTTCAGACAAGTTTCATTGTTGCCAATTTTGTGTTCAGATAAGGTTCTTTGTTGTCAATTATGAGTTCTCAGTCCGCTCACCGCTGCGTAGTTCGTCAGTGTCGAGAATCGTGTATACGGTCGGTCAACCTTGCGACTCTTTTTAGTGGTATTTCTTCTGCAGCTGTGCACTAGAATGAGTGATGTTATGCATAACAGATTTTACGAACTTTTTAGTGAAGCAGTGAATAAGGAGGACAACAAATTTTATGTAACTGCTGGGGAAACTAATGTTCTGTTAAGTGAATTGAAAGATGCAAAAATCGTTTCCAATAAAAAAAATCTGTTCACTACAGACGTTTGAAGCGATATGATGTTCTCAACATCGGACGTGAAGAGAAACTCGGAGCACTGGTGTCTGCTGGAAAAGAAGAAATTCGTTATTACATTAGTTTTGATGAACTGTTTAACGTACTATGAGAGACTCACATTGCTATAGGCCATGGCGGCCGAACACGGATAATTGTGGAATCGAATCGTAAGTACAAGAATGTGACTGGTGAATCAATCGTTGCTTGAGATTATGTGAACCATGTTATAGAAAGGAAAAAAACATTGAAAAGGAGTGTTGTTGTGAAACATATGACACACATCATGAATTCATGATGCCAAATTGACTTAATCGACATGCAGGCAAACCCAGACAATAAGTTGAAGTTCATAATTATATACCAAGATCATTTGACAAAATTGGTTATCCTCCGCTTACTAACTCCGAAAAGGGATGATGAATTTAACATATCATCTTTTGGACATTTTTACCACCTTATGTATCCCAAGTATCCTTCATTCTGATAATGGTAGTGTTTTGTAACCAATTCATTCAAAGTTTGTGGGTTGTGGAGTGATATAATAGAGTTGTGGGAAGCCGAGGCACAGTCAGTCTCGGGCATCAGTCGAAAGACCAAATCAAGATATCGAAAATATGTTATCAACTTGGATGGAAACAAACGAAACTTCAAAACGGTCTCAAGGACTGACGTTTGTGCAAGCAATAAAGGGATCAGAGGTTCACCATGTGAAGCCATGTTTGGGGTTCCAATGAAAATGGGCATTGTGACCACAGTTGTTCCACGTGATTTAATAAAAAAAAATATAAACACTGAAGAAGACTGGGAAAGTATGTTAAACTGGCTCACAGGAAACTGAAAATGACGGCCAAGGAATTAATTCCAGTGAATCAAGTACTGGAACGGAAGGAACCGAGGTGGAAAGTACGGCTGCAGCAGGTGGAGCACCAGAGACACAGGATTTGGCATTAGTTAATGACATTGGCACCAGCTGATGGTTGTGACGAGACGCTGATAACTTCCAACAGTGTTAATAAAGTGAAACGGAGTCGAGAAGCTGCCAAACAAGGTCTTCAATTGCAAGCAAAGAAAATGAAAGTAGCTCCATGTATGAAATTCCAAAACCTTCAGTTGGATGGGATGTGAGAATTAAAGTACCGGATGTAGACAGGGCAAAAATTAATGCAAAATCTATAATAGCTGTATTGATACATATTAAGGATGACTAATTTTATCAACTTGGTACCAAAGCTGGTAAACTGAAGTCATTGTACACTCGGAACCAATTTACATTGTGCAAGGAAAATTTTATCAACGTCGAAGAAGTAGCAAGAGAAGAAGTTAGCGTACAGGAAGCGGTTGCCAAATAATCTTTTTTTGGAGGACAAAGGTTCAAAAATGCAATAGCTTAACAAAATTTCAAGTAAATAAGCTTGTCTAATTTGTCTTCCATATTACGTAATTCGAGATGCCACAATAGTCAGCCTTATTGTAACAAAAATTAACGTACACTAGGTAACATTTTTTCAACATTTTTCACTAATAAGGAATCTTGCTCATTATAATCACACTGGAATGCAAGAATGTTTAAAATAAATTTACAATAAATACGAACTGTCAATAAATTGCTGATTTTTTTTAATACGATTTTACCAGTTGGTATGCCGGCCGCGGTGGCCGTGCGGTTCTAGGCGCTCCAGTCCGGAGCCGCGCTGCTGCTACGGTCGCAGGTTCGAATCCTGCCTCGGGAATGGGTGTGTGTAGTGTCCTTAGGTTAGTTAGGTTTAAGTAGTTCTAAGTTCTAGGGGACTGATGACCACAGCAGTTGAGTCCCATAGTGCTCAGAGCCTTACCAGTTGGTATGGGTACATCCAAAGATTTACCAACGTCTCTTGGTAAAAGTTCGGAATCTATGCATATAATAAGAAATTTCAGACTTTTACTACACCACGATGGTAAGTCTTAGGTTTCACCAGTTAATTCTAGGATTTACCGATCATCTTACTTCGCTCGTAGTGCGTGGCCTCGATGTATTTCCCTCCCGGAGAGCCGAGCTAGGGGAAATTTTAACTCCGAAATTATTTACGCAACGTCCCGTACCATGATCGTCTAAGGAAACGCTTACGTCATAGCTTCCCCACCTGTTTCCTCACAGACAGAAAGTGTTTCCAGCCATATTCAGACGCCCATCAAGATGGGACACATTCAGCATGCCACATGAGTAACATCAATTCAGTGATAAACTTAAATGACCTTGTTTGTGTGTAAGTCCACGAGTGGATTTAAACTTCGTTGTTTAAAATAGAACTATACGTTGATTCTACGCCAAAATAGCTGTTTTTGAAATAACATTTAATGATGCCTCTAAGTGGTTGTACGGATGAAAACAAAACACGTTTTCTGATGGGTGACAACAAGATGCTACATTATCTTTAAAAATGTACTCTCTAAAATATGAACATATCGCCACCAGCCACATGTTTGATGGAACCCATGTAATGATTCAACAGAGTTAAGGCCTCGCTTGTCATTATTTTGTCAGTCAGATAGTCAGTGGATATATAATACCATCGATTTCGCTAAATTCTTGACAGATTTTGTGTTGTTTTTACTAGAAACAGAAGCAGTCCCGTGAATTATTTTTCTGCTGAAGTGTCGCATATTGGGCACAAATATGGTAATTATGACACTGGCTTGTTCACTAAGTGACATGCAGCTCAGTTAGTAAGATGTGCCATCTGAAAAGGGTTTCCTGATCATTTGATAGTGGTGGTCGAGGATTTGCGATTTGTTGCTGGAAAAGGAACACTAAAATTACGAAATATCAGATGATACATTTATTTCCGACAGGCATACACAGAGTGTTTCTGTGGAGAAATAAATAGGTGTCATCTCGAATCACAAAGAAGATTGTGAATATTTTAACTATACAATGTGAGACTGCCAACGTTTATTGGAATTTCGGAGTTTCACTGACACTTGGTTAAAAGTCGTCGACGCTAACTGTAAAAAATAAATTATATTCGCAACGTAAACGCACCATCGGTGGTGTATAGACTGTAAGTTGTGCAATTCTCGGTGATAGCTAGAACGACCACCAGTGTGCATTAGTGTTGTTGCCAGGCCTAGTAGGGTATATAGAGGCCATGAACAATGTCACGTGATGAGAGAGTACTGTGAAAGACGCGGAGACACCACGTACTTGTGTGAGACAACGTTATCAGCACCTGACAGTTCGAAATGAGTCTCGTTACGACTCTCCTTTTCGACAGTTCCGCGATTCGTACAATATCCATAGTTGTAAGCTATTCAGATGTGCGAGTGGCTCATTGTTGGAATAAACGGGAAGATGAGGGCATGCGTACTCGTCAAGATTGCTCCCAGAAAGACGTATGACTACTAAAAGGGAGGAGCGCTGTATTTTGCGCCGAGCTCATAGTAACCCCTCTTCACATCTTCGACTGCCATTTGAGACCGAATAATGTATCCCGCCCAACATTCTGTGTCAACGAGCTCCATTGGTCAGAGATACCAGCAGCCGGACTAAGGAATCATCGTCCAGTATGTAGGCTGCCATTAACACAACGCAAACAGCTGCGTTTGGATTTGCACCGTGACCAGGAAGCATGGACTGCTAACGAATGCCGTCGCATTGTCTTCAACGATGAGTCGCAGAAGAGCTGCCCAGGATTAGAGAGTCTGAGACCTCGGGAGAGGACCCACTATTCCCATGTTTTGGACAGGCACAGATATATTACTCCTGGTACCATGGTGTGGGGAGCCAGCGGGTATGACTTCAGGTCACGTCCGGTAGTGATTGAGGGAACTCTGAGGAGACAACGGTATGTCATGCAATCCTGCTCCCTCATGTGTTACCTCACATGTGACAGTACTGTGGTGCCATTTTTCAACAGGGCAGTATTTATCCTTACATGACAAGTATGTCTATGAACTGTCTGCGTTCTGGAGAACATGTCGTCTGGGACTGGCTCTCCAAACTTCATTCCAGTGCCAATACTTAGGATCTCAAAGACCATTTTCAACGGTTGTGGGCTAGCTTGCCTCAGGAGAGGGTACAACGGCTTTGACACCATTCCGAACCTAATCATTCCATGCAGCCAGACAAGAGGGCGGTGCAGCGTCATGTCGATAAGTACGCCCTCAGCTTCGTTTTATTGCCCTTCCGCTTTTTTACTTCCCCTCTACATCTATCTCAGTTCTATTAATCACAAGGATTAACTGTCAGCTTTTCCACTTCAGATGATTAAGAACTTCTATCACTAAGTTACCTACTGGCTCACTCATCATACTCGAGGGCTCACTCCCTATTCCAAAACAAACGCGTACGCGTACGCTCTGTATTGACCAAGCGAGATGGCGCAGTGGTAAGCTCTCTCATTTGGGAGAATGACAATTCAAATCGCCGTACGGCCATCCAGGTTAAGGAAATTTCCGTGATGGCTCATGTGAAACAAAAGGCCGATTTCCTTCCCCAAGTCAGAGCTTGTGTTTCACCTCTAATAATCCCGTCGTGGACAGGCAGTTGAAACATAACGTCGTTTCCTATACACAAAGTTTTATATATTGCTCATGTATATGGAATCCATGTCAGATGGGTTAAGGAAAGACAGAAATCTCATTAAAGAAACAAGGAAGGTAGGATAAGGTTTTCAGTTTCATCGCAAAGGTCATTAGAGACTGATCACAAGGATAGGAAAAAAAAATCGGCCGTGACGCTTCAAAAGAACCATATCGTTATTCGTTGCAAGCGTTTTAAGGGCTTCACGGAAAGCTAAACTGTAAGGTTCATGCATACGTTCGAAGCGTTTTTCCATAAGTACACAGAACAGATACAAGTAACAGATGCTTTAGTCATCAATAATATATCCTCCTTCACTATTTACAACAGTCTGCCAATGCTGGGCAACTTTTCGCGACTGTGGAACTCACGTGGGTTTTGAGGCAAAGAACTCGTCAGTCAATGTTCGGAGCGCATTTTCATCCGGAAAGGAAGTTCGTTGAAGGTTGTCAGAAAGTGTGCGGAAAGGATGAAAATCTGAGGGCGCAATATCAGGTGAATAAAATGGGTGCAAAATGACATAACAACCCAACTGTTGTACTCATATAGTGCTTTTGGCAGTCTAGCAGAATGAAGACGGGCGTTATCGTAACAATTCATTCATTCCTCCTGGTCGGTGATCTTGGACTGTGCCTGCAAATATGTCTTAAGCAGTTGACAGTAAATGTCAACTGTGATGGTTACTCCTCTGGGGAGCAATTCGTTGTTCAAAACACTGTCGCTTTTCCACCAGATGCGTAAGATCGTCTGTGGATGCGAGCATGTGTTTGTACGGGGAATTACTGCTTTGTTTGGGCTCACTCATTGCTTTCTTTTCCATATGTAAGTACGAAGACAGCGTTTCTCGTCACCAGAATACAGGGTAGGAATGCCTGATGTAAACCACTCATTGATGACGAGCAACAGAAATGAACATGTGGCCACCAGCTGATTTTTTGTGATTTTGGCTTAGAGCATGCGATACCCGATTTTTGAACCTTTCCCATTGGATGCAAATGTCTCACTATGGTGGAATGATCACAGTTACTTGCCGTGCTCTGCTCAATGGCATTATCTCCATACACGGCGCAAATATTTCTGGCTGTCTGCGTTGCTGCCAATCCTCTATTGAACTCAGACAGAAGAACGTGTCGGAAATGTTCAGATTTCTACACTTGAAACTCCATTTTCTAGCGTCCACAGCTCCACTCATCTTGCAACGACAAAATGAGAATATATTAACTGAAATAGCAACAGTGAATTACAAATAAAAATGACATTCGACAAATAAACTACCGCCGTCCTCGCGTGTATGGTCCCTCGCAGAAAGGGCAGTTCATATGACCAGGCTTTCATTGTCAGAGGAACACAGGTGATGCCTTTCATAATGAGAAATGACAGAAGCTAATATCTTGCGAAAACCCATTTGGAAACTTCAAATAACTGTTTTTCCAGGTGAAATAAAATTCTTCAATACCGTACATATTACTCCCGCTTAATCGGTATGAATAAAATTAGACCAATAGCAATTCGGATTGAATCTAACAAAGAATCCTTAATTGCATAAATAGCATGTTAAGAAGCTGTATTGTATGTAAATGGAATGTTAAGAAGCTGTGCTGTAGAACTCCATGAAAAATGGCCTATGCCTCACACTTTAGTGGTCTATAGTGTCGGATGTATGTGAAGGTGCTACTCAGCTCATGAGTTGAGAGATACTTCCGTTGTACGCGACTGCTCGCTTTTTCGGCGACGTAAGGAGGAAGGCACATTCCTTTGGCTGAGTGGAGCCCGGTAGGAGACACTCTTTCCTCTACAGGGAGCGGTCTCCGTGCTCTGGCGGAACGCCCCCGTCTCCCGCAGCCTCACTAGCCGCTTGTGTGGGCCCCTTGTGTCGCCCTTTGTTCTCCCCAGGGCGGGGGCGGGGCTGACACAGAAGACGTATCTGCAGAGCATGCGGGCGGATATCCGGCCCGGCGCGGTGCTACGAGAGCCGCTCTACCGTATCACTGTTGTAGAGCGCCTAATGTTCCGGAAGGCTTCTTTTGTACGGTGACGTACACACAGTAGAGTCTGAAAGTGAATATACTACTCGAAGGGTGGCATTGAATTAACTATCAAATAAACCACTTCACGTTTGTACGGTAAAGGAGACCCTCCGTATTTACCACACAATCGAGTTTTATCAGAAGTTAACATATTACCATGAAATAGGTTAGGCTGTTGCCCATGGTTTTCCTCCTAAACCCCACCCGCACCCTCACCGAAAACATCTGAAATATTCTTTAAGCGAAGTATTGTCGTCTGTAGTCCTGAAATTACGACGTTCTCCATTAATTTTCTTGACAAAACTAGAAAACCTCAATCACCCGCCAAAAGTGTGCATCACCTTGTATCATTGATCCGCAACTTTATGAGACTGTTACGCTTGAGGGAGCTCACATAGCTCTCTGTTATCCTGAATGGCGTTAAGCACCTAACTACACGTTTGAAAGAAAATAAAAATTGAATTTTTTTGAAGTGATGATAAATAACAATTGTACGTTCAGATAAATGAACGTCTGCGGTTCGTACATTTTTTACTAAACTGAGAAATAATGAGCCCATGCGACAGTTGATTCTGCTTATTGCTAACAGTTTTTATGTGAATCAGCTATCGCATAGGCTCATTATTTCTCGGTACACTGATGTGCGTAGGTACTTAGTATTTGCACTTCAACCGTTCACTTACCTTAATCAGTCATAGTTTCTTCAGCACATCAAAGCATCGCAAGTTCCTCCATTCAATCTCAGATTTTATTAAAGTATCTTTCATTTCGTTAAAATTCTTCAGTATCGTTTATTTCAACAGTAAATTTGAAATTATAACAACCAAATTTATATGGAATACACAGATACCATGAGTTACAGTTCTGGGATCTTAACATTAGTGCGTGCATTGATTTTAACTACAGTTCTAAAATGTATAATGTGTAACCCGGAGAAGTGCAGATACTTTTATATGCGGTAATTTAGTATGTACACACATCAGTTCTCCCCCGCCCCCCCCCCCCACTTTTATATGCGGTAATTTAGTATGTACACACATCAGTCCCCCCCCCCCCCCCCCCCCCCCACCGGCATCAGTCTGTCTTCCCGCAAAAACCTCACATAATTTACTGCGTGATGTTTTCGGCTTGATTGTAACTGCACCACTAAGTGGACTACGCCTGCAGTATAGACTGCGTCCCCAATTCAACATCTAACGTGCTGCCCACGGGAAAATAAGCGTTCATGGCTTGTTCTTGCCACGTGCACTGGGAGCTACTAACCAAGCTAAAAATATACCCCTCTTAATAGCTATAATTATTAGTCCCCAAATGAAGGAGATATCGATGTAAAGTTGTTCACTACTCCATCCTCAGCCATCAATAAAAATATATGCACTTACGCCCATTACACGCTGTATGAACACACTAGTTACAATACCGGCGTTGCCTGGTTGGTTGATTCGGGGGAGGGGACCAAGTAGCGACGTCAGCGGTCAGGGCCCTTTTCAAAGGAACCATCCCGGCATTTCCCTAAAGTGATTCAGGGAAACCACGGAAAACCTAAATCAGGATGGCGGGACGCGGGTTTGAATCGCCGTCCTCCCGAATGCGAGTCCAGTGTGCAATCCACTGCGCCACCTCGCTCAGTGCGTTGCCCGGACATTATATATCGCGTGATGGCATGAGAATCATTCTCCCTGTCAGATAAATACAGACCTGTATTCCATTAAATGTGCGACGTATATACTGTACATTTAATTAATCAATGGTGACATAAAATATTATTTATCTAAAACAGATGAGAATCAAAAGTGCAGTAAAATGCAAAAATGTCAGTCAGTTAATATGTGGAGACAGCAGTGGTGGTAAGGCGCCAACTGCCCGCAGCTGGGGATGTCGGTGCTGTGACAGTGCTGGCGGCGAGCTGCTGGCGACGCTCAGTCTCGCTGACTGGCGTGGCCCTGGCGTCGTGGTGGACACCGGCGACGAGAATGCTTCGGCCTCAAAATTCAGCCATATTTATGTCACACTGAGGTGCATTTGCTTCACTAAAATCTGGCACCTAGTCACGTCGTCCATAACAAGAGACTTTCCATGGTGTGGGAACACTGACCTGCCTGCTGCTGTTGTTACTGCTGTGCAGTGCAGTTTTCTGCTAAACGCAGCTAGCCTCGTCGCGTAATCTACTGACGTGCGAGTACTTCTGACCCACATGTCGCCAAACTGCGGCCTCTAACCTGTGACTGCTAGTGCATTATTCCATGGTGGCTTTCTCGCTACTTATTAATATTTCTGTTAAAAGGCTGAGGAGCGGCACGACACGCCACAGGAAGATGTACTGAGCAAACGTAATTTTAAAGTCTTCACCAGCCGGCACTGAGTCAAGCCAAGCCAGACTAGGCTGCAGTATCGCAACCAGAGTGACAAAACAGGCAGGAGAGTTGATACTGGAAACTTCGTGGCTTACAACTGAGGCCATTGCCACACACCGCTCGAGCAAGATGTCTGAATCGACAGTTCAGGAATATGACCTTACTGTGAAGAGAAGATTCCGACAGAACTGCAAGGTGCCGTAAAACATGGCCTATTAGCCCACCGGGCCACATTTGGTCATCTTCGCCAAGACATAATGCCATTACCTCCAACGGACAATTTCAAATACTCGGGCACCCCAACCCTTCTATATTCCCATTGCAGTGAGCCGTCTTCGAAGTAGGGCCTTTGATGTGCTGACTAACATTCGCCGGATGACTACTAACTTGGAGACTGCTGACAAGAAGACTTCGAGTCTTCTACCACCGAGTCACTGGGGCCAAAGTGACAGTGTTTGGTGCACTGTCAAACTGTCGCTAGCAGCTGCTGCTGCCCTCAGGCTTGCATCTCTGAGCGTACAGTGGCATCCAAGGGTTTCCTCTGCTGGAGAGGCCGTGACTTGACTTTGCAGTATCACAACTGCCACCGTGCCGTGCAGAGCTGCTGGAAGCCTACTGGGGCACACTCTTCGATGTACAACAGTGTGCTGTGCCCTAGTAAAATGCGCCCTCGAGCTGTTGGCCGTCGCCGCCTGACGAGTGACGCCTGCCGTCAGCCGGGCCGGCTACCGTGCACGGCGCCGCTCTTGCATTAGCTACCGTGACTTCGCCTGTGGGTGCGAGGGACTGCTGTGTGATGCATCTGCTGCCGTCGCTGCTGCTACCGCGATGATGGTTCAGTTGTAACAGCGAAACTGATAAATGTATAATTCGCAAATGCTGTCTCAGTAGCTCTCAGGACGCCTGACATACACTCACCACAGTGTTCCACCCTAAAGCCGTCGGCACACGGACCGTGCATCCGAACGTTGAATGTTGAGCGCGCCGAGTTTCTGACGTCATAGCGTAGAATAGCACGTTCGGGAGTCTTTACGAACGTGCAGAGCAATATCTGGCATGTCATACATCCTGAGCGTTGACCAATCAGATGGCACATCGCCACCTACGTCACACGCACGCCATCTCCCTTCAGCATTGAGCTTTGAGGCGCCATATTGGCATTGAGTACAAGCCTACACGTATATATGTCGTTTCTGAGCACCAGCAAATTGAGAATCATTTGAAAACCTTTTCTTAACTGCGTCATTCGTTGCAATAAAATGAGAGACATCATTTTCGTGGCAAAAGAATTATTGTAACTTGGGTATTATGAGAGTATATCATTTGAAGGTAGCGACAGACGGAGGATCCACGGAAAACACATTGTTCTTGGTACAATTTGTTATAATTAAATTTCAGTTAGTAACATAGCTACGATTAAAGCTTTTAGCAACTGGCAAGAACTTATAAGAGGGCCCTAAATGATTTGTCACTTCAGCGCAGTGAGTAGCGTCGATGAATCAAGACCAGATACGTGATCTGAGATGGTTCGCATCTCGCAACGTATAAACATTTTTTTCATAATATTCGCGTATATGATAGGTTCTCATGCTTTATTGTTAGTTTAATGTAAGTATATACAATATTTTTAATGTAAGTATATACTACAGTATTTGATGGTATATAAATATAAGTTCACCTTTTTTTTGAGGAGTGAGTCTGTTAGATAGGCGAAATCTACAGGACAGCTTGCTCTATTTGTCTAAAGATATTTTGTTCCTTTTAAATTTTTATTTTTATTTTTTAGTTTCGTGATTTACATGTTGTAAAGTTTCTGCTACAGGGTAGGAACAATGATCAAGTAAGAATGACTTTAGGGCTTTACTAAAATGGGGGGAAGATAAAATAGTTTTTATCTTATGTGGAGAACTATTGCAAATTTGTGTCCCACCGTTTGTAATGGAAGTTTTATAAGCCTGTGTCCTTATTGATTGGACATGGTACTTTCCTATATGTCTTAAAACATGTACATCGATATTGAAGTTTTTATTTGTGTGTATTACATATAGAACAACGTGACTAGGATATGAACAATGGAGAAAATGTGCGTTTTAATAGAGCTAACGTGGGAATTTTACGCAGCCTGTTGAGTAAACAGTGTGATTTACGAACTAGAAACATTCCACAACGCCGCTGGAGTGCGTTGCGATCGCGTATACCATGTTGGGGCCTGCGTACCGTATGCACAACTCGCATCGTTCCTGAGCGTTCAGCAGCACGTTGAGCTTGGCACGCTCAACGTTAACGTTCGACAGCACGGTTCCGTGCGCCGACGGCTTAAGTCATCCTGCATCAGCTACAGTCTCTGCCACCGACCCTTACAGCACCGAACTGGTGCGCTTGCTGCACGGTGGACCGTCTATCCAGTGTTACATTCGAGACACAAGACATAGTGTAGTGGCCTACAGCTGTTGACTGCCCTCGGCAGATCTGGTGGTGCCAATTTTCTCTAAATCCTTTGTGCACCTTTCTCATTGAATTACTCAGTGCATGTACGATCTCGTAGAAGGAGTATCACGTGCGTTTTGCGCCTTCATGCGATTGACGCACAGGAGTAGTAAACTGCTAAATTCGATTCTCCTATATCAACGTTTTATCATGGTCCAGTCATTACCATACTAAGATGTATAGAGAGGCCACAGAAATTCAGAAACAAAAAAACAGCTTCACTAGAAAAAGAGAGCTGAAATTATGCATTGTGTGGGGGTTAGTGCTTAATGAAGCAAAAAGCGCCAACTCGTTTCGCCTGCGATCTTCGTAGGATGTCGGTGCGACTCAGAGATGTGTGGCAGTGCTCGGTTGACGACGTGAATATAGCGTTGTGTGGTTACGAATAAACGATTCGCCAGCGTCGGATAGCTTAACAAATTTCCTTTCAAAAATCAACTGAATTTCTCCTGCAATAGGAGACTAAACATTGGGTACACAAATGTGCCTTACACAACGTTCCAAGCTACGTTGATGCGTAATTTTACAGATGAGCTTTCTACTCGTGTTCGTTAACGATAAAATTATTTTCCTGAACAGCGTTAATGGCAGTGGCAGTGGACATTTCGCTTAGTGACTGTTCAAAATTACTGGTATTATGGCTGTCGTTGTTGTGTGAAAACATGGTTTCGTGCGCCATTGTGAGGATGTACATGAAGTAAGTGAAATGTATATTGTCTAAACAAACAGAAATTGGACAGTAGTCTCTCTATTAGGTCGCCACCACTGGGCATTCTTGGATCGTTCGCATAGTAGTGAGGTAGTGATGAGGTTCAATTGAGAACAGGTACTTCAGTTTCAGTGTTTATTCTGATGGTAAACTGATAAATCGTATGCCGTATTTATATTTTTAGCCCTAAGTGTGCATAAATTTGGTCATAACTCTTCAATGCAAACTATGTCGATCACAGTACTTTTATGTCAACTTGACACAGATCATAGACGCCAGCCTACTGCCACAGTTTAACTTCTAATATGCTACTTTATACTCGCTGATACTCTACGTCAGCCACTTTGAAAGTGGCCATTATTGTTGGAATTATACCAGTTACTATAAATAACCACCTCTTTAGTGTAATGTAAGAGTAATAGGGATTTTTAGATGTATCTAACACCTTGAATATAGAATAATGACGAGTGTATTGAGTCAGTACACAGTAACGCCACTTGTTTTCAGGGCCCAAAAGCTTGAAAATGATTTTCAAACCCTATTCTGTGCATAATTGCGTCACCACCCCTTCGACCTTTCTTGTCACGGCCCTCGTGGCCTACCCCCCCGCCCCCGCCCTCGTCGGAAGCCCGAGTCCTCCCTCGGGCATGGGTGGGTGGGTGTCGTCCTTAGCGTAAGTTAGTTTAAGTTAGATTAAATAGTGTGTATGCTTAGGGACCGATGACCTCAGCAGTTTGGTCCCATAAGACCTTACCACAAATTTCCAATTTTTCCCTCGCCCCTCCTGCCCTCCCCCCAAGCCTACCTCAATTGTCCACCTCTCCCAGGGATGAGCCGGACCTGAAAGGTATCTTTTTGGAGAAACTGCAGTAACAGAGTGAGGTAGCAGGCATTTGTCATGTAGACATATTGCCATTTGCGTGCTGCGGATCCATATTAATTTATGCCAGTGACCCGCCGTAGCTTCGCACATGTAGCACTGAGTATCTATAGCTGAACGGTCTATCTGATGCAGCGGTAATTTTGTATACAGGCCACTGTATTATTTAAAATTAAAATTCAGAGAACAACGTTAGATAATTGAATATCATCGCTTTCATATAACTTAAACGATGTAAGGAGTACACGCTAGGAATCTTCTCAGGAGACAAAATTTTGTCATTCCCGTACGCAGTTGGCGTTCAGAGTGACCTCACGTGACAATGATTGGAGTTGCGAGCTACCACGCAACCGGGTCTGCCCAACTGTAGTGCCCGGCGTCAGCTGTGTGACCTTTTTCCCCACTTTTCTCTTCACACCCCTTAATCTGTACTTACCAGCTTGATATCTGATGCGTCCCGCATCCGTAGGTCGTTCAGGAAGTCAGCTGTAACTTGGGCTCGCCTCCTACTAATGCCAGTTCGCGACGGACAGCGACCGCAGTCAGGTGGCCGTATGCCAGTCTCCTGCGCCGCCTTCTTCAGGAACCACTCAATTTATAAGTGAGAACTCTATCAAAGTCCCTGCAGTAGTTGCTGAGATTACCCGAACACAGACGGAAACTGTGGCAGGGGACTTCAGTTCATACATACTGCCCAATCACATTGTGACCACATGTCAAAAGCTTGAATAAACCACCTTTTGCAGTGCTGACCGCCGTGATACGTGGAGGAAGGGAGGGAGTGTGGTTCTGGAAGGTGCCGATGAGGATCTGGATCCGTGCCGACTCCAGTGTATGTCCAGCCGGGCTAGGTTTCTTAGTTGAAGATCCATGGTGTGAACAGCCCAGTCGAGGTGGTCCCACAGGTTCTCGACTGTATTTAAATCTGGGGACTTTGGTGGCCATAGTAGTACAGTGAACTTATCCTGGTGTTCTCGGACCACGTATGTTCACTACGAGCTGTGTAACTCGTTGCATTGTCCTGCTGATAGATGTCGTTCTGCCGACGGAAAACTATCAGCATGTAGGGGTAGACATGACCACCAAGGGTAGATGCATACGTTTTGATTCATTCTGCCTTCCAGAATGACGAAATCGCCTAGGGAATTCCTCAGACCGTAACGCTCCCTCCTCCGGCCTAGACACTTCAGACGATCCTTGCGGGGTGTTTGCTTTGACGTTCCACCCCGTACACGCAAACAGCCGTCTGTCCTATGGAGCTTAAAACATGATTCATATGAAAAGGCCACTTGCCACTTGCCACTAGTGGACGTCCAGTTGCGGTATTGCCGCACAAATTCCAGCCTTCGTCGCCGATGAACAGCAGTCAGCATCTGGGCATGAACCAGGCACCTCCAGCGGAGGCCCACACGCAGCAATGTTCGCTGAACGATCACTGAAGAGACACTGTTCGAAACCCCGTGGTACATCTGGTAGGTCAGTTGCTCAACAGGTGCGCGTCTCTTCACTCGTACACATCTCAACAGCCGTCGTTCACTCTCATCTGTGGCCCCTGGTGCACCACAGTTGCCTAAAAATGCCTCTGAGCTCTATGGGACTTAACATCTATGGTCATCAGTCCCCTAGAAATTAGAACTACTTAAACCTAACTAACCTAAGGACATCACACAACACCCAGTCATCACGAGGCAGAGAAAATTCCTGACCCCGCCGGGAATCGAACCCGGGCGCGGGAAGCGAGAACGCTACCGCACGACCACGAGCTGCGGACGTACCACAGTTCCCTCGGTGCTACTTTTGGGAAAGTATGTTTTAACCGCGGCGGCACGCGAACAGTTTACAAACTTAGTCGTTTCGGAAATGCTTCCAATCGTGGCCCGAAAGCCAGTGATCGTGCCCTTTTGAACGTCAGATAAATCGCTGTTTCCGAATTACGCGTCCCCACGACGCGCTTTATATACCATCCACTGCTAGTGCCGCCTCTGCCGTCGGTGAGTGGTTACTGCACGTTGACATCTAACGTAGGCGGTGGTCACATTAAAGTGACTGAACAGTGTATTTATAGAAGAGGATAGATATCTGCGATTGGATATAAAAACGAAAGAGCTTGCATTCTGAGGACGACTGCATTTGTTCTGAAATTTATATAACTGAGTTTTTAAAAGATTATTTATATTCCACTTTTCGCAGTTGCTCTGCAAAGATATTTTGTACCAGAGAACTATTACAACTCCCTGGTATTTTTCATGGACGTTGTGCAATTACTGCTTGCCTTTTAATATTACTATATTTGGCATAGTTGATGCCGTGTGCCCGTCACCTTTGTCTAGCTGAAAGGTGCTGATCTCTGTAAATTATTGGACTAGCCATCACGTTTGACAGATTTTGTGAGTGGTTTCCACAGATTCGGAAGTTTGCAGAGTAAACCACTAGTGTAGACGAAATCTCTACGAACTTGAGCCTAAAAGAAATTCAGGGACTGCGTACTTCTCAGATAACCATACGCAAATTTGTTGGGAACTTGATCTTCACCATTACATTACCATTCGGATGTAGGTGTCGCATGATATATTATCAGAGGACCATTTAGAATTGGCTGCATGTTATTGCCATTTATGTGTGTCTCACTGGACGACAGAAGTCTATTAAGGGCTTGCATAATTCCTATAATTATAGATTGCATATGTAAGTTGTGCTGACCTCAAGTTTCATTTTAACCCTTTGCTCCCTATTGTTGCGTCTAATTGAATCGCGCCTGCAGCTAGGCAATCCAGTTGTACAGATTTGCGAAGCGGAGTGCTGTCGCAGTTTCCCCGATTATGCTTGTCAATGAATTGCATGCATTTCTTGACTTTTCCTCATCACAAATGTGAGTTACATAATTTGGGGAGATGATCTATCCACTGATGTGCGTCCGTTTTCTGTGTGGCTTGTAGTTCTACTAGTCCTACCACACCCATATCCTAGGAAAACGAGACGACTGAAAATATTTTATTCGTATTGTTATTTCTAAGAAATAGTCACGCAGGAAAGAAATTGGTGGTTAAAGTGTCTGTGTTAGGGTTAGAATCAGTGCCGATTTGATACGTACCAACACAAATACATTGTACGACTTCTTTAATTTATTCACTATTTTTATCAATATCGACAACTTTTGTTTTCGATCAGTATTGTTTGAGATCCCAACGGTAATGTTTGCATATGAATTAAAGGTAATAATCATATTTGTTCATAAATAATTGGAACAGTGTCAGCGAGATACAACTGTAGCTTAAAGTAAAAGCGTAGAAGGAGAAACAGCTTTTCCCGACAGGTATAAAAATATCGTAGTATACCTTGGCCCACAAAGGTGACCCCAATAACGGCAGCCACGTTCGAATTGCACCTCTCTGCGCGTACAGCGGCCAGTTTGTTTGGCTACATTCTTGGCAGACGTTCAGCATTGCAGAGCAGATCAAATCAGAGCAGTGCTGTGAATACAGCGTCCCTCTGTGAAAGTCATCACGGTTGCTAGAGAAACGGTTCGTCTGGCAGCATTGCGTAGAAGTAACGGTGTGAAGTGTCCACTTTCGTGGTCGCTGCGCGAGGTATTATGTCACCACAACAGATTTGTCGCAGCGTAATAGTGGAATACTGGTTTACTAAATTTGCTCAACAGCGTACCACTGAATTTCCTTGCAATATTATGTCATTTTAAGACACACAGTTCAGGAGGTATGACGTCGTAAACGTTGAGATGTGTGTAAAAATTAGAAATAGGTTTTGCTTAAAGCGGAGTGCAAATTACTCGGACTATATTCATGTAGTGTTTCCTAATGAGAGCACTTAGCGACTTACAACAAACTTCAAACATAATTTCTATCCTTTTCCAGACTACTTCTATCTTACATACTTAACGTCATATATTTAACACACTAACTCATTTCTAAAGCGATCAGACGTTTGAATCTTTTTTTTTTATGAGAGTTGGGTTCTTTAAAGACTTGGTGGTGGTGGGGGGTATAATGGTTGAATTTAATCCGAAAGGAAAGAGCTTTATGTATTGTACAATTTGACAAACAAGAGGGAATCTGTTAATGGTCGACGTCGTGAGGCTCTTGGTAGTAGAGGAATAGGTGCATGTACGTTGACATCCGTACAGAATGTCGAAAGAGGAAAAAAAAGTTCATAGCTTACTACATTTTCGCTGTTCATGCTTCAGCATAAAGTATGGCGTGACGGCGTAACGGGTCCAGTTGGTCGTAGGCCGCAGCAGTTAGGCGAATATGAAAAGACTCGCACAAGTTTGTGTGAAGAGATCCATTAAACTGGTCCCCAGATTGATGACCACTTCACATGTATTATCATGAATACGATAGCGTTAATACAGAACGCAGAAGACGAAGTACGGCCGTCCACAGAAATGTGACCAGAGTGGGAAGGACTCTAAACTTTTTTCGGGAAGCCATAATATTATCCCACTTCGACTTGCCATGTGTTCGCTGCATCACGAGAAATCACTTATTAAAGTGTAAGAGACTTCCATAAGAATAAAATCTCGGTATTCCAGAAGGGGGGGGGGGGGGAGCAAGTTCTCCCCTCCATCCTCCCCACACGTTGCGGACCCTATTCACAGGAGCATAAATGTTCAGTGTACTGTTAAGGATTAAATTCACGTAATCTCCGAAATACAATGTAAAACAATAATTAGATCAAATAATTTACAGGACTACGCTTGGCATCCGGGAAGTGCGCAAGAAATTCCGTTGCAGTGTAGGGATCTTATTTTTAGCCGATAACCATCTTAGTTCATTGCACGTTTTAACAATTTTTGTTTAAAATATGTGATGCTCATTAATTAGAAATCAGAAATATTCGTAAAAACGAACTCTGCTAGCATGTTTCTATGTTAGATGACCTCAAGGTAAAGGGGAAAAAAATACTGTATTAAATAGACTTCTGCTCGATAATATTCTAGGTGATGACTTTAATACAGATGAAAGTGATGGTACAAATCAGGATGTCTCCCTTGACTCTTCGCTTCGCTTTCCCAATGTTTTAACAGTGTTCACTGCTGAGCTGTACACTGCGCTAAGGGAACTGGGAAGAACAGGCGTTATAAGACATAAAAACGTGCTACTATCAGTATATGTGATATGCTTGCAGGTTACTGGTACAGGCCTAGTGCAGTCTTGTGGCGGTTGCTGCAGCTGCTGCGTGCTGCCCCCACTTCTTCCCCTCACATCTTCCCCCACCGTCAAGTGCACCCTCCCCTCCCAAGTCCCCACTACCACCCTTGCGGATATTGAACTGTAGCCAGGAGCGGAGAGCTTCGGCAAGAAGCTCTGATACTTCGCAAGATGTAAAAATCTGCAAACGCTGCAGAAGTACATAGCACTGGCAGAAGACTGTTCACTGGCCGGACTAGCAACCCATTAGACGACAAGTTGACAAAAAAGGAAGATGGCAGGGAATTGTAGATGCGTCAGAATGAATTTCGCAACCTCTTCGTAATTAATTTAGAGGGGTCATTTCCGTGGAGCTAATTATAAGCGAGATTGTTGTTGATTTAAATAAGTCACAGTCTGGTTTGAGCCATTAGTTTTACAAATAGCATTACTCTGAAAACTTGAATTATTGTTTACATTGAACACATAACCAAGAAGGATGAATGGTCGGCTCACTATCATCGTCCAGTAACTGTGTACATTATTATAGATACTTTTACTAATTTCCCCTGTTGGTTGTCGGTGCATAAGTCGCTTACAATCGTTCAGAAATCTTACATATGTCCCAAATGGCGTTACTTGTTTAGATACATCATATTCGTCTCGAATAATCTTCATTAATGTGAATTAAGTACCCTGGAAAATTTGATTGTGTGGCCAGCACCTGCTAATGAAAGCAGTCAGGTCAGTGGTCAAAATATTGTCCACAAAGATACAATCATAATCACGGCTGTACATTCAGAAACATGCCTGAGAATAGCTCCGAAAACATATCCCATAAGGCCTATGAGGTGAGATGATGTGAAATAAAATTGGCAGCGAACACACAACGATAGGTACCACATGCATAGTGTCGAAAATGGAACGCCTTATATACTCCAGAAATTGTATTACACACACCTGCTTCTCGCTCGGTAACTTCCTAGATAAACTAATTAGGACAGGTCTGGTGTTCGCAGGTCCGCTTGAGAACTCTAGTGTGCTTGTAATGTTCTTCAAACGATCCTGACGAGTTCGGTGTTCGACGAAGTGGCGTATTGTTTTCCACCTACACAGTGCTATGGGCGAACAGACTGAAGCATATAATCTGACAGTATGTGCATGTATAAATTCCCAGTCAGGCACAGTGATAAACATATTACGTGCCACCATTCCATCCCTTTTATTAATGCCTAACGCGAGAATATTTGCACTGCCACTCTGAACGGTGCCCTCCTGGTGAACAGGATGCATTACCTCATGTAGGTTTCGGCGTGCTCATACTGTTCCATGAGGATACAAATCTTCTTTTCGGGAGGATGTCGGTTGAAATCGCCGTTTGGCCATCCAGATTTAGGTTTTCCGCAGCTTCTCTAACTCGTTTGAGGTAAACGCCGGTTGGTAACTCTGATTGTGGAAAGATATCAGCAGCGTCCTTTTCACGGCCTGTGCTACGTCTTTAGAGCCACGTCGTCTGCGAGACGTTACACCTTTAATAATACTTTCTTCTTTAGATTCCAACGGCGCATAACAAAGTGTATGGAGTTGCATCAGTTCATAGGGCATTTCTTCATGCTTTGACGGTCAGTTAACTGCCTTTATAGGTCCACGTGATGTGAGAAGAAAAAAAATCGCAACACCAAGGAGGAGTTGGGTGAGATAAACTAAAGTTGGCAGACGTGTTTGTATATCTGAAAAAGTCTATTCGATTTCACACTTGTCTCACAAGAATGGCGTTAGTAGCGCCACTATGAGGATTCAAATCAGGTTTGCTTTAAATACTCTGTGTTGTTCGTGAGCGTGAGTTATGAGATCGGTTGTGGTAGGTTGACGTTAGTTACGAATGCCTTAAAGCAACGAAGACGCCACTATCAACACCTAACTGAGTTTGAACGAGGTCTGTAGTAGGGCTACGAGAACCTGAATGTCCCTTCTGCGATTTTGTAGAAAGACTAGGCGGGAATGTATCCTCTTCACATGATTGCTGGCAGCTGTGGTCACGAGAATGTAAGGACGCAAGAAGACCGGGCTCCGAACGGGCACATGGCACTATTGAGAGAGAGAGAGAGAGAGAGAGAGAGAGAGAGAGAGAGAGAGAGAGAAGACAAAAGTGTTCGGCGTATGGCTCTGGCGTATCGCCCTGCATCTACAGCAGCAATCTGAGCAGTAGTTGGCGCCACAGTGACACAACGAACTGTTACAAATCGGTTACTTCGAGGACAGCTGCGAGACAGATGCCCTGTACCGTGCATTCCACTGGCCCGAAATCACCCCCATTTGCGACTTTAGTACTGTCAAACGAGAGCTAATTTGAGGGAAGGGTGGAGGTCAGTTGTTTTTTCTGAAGAAATCTGGTTCTGCTTCGGTGCCAGTGATGGCCGTGTATTGCTTACGAGGAAGCCGGTTGAGGGCCTGTAACCAACTTGTTCGCACAGGTTATCGGCTGGGGTGCGATTTCGTTCGGCAGTAGGAGCACTCTTGTAGTTATCCCACGCACCCTGACTGAAAATTTGCACGTCTGTCTGGTGATTCGGTCTGTGCGATCACAAGATCTGTCTCTGATCTAGCACATATGTGATATTATTAGACGACAACGCCAGCCTCCCCCGCTGCGGGTCCGGGGATTAGAATAGGCCCGAGGTATTCCTGCCTGTCGTAAGAGGTGACTCAAAGGAGTCCATCCCCCTCACGGGGGTAGTTAGCGCCTGCGTCCGGAGACGGACGGTTTCACGACCTATAATCGTGGTCTTTTTAGTTTTTCACTTCTCGTTTCTTCCTTCCTTTTGTTTCTTCCTTCCTTTTTGTTTCTTCCTTCCTTTTGTTGGTTCCTTCCTTTTGTTGGTTCCTTCCTTTTGTTGGTTCCTTTCTTTGCTCTTCTCTACTTCACTGTCTTCCTTACTCTTTCCCTTGACTTCTCCTTGCCTTCTCATTGCCTTTTTCTCCTTGCCTTCTCATAGCCTTCCCATTGCCTTCTTCTCATTGCCTTCTCATTGCCTTCTCATTGCCTCCTTCTCCTTGCTTTCTCATTGCCTTCTTCTCCTTGCCTTCTCTGGTCTCCGCCTCGGCGTTTGAGACAGTCTGTCCTCTTTCTCCCTCTCTCTTCTTTTTCCTCTTCTTCCTTCCTCCCTGTGCGTGTCTGAAGGCCGACCCACGCGTTCGCACGCGTAGCCGGTGACGGGGTAACGCGTAAGTCCCCGCCCTGGATAGACATGTAAGGCACGCGCGTACCCCCTGGTAAAGGCCAGGCCCGGGGAGGGGTGATTGCCTGAGCTGATACCTTCTGACCATGCCGATTGGTCCCTCCGTCCCTTTCTCGGGAGGTGTGACCTGAGGTGTAAACATTCACCTAAGGCGGGAGTGCCCTCTGAGAGGGTCCCCACAAGGAAGGAGCGCGCCATCGGAGACGCTGGCAATCATGGGGGATTCCTCCGCAATGGATTCTACTCCATCGCTTTCGACTTCGACCCACAAACGGAAACGTGACCAGCCAACAGTGACAAAAGTACTACCGCCTGCCCCACAGTTCCTCGTAGTTTCTCGATCTGAGGACGGAAAGGATTTTTCCTCTGTCAACCCTTTCGTTATTCAGAAGGGCGTAGATGCCATAGCCGGATCTGTCAAATCTTGTACCAGGTTGCGTAACGGTACCTTATTACTAGAAACTGAGAGTGCCTTTCAGGCACAAAAACTGCTTCGGGCCACACTCTTGTACACGTTCCCTGTCCGGGTGGAGGCCCACCGCACTTTGAATTCGTCTCGTGGTGTAGTCTATAGTAGCTCTCTCGACGGATTGACTGACGAGGAGCTTCAATCTTTCCTCGCTGAGCAGGGCGTGACGACTGTCCATAGGGTCATGAAAAAGGTCAATAATGACCTTGTACCGACCCGGACACTTTTCTTAACCTTCGATAGTGTTAAGCTGCCATCGCGCATCAAGGCGGGCTACGAGGTTATTTCTGTTCGCCCCTATGTCCCGACACCTACGCGCTGCTACCAGTGTCAGCGTTTCAATCACACTCGACAGTCTTGCTCCAATGCGGCTAAATGTGTCACTTGTGGCAGGGATGCCCATGAGGGTGACTGTCCACCTCCGTCTCCTCGTTGTGTGAACTGTCAGGGTGACCATGCCGCATCCTCCCGCGACTGTCCTGTCTATAAGGAAGAACGCTGTATCCAGGAAATTCGAGTCAAAGAGAAAGTGTCCACCTCGGCTGCTCGCAAGCTATTGGCTAGTAGGAAGCCCACGCTGCTCCCAGCGGGGAAATACAGCACTGTCCTCGCCTCTCCTCGGACTACCCGGGAGGTAGCAACCCAGACATGCGATCTGACCTTCAGCACCATGGTCGTCCGTTCGGCCAGTGCTAAGATCGCACGGTCGACGTCTCCTCTTCCTCCCATCACCCCACAGACACCAGCCACTTCCTCAGCTTCTGCTCAGTCGAAGACCCCGAAGTCAGATGCACGGGCCTTCAAGAAGGAACCATCCCGTGCAGACTTCCTCCGTCCCTCGACCTCCCAGCCTTCGACCGGTACTTCCACCAAACGTCCTTCTAAAAAGGCGCATAGGAAGCACAGTTCTCCTTCTCCGCCGCGGCGCCTTTCTTCTCCTGCGCCACCCAGCGGTTGCCGCCCCAGGCCGTCATCCGTTTCGCCTGGCCGCACCGCTGGTAGCCGAACATCTGGCCGTTCACCGGCGGAGGAAGCTCCCCCTCCCGGCCATCCTCCCGAGATGGCCGATGACCCTATAGACCCCATGGACGATGACTGTCCGCCTCCTGCTAGCGGCGGCAGTGCTCGCTCGAAGCCAGGCCCTAAGCGGCCTTCGAGGTGACCCCTTCTCTCATCTTCCTTTTCTTACGATGGCACTTATTAACTGGAATATTCGCAGCATTCGCTCCAACCGAGAGGACTTGAAGTTGCTGCTCCGCTTGCATCGTCCGCTCGTCGTAGCCCTCCAGGAAACGAAGCTACGCCCATGCGATCAAATTGCCTTGGCACACTACACCTCTGTGCGTTTTGACCTACCCCCTGTGGTAGGTATCCCCGCTCATGGAGGGGTTATGTTGCTGGTCCGGGATGATATTTACTACGATCCCATCACGTTGCACACCGGCCTGCAGGCAGTTGCCATCCGCATTACTCTCCCCACTTTTATGTTTTCCTTTTGTACCGTTTACGCTCCATCGTCATCTGCCGTTACCAGGGCAGACATGACGCAACTTATTGCTCAGCTACCTGCACCATTTTTGCTAACTGGAGACTTCAATGCCCACCATCCTCTTTGGGGCTCTCCAGCATCCTGCCCGAGGGGCTCCTTGTTAGCAGACCTTTTCAACCAGCTCAATCTTGTCTGCCTCAATACTGGCGCCCCTACTTTTCTTTCGGACACATCTCATACCTATTCCCATTTAGACCTCTCTATATGTACTCCCCAACTTGCACGCCGGTTTGAGTGGTATGCACTTGCTGATACATATTCGAGCGACCACTTCCCGTGTGTTAACCATCTCCTGCAGCATACTCCCTCTCCGTGCTCCTCTCGTTGGACCATCTCCAAGGCAGACTGGGGGCTCTTCTCTTCCAGGGCTACCTTTCAGGATCAAACCTTCACAAGCTGCGATCGTCAGGTCGCACACCTCACGGAAGTCATTCTCGCTGCTGCTGAATATTCCATCCCTCACCCTACTTCTTCTCCACGTCGCGTACCGGTCCCCTGGTGGACCGCAGCATGTAGAGACGCTTTACGTGCTCGTCGACGTGCTTTACGCACCTTTAAACGCCACCCTACAGTGGCGAATTGTATTAATTATAAACGATTACGTGCTCAGTGTCGTCGTATTATTAAAGAAAGCAAGAAAGCCAGCTGGGCTGCTTTCACAAGCACCTTCAACAGTTCTACTCCTTCTTCTGTTGTCTGGGGTAGCCTGCGCCGGCTATCTGGCACTAAGGTCCACTCCCCAGTTTCTGGCTTGAAGGTCGCGAATGAAGTCCTTGTGGCCCCTGAGGCTGTCTCCAATGCCTTCGGCCGCTTTTTCGCCGAGGTTTCGAGCTCCGCTCATTACCACCCTGCCTTCCTCCCCCGCAAACAGGCAGAGGAGGCTAGGCCACCTAACTTCCGCTCCTCGAATTGTGAAAGTTATAATGCCTCATTCACCATGCGGGAACTCGAAACCGCACTTGGCCGATCACGGTCCTCCGCTCCAGGGCCTGATTCTATTCATATTCAGATGCTGAAGAACCTTTCTCCTGCGGGTAAAGGTTTTCTTCTTCGTACATACAATCGCATCTGGATTGAGGGACATGTTCCCGCATGCTGGCGCGAGTCTATTGTTGTCCCGATTCCTAAGCCGGGGAAGGACAAGCACTTGCCATCCAGTTATCGACCTATCTCGCTTACCAGCTGTGTCTGTAAAGTGATGGAGCGAATGGTTAACTCTCGATTGGTTTGGCTGCTCGAGTCTCGACGCCTACTTACCAATGTACAATGTGGATTTCGAAGGCGCCGCTCTGCTGTTGACCATCTGGTTACCTTGTCGACCTTCATTATGAATAACTTCTTGCGGAAGCGCCCGACCGCGGCTGTGTTATTTGATTTGGAGAAGGCTTACGACACCTGTTGGAGGGCGGGCATTCTCCGCACCATGCATACATGGGGCTTTCGCGGTCGCCTCCCTCTTTTTATTCGTTCCTTCTTAATGGATCGACAGTTTCGGGTACGTGTGGGTTCTGTCCTGTCCGACACCTTTCGCCAGGAGAATGGGGTGCCACAGGGCTCAGTTTTGAGCGTCGCTCTCTTCGCCATCGCGATCAATCCAATAATGGATTGCCTCCCAGCTGATGTATCAGGCTCCCTTTTCGTGGACGATTTTACCATCTATTGCAGCGCGCAGTGTACACGTGTCCTGGAGCGCTGTCTTCAGCGTTCTCTTGACCGTCTTTACTCCTGGAGTGTCGCCAATGGCTTCCGTTTTTCTGCGGAGAAGACGGTCTGTATTAACTTCTGGCGCTACAAAGAGTTTCTCCCACCGTCCTTACGACTCGGTCCCGTCGCTCTCCCACTCGTGGAGACAATCAAATTTTTAGGCCTTACCTTTGACAGGAAACTTAGCTGGTCTCCACATGTGTCATATTTGGCCGCCCGTTGTACCCGTTCTTTAAATGTCCTCCGTGTTCTCAGTGGTATGTCGTGGGGAGCGGATCGAACCGTCCTACTTCGTCTATATCGGTCGATCGTCCGCTCCAAGCTGGATTATGGGAGCTTCGTATACTACTCTGCACGGCCATCCATCTTACGCCGCCTCAACTCCATACAACATCGGGGTTTACGACTTGCGATCGGAGCATTTTATACCAGTCCCGTAGAGAGTCTTCATGCTGACGCTGGCGAATTGCCACTCACCTACCGGCGCGATATACTGCTTTGTCGGTATGCCTGTCGGCTACTGTCAATGCCCGACCATCCGTCTTATCGTTCCTTTTTTGACGACTCTCTTGACCTTCAATACGGGTTGTATGTCTCTGCCTTGCTACCCCCTGGAGTTCGCTTTCGTCGCCTCCTTCAACACCTTCATTTTTCACTCCCTGCAACCTTTCGAGTGGGCGAGAGCCGCACGCCACCTTGGCTCCAGGCTCAGGTCCGCGTTCACCTCGACCTCAGCTCGCTCCCAAAAGAGGTCACCCCCGGTTCGGTCTACCACTCCCGTTTTTTGGAACTTCGTTCGAAGTTCAACAACATGACTTCCATTTATACAGATGGCTCTAAGACCAATGACGGGGTCGGGTGTTCCTTTATTGTCGGGGCACAAAGTTTCCAATACCGGCTCCATGGCCATTGTTCGGTCTTCACAGCTGAGCTCTTTGCCCTCTACCAGGCTGTTCTTTACATCTGCCGCCACCGACATTCTGCTTATGTCATCTGCTCAGATTCCCTGAGCGCCATCCAGAGCCTCAGTGATCCGTACCCGGTTCACCCTTTCGTACACCGGATCCAACGCTCTCTTCAGCAGCTGGTGGACGTCGGTACGCCGGTTAGCTTTATGTGGGTTCCTGGCCATGTCGGTATCCCTGGGAACGAAGCTGCAGATGCCGCGGCCAAGGCTGCGGTCCTCCAGCCTCGGACAGCTTCTTGTTGTGTCCCTTCGTCCGATTTTAGCAGGGTCATTTGTCGGCGCGTTGTGTCGCTGTGGCATGCCGATTGGGCTGCACTTACCGACAACAAGCTTCGGGCCTTAAAACCTCTTCCCGTGGCTTGGACGTCCTCCTCACGCCCTTCTCGGCGGGAGGAGGTCGTTTTAGCAAGGTTAAGAATTGGACACTGCCGGTTCAGCCATCGCCATCTGCTGACGGCTGCGCCGGCGCCGTTCTGCCCATGTGGGCACTTGCTGACGGTTAGACACATTTTAATGTCCTGTCCTGATCTTAACACACTACGCCTCGATCTTAACCTGCCTAATACTTTCGATGCCATTTTAGCGGATGACCCACGAGCAGCTGCTCGTGTTCTTTGTTTTATCAATTTGACAAACCTCGCTAAGGACAGTTGATGATGTTTTTTAATCCTATTCCTGTCAGTCTGTCTTTTATTGTGTTTTCCCTTTTAGTTGTTGTTGTCAACTTGTGCCTCGCGGTGCATTCTTAGAGTAGTCAGGGCGCTAATGACCATTGAAGTTGTGCGCCCGAAAACAAAAAAAAAAAAACAAAACAAAAAAAAAAAAAAAAAACGCCAGCCTCGTCGACAAACGGCATTAACCATTCCTGTATTTACAAAGAGCCGCAGGCATGGAACTCCATCCGACAAACTGACATCCGGCACCAGTGCAACGCAATGCATGCACTTCGCATGCTTGCATTCAACATTCTGAATGTTAAATCGGTTATTAATGTACCACCATTTCGCTTTTGCAATGGCTGATGTCGCGCGTGCATTAACTTGTGATCTTGCAATGTTAAGCACTTAAATATGTTACTTAGGCAAATGTATTCCCGAAATTTTAATACTCTACATTATTTATTGGTGTTGCGATTCTTTTCCGTCAGTGTAGTTTTTAGGCGATTGCTTCCCTACCAAATACCAGGTTGTAGGTCTGGATGGTGGAGTAGATGACCATGTCCAGCGGAAAAAAATCGCAACACCAAAAAATATTTAATGTAGAGTAATAAAATTTCGGGAGTACATTTGCCTAAGTAACTTATTTAAGTGATTAACATTGCAAAATCACAAGTTAATGCTCGCGCGAGATCGGTCACTACGTATATTAACTACTGAAGGGGAACGACCAAAAATCTGTACTATTTGCAGTCACATTAGAAATGTGCGAACGCCATACTGAAACTGCGAGCGGTTATTATAAAGAGAACGTGCAATAAAGGTCAGTTGTCATACTCCCTGCATTGTCTAAATTATTACTGTAATTAGTAGTGTTTTAAGTAAAATAATTTGCTAATAAAATGCGTCATGTTTAGTCCATACTTTCGCAACAGTCAAGGAAAGATTATTTCACTTTACTGCCAGCTGTGGATGAATAAAAAAGGAAAACTGTTAAATACTAACTAGTCTTAGAGGATTTGTATCTGTGACTTCTATAGGTAGATTGTGACAATGTCTTTCAGTGGTCATAGGCTACTTTTCGAGTTGTGTTTACGTTACACATACTAGTGAACTACTTGTCGTGTCGTGTTTGTTACGCACTCTTCCTATAAATAAATTTGCACCAAACTATTTCGAGAGCGACATTGAGGAGACGGGAGGTGCTTCTAAAGATGACCACACAAACTGACTACTCTACTAATCGCGAAGTAAAAGTGTCACAATCTATTGTTGCCGTGTTATACATACCCTACTGAAGCGTATGACCAATGGGCCACATAAATAGCTGCCCCAAAAGCGAACACCACAAGATAAGCTAAAACGCGTTTTCTTCTGCACCGAAACACAAAACCTCTCCAAATATGATGTGTTGGTTTCAGAAATCGGGTAAATTTTCACCTGAATGGGGCCAGCCTCCATGATGATAGGGTCTGGCCCCTGAGAGGCTCACGAAAAGTAAACTTGTTTTGTGCAAAGAGCAGACGGAAAGTGCGTTTGGCCCTTCCCGTCCTTACAAAGGCTCATTTCAGCTTCCTCTGCCACATGGCTGTGTTTGCGGGAAGACTTAGCTGCTCTTGTCCATTTCCACTGTAAAGCTTGTCAGTGACTGAAATCTATTTCGCCAGAATGCTGGGTCGGCCATGCCTGCTCTGCTGGCTGGACAATTTGAAGAAATCTCTTTTACAATTGATCACCTGATCAACTGGACTAAGACTGCTGCCTCGACATCGCCGTTTCATCAGACTGCTAATATGTAACACTTTCCATAATTGGTCGAAGGGTAGTTTTCCGTGGGTCGAACTCGTGAATTGCACGCGATTATCATCATTTAACTTAGGGAAGTCGTCACTGCATAACTCTGTAGCTCGTATTTTTCTTCAGCAAAGAATGGAGCAATTTTCCTTTTGTACCCTCCTTTTTGGATAACCATGTACACAGTGGGTAAATTTAATATGAGGTATTGGCACTTCGCAGTCAACATTAAATTTACTTTCTTGTATATAATATTTCTGTCAAATTACACGTCGCGTAATTTGTTAGGTTCCGTGGAACCATGCGAGCCGAAACTACATATTCATGGAGTGAGCCAGTACATAGTTTATAGAACAGGAAATTTATAAACAAAGACATAAAGAAATAATAAAATACAAAAAACGATCTGTGAATAAATAACACATTACAGAGAGAAGTTCTCAACTACTGCAAGGAACTCTTGCACACATTAGGATTAGTATGCCACAGAGAGATCTTTCAACTTGGATTTCAGTACTGTTGGTTTACTACAGTTTTTTTCAGTTATACTGGAAGCCCACTGAAAATGAAACCTAATCATAGAATACAGGCTTTACGGCCGGTATTTGTGATATTGCTTATATATGTTTTATGGATATTACGCCGAAGACAAAGGAAGAGAATTATGCATTGAACTACGGCGTAACGCTCATAATACAAATATCAAGAGTGAAACATAAGTTCGTGAATTGACATCGCAGATCAGTCCGAGCGCTAAGAATATTCTTGGCGACCGAAAAAAGTTTTTTCAAAACATAACACTAGCCAATAAAACGAACAAAACCAACTTACTCGGTGGCAATCAGGTAACGGAATCTTTAATTTCTACTGTGTAAACTAAAAAAAAGCAGTAAACACACTAGAGCGTTTAATGGAATTATACGTAATCACCTTCAAAATTCTATTCGTCGCTGACTTGATGAGGTGAAGTAGTCACCTGGTGAAATTGCCGACCAGTCTGAACGAATCACCTGTTGTTGCAATTTAGTCACAGCCACAAACTTCCGACTGCGGTGCATGCGCCTTGCAAAGTTCTCATGTTGGGTTTAAATCCGGACTAGTGGATGGACAGTCCGACTATGGGATTCCTTTATGTCGAAGATCGATAAGAGGTGATTAGCAGCTTTATTTGGTGATAACTTAGGTTGCTAACAAATTATTCGTACATCCAAACAGGCTCATATTACAGTTATAGTAATTGAAGAATTAGAGACAGTCCTTCTGTAAATCGGTGTGTGGTCTGATTAATTTGCGTACTGTCTTCTGACACTTCAGTCCTATAGTCAAAATAAGCTGTTCATTCGAATTCCGCCCAGCGAACGGATGCCAGAATTACTGAAACCGATCTAGTTTTCCCTGTTTAAACTTCATTTCGACGCCGAAAATCACCTAACCATATTCATAAATCCCACACATGTTCTCCATGGAAGGCTATACTGCCCTATATATGGGCAGGTTTTATATGTGCTTTACAATGGCATTTCGTAACTGCAGTTCTATGTGATGCCAAATTTGCTGGTTATCGGAAGCCTTAAATCGGCCACTCGTTGCAACGAACATAAGTTTTGTTATTTAGTTTTTTGCCAAATTAATAATTTGTAGACGTCTAACAGAAAAAGTCTGCCTGTACTATTCGTTACATCATAAACCAGCAACCAATTTCAGGGAATCCATACTTACTATAAAAGTGTGTGTGTGTGTGTGTGTGTGTGTGTGTGTGTGTGTGTGTGTGTGTGTGTGTGTTTTTCCAGGTCGTCTTCTAAACCACTAATTATTTCAACCAAATTTCGTACACACCCCTTATTGTCAGGCAACAATCGCTGTGGGGTAAGAACCACCTACCTATCATAGTTCAGAAGATATGACACCATAAAGAATGAGATGCATGAAAAACTACCGCATCATGCATGGCCCCCCCAGGGGATCCACAACTCTTTTGTGGATACGTGCGTAGCGAGCACGGGGCCCCGAGCTAATGTGGCCTTCCTTCCTTTCCGGGCTGCATACCTTCCCTTTCCGCATCCTTCCCCATCCCCTGTCTTCACCCCCCCCCTCACCTCTTGCTCTTTCCTTCACTTTCTCCCCCTCTGGGAGTATGGTTTGCGCCTACGTCCGGAGACGGACGCTTGTAAATGTACCGCATTCTTCTTCTTCCTTGCTTGTATGTCTTCTTCCTTCCTTTGTCCATCTCCTTTCCTTACCTCTTCTCTTTACCCTTTTCTCCGCTGTGGCGTTTGAGACCCCCTCTTCTTTCCTTTCCCTTTCTCTTTCTTCCTCCCTGTGCGTGTCTGAAGGCCGACCCACGCACTTCCATGCGTAGCCGGTGACGGGGTAACGCGTAATTCCCCGCCCCGGGTAGACAGGTAGGACACGTACGTACCCCCTGGTAAAGGCCAGGCCCAGGGAGGGGTGATTACCCGAGCTGATACCTTCCGAAAGTGCCGATTGGTCCCTCCGTCCGTATGTCGGGAGGTGTGACCTGAGGTGTGAACAATCACCTAAGGCGGGTGTGCCCTCGGTGAGGGCCCCCACAAGGGAGGAGCGCGCCATCGGAGACGCCGGTAATCATGGGGGATTCTTCCGCAATGGTTTCCTCACCTTCCACTATGTCTGCTCACAAACGTAAGTTCACTGAGTCTCAGCCACAGACGGTTCTTCCATCGTTGCCACAGTTCCTTGTTGTTTCTCGGTCTGACGAAGGTCACGACTTTTCCACGGTCAACCCTTTCATTATTCAGAAAGGTGTCGACGCAATTGCGGGTCCTGTAAAGTCTTGTTCCAGATTACGGAATGGTACCCTGTTGTTAGAAACACACAGTGCCCTCCAGGCTCAAAAATTGCTGCGTACTTCTCTGCTCCACACCTTCCCTGTCCGGGTGGAACCGCACCGTACCTTAAATTCCTCGCGTGGAGTCGTTTATACACGCTCCCTCGATGGATTGTCTGACGAAGAAATTCAGCACTACCTGTCTGACCAGGGCGTCACCGCTGTTCATCGGGTTATGAAAAGGGTTGACTCGAACATCATTCCAACCCGCACTGTCTTCTTGACTTTTGACAAAGTTCAACTCCCATCAAAAATCAAAGCAGGCTATGAGATAATTTCCGTTCGCCCTTATGTCCCAAACCCTACGCGTTGCTATAGATGTCAGCGGTTTAATCACACCAGCCAGTCCTGTTCCAATCCGGCCAAATGTGTTACGTGTGGCAGGGATGCCCATGAGGGTGCTTGTCCACCTCCATCCCCTCGCTGCATCAACTGTATGGGTGACCACGCTGCTTCCTCTCGAGATTGCCCCGTTCATAAGGACGAAAAGCTCATCCAGGAAATAAGAGTGAAGGAAAAGGTGTCGACCTTTGCTGCTCGAAAGTTACTCGCCAGTCGACAGCCCACCGTGCCTCAGAAAGGAAAATACAGCGCTGTCCTTGCTTCTTCTCGGCCAACAAAGGAGGCGGCCACGCAGACTTGCGACCTCACATTTAGTACCACGGTCGTCAGATCGGCCAGCGCAAAGATCGCCCGTTCAACCTCACCTCTTTCGCCTGCCCACTCTATGGCTCACCCTTCGTCGGGTTCTGCTAAATCTCGAGCCCAAAAGTCAGACGCCAAGTCTACAAAAAAAGAGCATTCTCGTGAAGAGTTTTTACGTACTGCAACTTCACAACCATCGGTTCCTCCTTCATCTAAACATACCTCCAAGAAGGCTACGAAGAAACACAGTTCCTCTCCTTCTCCGCCAAGGCGTGTCCCATCTACAGCACCACCTGGCGGAAATCGCCCTCGGCCATCTTCTGTGTCGCCGAGGCGCACTGTTGGTGGCCGGTCAACTGGCCGATCGTTGGTGGCAGGAGCTGCTCCTGACCAACCTATGGATCAGGATCTTCTGCCTTCGACTGAATGCCATTCCATGCTGTCGGTCGCAAGCTCTGAGCAGTCGTTGAGTTGACAGCACCCTTGGTGCCGTTCCTCCATTTTCTGTTCACCCTATGTCCATTATCCACTGGAATATCCGCGGCATTCGCGCCAATCGGGAGGAATTGTCGATCCTCTTACGATCCTACTCGCCGGTCATCTTCTGTCTTCAGGAAACAAAGCTGCGTCCCCATGACCGCTTTGTTCTCCCTCATTTTCAGTCCGTCCGATATGACCTCCCCTCAGTTGAAGGCACTCCAGCCCATGGAGGACTCATGATTCTGCTCCATGATACTCTCCATTATCACCCAATCCCCTTAAACACTTCCTTCCAAGCTGTCGCCGTCCGTCTTTCCCTTTCTGGATACACGTTCTCTCTTTGTACGGTATACATTCCATCGTCTACACCAATGGCACGAGCTGATCTCCTTCATCTTCTTGATCAGCTTCCACCCCCCTATTTGCTGGTTGGGGACTTCAATGCCCACCACCCGCTTTGGGGATCTCCACATCCTTGTCCACGTGGCTCACTATTGCTAGACGTCTTCCACCAAGCGGATCTAGTCTGCCTCAACACTGGGGTCCCTACATTTTTGTCTGCCTCCACGGCAAATTTATCCCATTTGGACCTTGCGGTCGGTACTGTTCCGCTAGCTCGGCGCTTCGAATGGTTCGCCCTTGATGATACACACTCGAGTGACCACTTTCCATGTGTTCTTCGACTGCAGCCTCAACTGCCATATATGCGCTCGCGACGCTGGAAGTTTGCCCAAGCCGATTGGACACTTTTTTCGTCTCTAGCGACATTCGATGACCGTCGCTTTCCCAGCGTCGACGATGAGGTCACACATTTTACCGACGTTATTCTCACAGCTGCGGAACGTTCAATACCACGCACCTCCGAATTGCCCCGGCGCCCTCCAGTTCCTTGGTGGAACGAGGCCTGCCGTGACGCAATACGTGAGCGGCGACGTGCTCTTCGCATTTTCCGTCACCATCCAACTTTGGCCAACTGTATCCGATATAAGCAGCTCCGTGCGCGATGCCGTCGCGTCATCCGCGATAGCAAGAAGGCAAGCTGGAAATTCTTTACTAGCTCATTTAACAACTTCACTCCCTCCTCGGAAGTTTGGAGTCGGCTTCGACGGTTCTCAGGCGCGCCTAGTTTCTCCCCGGTCTCTGGGCTCACTGTCGCGCATGATACCTTAGTGGACCCCGTCGCAATTTCTAACTCATTGGGTCAGCACTTTGCTGAGATTTCGAGCTCTTCAAATTACCCGCCAGCGTTTCTCCCGAAGAAACGTGCAGCAGAAGTGCGGCATCTTGCTTTCTCCTCTCAAAATCGCGAAAGCTACAATACTGTTTTCTCCATGCGCGAACTCCAACATGCACTCTCTACTTCTCGCTCCTCCGCCCCAGGACCGGATGGTATCCATGTCCAAATGTTGCTGCATTTATCAACCCATAGCCTGCGTCACCTCCTTCGCCTTTATAATCGAATTTGGACCGACAGTACCTTTCCCAGGCGATGGCGGGAAGCTATTGTCGTTCCCGTTCCGAAACCTGGAAAGGACAAACATCTCCCCTCTAGCTATCGCCCCATTTCTCTCACGAGTAGTGTCTGTAAGGTTTTGGAGCGTATGGTGAATTACCGTTTAGCTTGGTGGCTGGAGTCCCGCAGTCTTTTAACACCAGCCCAATGCGGATTCCGAAAGCATCGTTCTGCTGTTGACCATCTTGTTGCTCTCTCCACTTATATCATGAACAATTTTCTCCGGAAACGCCAAACGGTAGCAATATTTTTTGATCTGGAGAGAGCGTACGATACCTGTTGGAGGACAGGCATCCTCCGCACACTGTTCTCTTGGGGCTTTCGAGGCCGGCTGCCCCTTTTTCTTCGCGAATTTATGGCAGAGCGCACATTTAGGGTGCGGGTGAACACTACTCTCTCCCGTACTTTCTCCCAAGAAAACGGGGTACCCCAGGGCTCCGTGCTGAGTGTTGTACTGTTTGCCATCGCCATTAATCCAATTATGGATTGTCTCCTTCCTGATGTCTCGGGCTCCCTCTTTGTGGACGATTTTGCGATCTACTACAGTTCTCAAAGGACCAGCCTTCTTGAAAGACGTCTTCAAGGATGTCTCGATCGCCTCTACTCGTGGAGCATCGAAACCGGCTTCCGTTTCTCACCCAGTAAGACCGTTTGTGTTAATTTTTGGCGACGTAAGGAGTTTCTTCCGCCCTCCTTACATCTAGGTCCTGTCAACCTTCCGTTTTCCGACGTCGCTAAATTCTTGGGTCTTATGTTTGACAGAAAACTGTGCTGGTCCTCCCACGTTTCCTATCTTTCGGCTCGCTGTCTGCGTTCCCTTAACACCCTCCGTGTCCTGAATGGTACCTCTTGGGGAGCGGACCGGGTGGTCCTTCTCCGCCTCTATCGCGCCTTAGTGCGCTCGAAATTGGATTATGGAAGCATAGTCTACTCCTCTGCTCGGCCGTCTATTCTTCGGCGTCTCGACTCTATCCACCACCGTGGATTACGTTTAGTGTCTGGAGCTTTTTACACCAGCCCTGTGGAAAGCCTTTATGCTGAGACTGCTGAACCTCCGCTGTCCAATCGGCGGGCAGTCCTTCTGAGTCGTTATGCTAGCCATCTGTCTTCCATGCCTGCTAATCCAGCCCATAACCTTTTTTTCGACGCCTCCTTTGATGTCGGGTATGCAGGCCGCTCCTCCTCCCTACTACCCCCGGGAGTCCGCTTCCGTCAACTGCTCCATTCTCTTTCCTTCCGCTTTCCTAAAACCTTCTTGACAACTTGGGGTACAGCACCGCCTTGGCACCGTCCCCGGATCGACTTGCTCAGAGACCTACGTCAATTTCCCAAAGATGGTACCCCTACACTTGTCTACCGTCGGGCATTTGCTGCTCTATGTGCACAAATGACGGAAGCCACATTTATTTACACCGATGGCTCGAAAACATCGTTAGGTGTAGGGAGTGCCTATATTGTTGGCGACACCCCAAATCACTTTCGGCTTCCCGACCAGTGTTCGGTTTATACTGCAGAGATTTACGCTGTTCTCCAGGCTGTCCACTACATCCGCCGCCAGCAGCGGATACAGTACGTAATCTGCTCAGATTCTCTCAGCTCTCTCCTAAGTCTCCAAGCTCTTTACCCTGTGCACCCTCTGGTCCACCGGATTCAGGACTGTCTGCGCTTGCTCCACCTGGGGGGCGTCTCAGTGGCGTTCCTCTGGCTCCCGGGACACGCTGGTATCTGTGGAAATGAGGCGGCCGATATAGCGGCCAAGGCTGCAGTCTCTCTTCCTCGGCCAGCTCTTCAGTCTCTTCCGTTTACCGATCTACGGAGCGGTTTATGTCGCCAAGTTACTCATTTATGGCATGCGCATTGGTCAACACTTCCCCACAATAAATTGCGGGAAGTGAAAGCCGTTCCTTGCGCTTGGACCTCTTCCTCCCGAACGCGTCGTCGGGAGGAGGTAATTTTAGCTCGACTCCGGATAGGGCACTGTCTTTTTAGTCATCGACATCTTTTAAGCGGTGATCCTCCCCCACTCTGTCCCCACTGCTCTCAGCTGTGGACGGTCAGACACCTTTTAATTGAATGCCCCTATTTTAATCCGTTACGCTCCCGTCTACAGCTATCGCCTGATCTATCGTCGATTTTAGCAGATGACACGCGCTCAGCTGACCGCGTTCTACAGTTTATTAGTGACAGTGAAATGACGTCAGTCATTTGAAGCTTTTTTTTTGTGGACAACCAACCCCTTTCTATAGTGGACTTTTAAGCATTCCTTCTGCCTTTAGTTTCTCCAATTTTCTGACTATGTTTCCATTGCTGCTGATTTTAAATTTCGTTTTTTTCCTGTTTTCTACGTCACGGGCTGGGCGCTAATGACCATAGAAGTTTTGCGCCCTAAAACCACAAACAAAAAAAAAAAAAAAATCATGCATGGCATTTAAATTTATTTAGCTGACAGTATCCACATAGAGTATGCTGCTGAATAAACTTACACAAATATATCAATGTTCGTCGCGTAGTTAAAGAGATACGAAGACATGAACATTAGACACTGAAGAAAAGCCGTGCCATGCACCATTTTTTAAATATTCATTCATTATCATATGATACACCTGCAGTCGAATCAAGAATACCGTGATATCTGGCAGTGCTTTTGACCGCTTAGAAGTGCGAAACGCAAACGGTTGTAGGCGAAAACGATGGCAGTCTATATAGCTGTGAAGAGGCGTAGTCGTGGAGACGGTTACATAATCGTGTTGTATACAAGGGAAGCAGGTGCTCGCAGCGTGCAGAAACTGTCCGGGATCATATATCTTAATTTAGATACAGTACTTACCTATTTGTACATTATGCACATTTGTTTGTGTGACTGTTTCACAATTTCAAAATATGTTTTGTTTTTGTTTCTTGTAGAAAATTGGCAAAATGAATACCCGAGCAATGCCAGGTTTGTCATTAGCTTCGCGGCGTTTATTTTTTGCACGGATCCAACTGTCGGCACGCCGTAAAATAAGCTCTCTCTTGACTAGTCAGTTCCTGATACACACTGTTCTCAGATATGTCTCTCCAAAGAAACTATAGTGATTTGTTTACATTCAGGATGATCTAAATTGCACAGCAGTTCCATATCTGCTTGTAATTTTTGGACAGGGGCAAAACAGTGGGGACGACGGAAACGAGCTAAAAAGGTTTAGACAGGTTTCGGCCCTGACTGGAACTCGACTGTCGGGTTGCTGGAGACGTCAACATTGGGAGCTGAGAAAGTGGACTGGTAATGTTTTCGCGCGGCTGGCGAGCTGCCCTACTACGCTTGGTCCTGGAACGGCTGCGGTTCCAAATCCGTCCGCTCAGTTTGGCAGCAGACTTGTTTATCGTATCGTAGCACGCGGCGTCGTCGCCGCCGTGAACTGGCGAGGTTGTCGCAGCCAGCCCAGTGCATCCCGTCGGATGAAGCTGAGATACTGATACAGGGTGTTTCGTTTAACCGCTGTCGTAATGGAGCACGTAACTAACAAAGCGGATATACGAGGTGCGATTGGAAAGTTTTAAGAATGGGCTTGTAATTGTACAATGGTGGTACTTACATGCTACTGTGATGTATCTCCTTTAAAATAGTCTTCTTCTGATTGAACACTTTTGGAAACAATCCTGGGATTTTTTTCCTGAAGTGTGTTACGGACGCTCTCCGGATTTGCCTGGCTGTCTTCAATCGAGTCAAATCGCTTTCCTTTCAGTGAAAATTTCAGTTTAGGAAACAGGTAGAAGTCCGAAGGGGCCAAATCATAGGAATATGGCGGTTGTGGAAGCACAAGATTTTGAATTCGGTCAAAAATTCAACGGTGGAGAAGGCACGATGAGCTGGAGCATTGTCACGGTGTAGCACCCAACTCCTGTCTTTCCACAATGCAGGCCTTTTCTTCCGCACTTTTTCGTGCAAACGCTCAAGGACACATTAGTAGTATTCCTGGTTAACTGTCTGTCCTCCAGGGGTAAATTCATGATGCACAATACTGCACAATACTGGTAGAATCGAAAAAAATCACCAACAATGTCTTCACCTTCGACCGAACCTGGAGTCTTCCGCTGCGAAGACTGCGCTTTGGTTTTAGGATCGTATCCATATACCCACGATTCGTCTCCTGTAATTACCCTATTTAACGAATCTGGGCCATTTTTAGTTCGATTAATCAGTTCTTGGCACACTTCAAGTCTGTATTGTCTCTGGTCACTTGACAACACTTTTAGAATGAATTTTGCACACACTCGAAGCATGTTCAGATCTTCGGTTAAAATTGACTGAACTGCATAGAAACTTTTTTAAAATCTGTTGAACCAGACAAAAACATTTGACTGGCTTATACAACTATCTCCAAAAGCTGTTTTTAATAGTTCGTAAGTCTCAGAAGCTGATTTCCTAGTTTTAAAACAAAATATCACACAAATTCGTTGCCCCGTTTTTACGTCCATTTTCACGCTGACAGAATCCGGCAACAAGCCCTAACAGACACGCACTCAACCAGCTGCCACAACGAATAGAATAAAGGAAACGCAGTTTGTTGTCAGGGCGTTCAAGGACAAGGCAATGACTCACTTCCCACCCTCAGTGTACCTGCCCGCCGAACCAGTAAGCACTAGCGGATCCATTCATAAAACTTTCCAATCACACTTCGTATAATCATTGACTGTTATGTAATACAGACTATTTGAATCCAGCTCGCAGTTTTTATTATATGTAGTGAAAAGTGCGTTGCATATGGCGGGAATGTACTCGTAAACCTCGTGCTACGCTACACAGTGCAGTACTGCTCACAACACCCGCCTACGTAGGTGGTTGTCACTAACGCACGCCTTTGCGGTGGCGCTCGATTCGGAGGTAAGCTGGTTCGAAAAATTTTCATTGCCAGTACTTTGCCGGCAAGAGGAGGAGAGGTGCTGGCGTAAAGTTCGTGATCACTATTCTTCACGTCAGTGAGCTGTCTACAGTGTTTCATGACGTGATGGCATGTCACACTATTGATGATGATCCGTCCGTGGGATGGGGACTTAAGCCACTGCGGATTAATAGGTTGTCCGTGAGGTCGTACGACTACGGCCGAACGACCAATGAAGCTCGTTCATTGCAGCCAAGAACTTCTGAGACACGGCTGGCAAACAGTACTGGGATTCATAAGCCTGATAACGTTGACATTATATTCAGATGAATGTGTTGGTTAAACAATATCGTAATTTGACAAGACGGGGAAGAACTAACAGATGCACTCATTTGCCAGCTAAGACAATTAAAAAAAAGGTGCACTTCTGTCGGTGATACCCAAAACCACGGTGTCAGTACTGAGTGCCCCAAGGGGCTTACCACTCTTCAGTGAGTTCGTGCTTGGCTACTCCAGGGCCCCAGCATTTGCAACACATCTCCCCTCTCTGTGCTGCATATATATCCTCCTGCTATTCATTTTTCTCTCCCTTGAGAAACATGTCTTGGGTATTTTCTGGAATGCATTGTGAAGTTTCGATAGCCCAGCATCGGCACAGTCCTTAGTCTGTTTTTTCCTTCTTTCTTCGTTCTCCATCTCCTCCCCTCTCTCTGCTTCAGCTTTTGTGTTTCTTCTTCCTCCCTGTGCGCTCCTCAGGGCATCCCACACATTTGCTGTGTAACAGGTGATTGGGAAACGTATAATTCCAAGCCTCAGGTCGACAGGGACAGGTGATTGCCTGAGCTGTTACCTTCCCCAACTGCCAATAGGTCGCTTTGTCTGGAGATCGGGAGGTGTGAATCGAAGTGTGAACCATCACCTCAGGCAGGTGAACGCCCCCTCTTAGGGAACCCCCTGTCAGAAGGAGCGCGCCATATGTTTGGTCAAGTAGTGATACCATCGAAGATTAAGGCAGGCTATGCATTCATCACGGTACGACCTTATGTACGAAACCCAGTATGTTGCTACCAGTGTCAACGTTACAACCGCTCTTCCATGTCCTGTCGAAACACGGCCAGATGTGTTGTTTGTGGTAGGGATGCTCACGAGGACGATTGCCCACTTCCTTCTCACTGTATTATTTACAATGACGACCATGCAACCTCATCCCGAGAATGTCTCGTGTATCTCGATGATTGAGCCGTTCAGGATATCTGGGTGAAAGAAAAAGAATCTTACACTGTTACTCGGAAGTTGTTGGCTAGTAGAAAGCCCTGCATTTTACCATCTGGTCCTTTTAGTACCGTTCTTGCTACGCCTTGCTCCATGAAGGACACAGCCACGTACACTTGCGACCGCCAGTTAAGTACTGCAATTATGAAATCGCCCAGTATCACGGTAGCATCCCTGTCTCCTTCTGCACAACCAGTCACCAAATCTTTCCCCCTGGTTGGCAGTTTGCCTGCTACACTACCGGCTGACTCGAAACTAAAAAAGGAACACTCCCTCGCAGACTTTTTACGTCTCTCCAGCCAACAAATGTCTGGATCATCGTCTGCCTACTCTAAAGGCTCTAAAAAATCGAATAAAGGCAACCGTTCTTCTCCTTACTCAATTCGGAGATCGTCCTCAACGATGTCGCAGCATGATAGTCACACAACCGACCTCCATTCTGCCAGTGCGCACCTGCTACCGTTTTTCTGCCCTGGAGTCCGCAGGCTGACCTAGGGAGAATGTCGACACTTCCATAGATTTAATGGAACAGGATCCTCAGCAGTAAGTCTTCGTGGGCTGGCACTTGGCAGTTGCTGAGGTGACAGCCCTTCATTAGTGTTCTCCTTCCATTACCCTGCTACAACTCTTCTCCAATGCAACGTTCGTGGCATTAGATACAAAAAGGAAGAATTACGGCTGTTCTTGGGATTGCAGCGTCCGGTTGTTTTCTGCCTCCAAGAAACCCCTTTTTTCTGCTCGACATCTTAAACGCCCATCATCCCTTTGAGGCTCTTAGAGAACCTGTCAAAGAGGTTGCCTCGTGCCTGACCTTCTCAGTTAACTCACCTTCATCTGTCTTCACACTGGATCACCCATCTTCCTTTCAGACTCCATGCACATATATTCCCATTTGAACCTCTCGTTCTGCACTACCCAACTTGCTCGTCATCTCGAGTGGTCCGCTCTCTGAGACGTACTCAAACTCCCTTTTCCCTTGCACTATCGTTTGCTAACTCCCACCCACTTGCATGTAAACCCAACTGGCAGCTTTCTAAGGCTGACAGGAGGCTTTACTTCTCCCTGGCGACCTTCAACAAACAACATTTCCCCAGTTGTGATGACTAGGTAGAGTACCTCATGAACTTTATCATTGCCACCGCAGGATGTTCCATACCTTGCACTACTTCTTCACTGTGCCATGCCCTGGTCCCTTGGCGGGCTGAGGGAAGCCGTGACGCGATTCTGCTCTCAACATTTGCAACCACCATCCTATGATGGCGTTAAAACAGTTGTGTGCGCAGTGTCGTGGTATTCTTACGGATAGCAAAAATAGTAGCTGGACTTCCTTCACTGGTTGGTTCAATATTTTCGCTCCTTCTTCTGTCGTGTGGGGTAACCTCCGCCGCCTGTTCGGGACCAAGGTCCATTCACGTGACCATAGCAATGTCATTGTAGACCCTACTGCTATCTCAAACACCTTGGGCCGCTATCGTGCAGAAATTTCGAGCTCCACCCACTATCAACCAGCCTTCTTCCTTCGGAAACAAGTGGAGAAGGCTTGGATGATATCCTTCTCTCAGAATCACGAATGCTACAATGTTGCTTTCACCGTAAGGGACTATTCTCTCCACTCATCTCCCGGCCCCAGGGCCAGACGATGTTCACATTTACATTTTACAGCAACTTTATCTTACGGCAAGCACTTTTTCCTTCGCGTTTGGCCAGATGGCACTTTTCCCAAACCAAACTGTCATACTCATACCTATGCCCGATATGGACAAACAACTTCCTTCGATCTACCGCCTCATTTCTCTCACCAGTTGTGTTTGTAAGGTGATGGAACGTATGATTCATGGTCGACTGCTATGGTGGCCAGTCTCGCCATCTACTAATCACTGCACAAAGTGATTTCGCGCACACCATCCTGCAGTTGATCATCTCATCACTTTGTCAACCCATGTCATGAACGGTTTTCTGTGGAAATACTAGACTGTGATCTGGAGAAAGCCGATGACACCTGTTGGAGGACTGGTACCTTCTTTACTATATACATGTGGGTCTTCTGAGACTGCCTGCCCAGTTTCCTTCAGGAATTTTCAAGACAGTTTTCAAGGTACGTGTGGATTCGGCCTTGTCTGACACATTCATTCAGGAGAACGGGGTGCCTCAAGGCGACGTTCTCTTTGCTATAGCCATTAGCCCCAATATGGACTGTATCCCACCAAGCTTCTTCGGCTCCCTTTTTGTCGACGACGTTGCGGTGTATTGCAGTGCTCTACTGACTTGCCTCCTTGAGCGGCGTCTTCAGCGTTGTCTAGACCGTCTTTACTAGTGGGACATCGACAATGGGTTTTGCTTCTCCAATGACAGAACAGTTTACACGAAATTCTGGCGGCCCAAAGGCTGTCTTCCACCGCCTTTACATCTTGAGCGTATTGCTCTTCCATTCGCTGAAATTACGAAATTTCTGGGGCTCATGATTGATAGGAAACTTCCTTGATCCTCCCGTGTGTCTTATCTGACCACACACTGTACACGGTCCCTCAAAGTCCTGTGTGTCCTTAGTGGTACATCTAGGGGAGAGGATGGGATCACCCTCCTCTGTTCGTACCTATCCCTTGTCCATTAGAAACTAGATATATAGAGGTGTTCCGTTTATTCATCTGCACATCCATCCATCTGACGCCACCTGAACACAATCCACCATTGTAGAATACATTTGGCTACTGGCGTCTTCTACACTAGGCCGGTTGAGAGCCCCTATGCGGAAGCTTCCGAACTAAGACCATCGTACTGGAGTGATGTCCTCCACAGTGGATACACATGGAGTTTTGTCTTTCATGCCCGGCTACCCATTCTATGCCCCCTTCCTCGATCACTCCCACGACTGACACAGTAGGGCACGCCCTTCTTCCCTGACGAAACCGTTTGTATGAATTTCTGGCGGCGCAATTGGTTTCGTCCACCATCTTTACATCTTGGGCCTGTTGCCCTGCCGTTCGTTGAAACTGCGAAATTCCTGGGGCTCATGCTCGATAGTAAGCTTTCTTGGCCCTCCCATGTGATTTACTGGCAGCCCATTGTATGTGGACCCTCAGTATCCAACGTGTCCTCAGTGGTACTTCCTGGGGAGCAGATCGAACCACCCTCCTCCATTTGTACTGGTCCCTTGTCCGTTCGAAACTCGACTACTGGTGTTTCTTTTATGCATCTGCACATCTGTCCCTCTTACGCCGTCGCAGTACTATGCGTCATCGTGGCATCCGTTTGGTCATTGGCGTCTTTCACACCAGCACTGTTGAGACTCGGTATGCAGAACCTGCTGAACTTCAATTGTCATACTGCCGTGCCTTTCTCGTCAGCAGATATGCATGCCGTTTGTCTGCCATGCGTGGCCACCCATCCTCTGCCGCCTCCTTCGATGACTTCTTTGTTTGCTAGTATGGGGCACGTCCCTCTTCTGTTACCTTCTGGAGTTCGCTTTCGACTCTTGCTCCGGCAGCTTAACTTCACGCTACCTGAAACTTTCCCGCTGGGTGTGAACCCTTCACCACCTTGGCTTCGTGCGGCGGCCCATGTTCACCTGTTCCTTCCTTCGCTTCCTAAGGACACTACTCCACCCCCGCTCTGTCGCCTTCAGTTTCACTTTGTGATGGTACCTTTTTGTACACCGATGGCTCTCGCACTGACCGTGGTGTCGGGTGTGCCTTCGTCATTGGCACCGATGATTTTTGGTATCAGCTTCCGGAACACTGCTCAATATTTACAGCAGAGCTCTTCGCCCTGCTTCAGGCCACGCAGTACATCCGACGGCTCATGCAATTCAATTGCGTAATCTGCTCCGTCTCCCTGTGCCCTTCAAAGCCTCTGTGTGCTGCAAACCGTCCATCCCCTAGTGGAACGGATGCGGGAAAACTGATGGAGCCACTGTGATGATTATGTGACCCCTGCTCACGTCGTTCTGACAGGAAACGAGGCCGCTGACGCTGCTGCCAAGGCTGCTGTCATAGTGTCTCAGTCCGCTAGTTCTTACATTCCCTCCGATCTCTGTGTTGTCGTCTGTCAGGTAGTGTCACTTTGGCATCACCCGTGGTCCTCCCTTCATGGGAACAGGCTCAGGGTTATTAACCTCTCCCAGCGACTTGGACGACCTCCTCTCGGCCCTCTCAACGCTAGGTTGCGTGTTGGGCACTGTCATTTTAGCCATCGCCATTTGTTACTTGTGATTCCCAACCACTTTGTGCTCATTGTCATCAACCTTTGACAGTTCGCCTTTCCTGACCGAATGCCCTTTTTTTAATCACTTACTTTCCAGTGTACGTTTGCGGGGGCTGTCGATCGTTTTATGAGTCGTATCATTGTGGCGAAGGACATTTAGTCTTTTGTTCGGGGCCTCTGCTGTCTCTACGGCGTGTTTTGTGGACCTTGGGAAGCCCTCGTTTTTAGCTTTTTCCTTCCGTCGATTGGGCGTAACGTATAATTGCTTTTAACCACTTCTTATTGGTTTTCTAATGTTATGACATGGTCGATTATGCCCTCAGTTTTTGCGCCCCAAAGCATAAACAAATCAGTGCTGAGCATCCCATCAGAGGTAAATTTATGATCTTATGTTCATGGGGAAATGCACGAACGAAAGAAGGTTGAGTATCTTAGAGAATGGTTCAAATGGTTCAAATGGCTCTGAGCACTATGGGACTTAACTTCTGTGGTCATCAGTCCCCTAGAACTTAGAACTGCTTAAAACTAACTAACCTAAGGACATCACACACATCCATGCCGAGGCAGGATTCGAACCTGCGACCGTAGCGGTCGCGCGGTTCCAGACTGTAGCGCCTAGAACCGCTCGTCCACCCCGGCTGGCCTGATCACACAGAATTAAGTTATTTGCTTCGCTATGATTAGCGTTTCCACTTTGCTTCCACACTCAAGTCGTATGCAACTTTCAAGCATTGTTTCCTCTCGAAGTTGCGGCGGTGATATCTCTTGGCTTGTTCATTCAACAGCGAGCTGTACCCATACACAAGCTTCTCTGCGTTCGTAGTTTGTTATTAAGTGTGAAACACACCTAGACACAAGGAACAGGCGCTTCCTCGTACCGCCTACGTCGGAACAATCCCCTTTCATTGGGAAGCGTACGTCAGCCGGCCGTGTGCAGTGTACACGTGCCAATGCCGCTGCATGTTTTGGGATTAGTCTGCGGCGTGAGGTCGTATACGGCCTTCCGACTACTCCGACGAATACGCTTCCAGTGGCCGCTCAGCCTTCAGCTCGACGGGTTTCTTTCTGCTCTTGACGGTGTGTAGGCTATGTGCTGGCCCTGGGTTTACCCCCTCCCTTCTCTCACCATGATGATTTGTATATGTACTCGTATAAAGTCGTTGCTTAATGTTGTTACCAAAAGTTCTTGACCACTGTCCTCATATTTTTACACAATACAAAATGGTTCAAATGGCTCTGAGCACTATGGGACTTAACATCTGTGGTCATCAGTCCCCTAGAACTTAGAACTGCTTAAACCTAACTAACCTAAGGACATCACACACATCCATGCCCGAGGCAGGATTCGAACCTGCGACCGTACACAATACAAAAAAAAAAATAAAAAAAACAAAAAAAAGTTCGCATGGGCGTACGAAATATATAGGATGAGTCAGAAGGTTTACCCCCGGTTTCTGGAGGGTATTCCTTACATTATTTGGAACTAAAAATATAAATAAAGTAATGGGATCAGGTCCATAATTAAGGAGCTACAGTACTCGCAGGAAAAACTTTTATTGTAGGATTTCACTATCAAAAATGCACATAATAATTAATTCAAACAATTTTGTAGCAGCCTCTTGCATTCAGAGTGGATTTAAAGCAAGTGTTCAAATTTTGCTCCCTGCGTTTGAAGGCAAAAGATTCGCATGGGAGTGAACCGCGCGAGTGGCATTTCGTAATTTCATATGCCCATTCCTTATTGACGTTGCGGCATCGAAAATGCGTTATATCAATTCTTCTCTTGTTTCCACCTTGACTTCGTACACGATGTCTTCCATCCACCCCCAGATGCAGTAATCTAGGGGTGTTAAATCTGGGGATCTGGCAGGCCAGTTGATAGGGCCCCCGCGACCTATCCATCGATGTGGGAATTGCTGATTAAGATAAGCTGTTACCACATGGTGGAAGTGTGCAGGTGCCCCGTCATGTTGGACGTACATGTAGCGCCGTGTTTCCAGAGGATCATCATCAAGAAGCTGCTGTAACTCTTCTCGTAAAAAGTTACCGTACATCTGACCATTTAAGTTTCCCGGGAGAATAAACGGCCCCAGCAACTGGTCACACCCAACACCACACCACGCCAGACATTGTCACTGAATGTGCGAGGCACTGCCGGCATCGCTAGCGCAACATAAACGTTACTCTACATTATATACGCATCCATTAGTCACCTCCTCTCTACAAATACATAGTACACAATTCTCACCGATCTGCAAGCAGAGTGATTGATTTGCACGGGGAAAGAACACCCTTTCAGACCAGCGGCTGAACCACCTCGTGGGATATCCCAGCCGTGAACATTTACTTTTTTACTGTTCATTATGGTATCACAGTATTGTTCACTGTTAGCTCTTGTTCGTTTGACGTAAAACGGGCTGCTTGCATTTTGCAGAATTTTAGCGGGGCTAACGATACATTTTTCCGCGGTGACCTGTGGAACACGGCGTTAGTAGTTCCAGAGATTCAGTAGGCTACACATATGTGCCAGGAGGAATATTCATTCAGAGAGATGAGAGGAACGATCATTAGAAGCAAAACACTTACAGTAAACATGGGCTCTAAAACACACATCTTGAGAGCTATGAGCACTTCTGCATCTTAGATTCCGTGAAACATATCTCTTCTTCTGCAAGTTCTTTGCTTTCCATATTTTGAAAGGTGGTATATGTGGACCAAAACAAGAGATAAATGTCCAGTAAACATTGTCTTTAAAGTGCGTATCTTAACATCGTGTTCATCTTCCCTTATGTTAAATACGCCTCTTCTAATGGAAGTGCTCATAGCTGTTCAGGTATGCAATTTAAATCCCACGTTTCCTAGACTTGTTTGCTTCGAATGATCGCTCCTGTCGTATGCCCGAATATTGACCATTCCTCCTGGGTCACCCTGTACACGGTGGAGCAAATGTTGTCGTGATAAAATTCCGCGTCGTCGCCTTCAGGTATGCGATTTCGTCTAAGGTTACTAGCCCCCACAATACATTACGTCGTACCATATAATAGAAACAGAATAATTTCGAACAGAACATACGTGATTCATGAATGTTTTGAAATGTTTTCGTAAGTAACTCTAAGGAATACGAGATTACTAGTCTTAACACTCGAAAGCCTTCGTTCTTGCAGGTTGTAATAGACTTCACACATGCTGGAGAAAAAGAAAAAAAATCACGATAATTTTATCATCAGCTATTACTTTTCACAGCGACATCTACGAACTTCAACTGTTAGACTGCTATCGCCGCGATGATGATACTTTCACCACCTCAGTGCACTCCATTTACGAATCAGCTTCAATATTGGGATTACATGCCTGACCCTACAGTAGTCATGGAGGGAGACTGTAATGCAATTTTTTGTATTGAAACTTTATTTGGAAGTTAGTGTAATGTTCAGACATATATTGTACTTTCACCTAAGAAAGATAATTTTCCTGAATCATATTTGTTATTCTCGTGTGGCCATTAATTCTGTTCGTCAACACTGCTTAACTCTGGCTTAACGTTGAAGAGCAGAGATTATATTCACCATATTCCGCAAATAAACAATAGCTCTGACCTTGTCTATTCTGTTCTTGTTTGTTTTAATACTCCGGCCTCGTATTCAAAAGCAATTGCTTTTTTAAAATTTGATTGTTCCCTTTACATGGGAGTCCGAGGACTCGAGTAACGTAATTGAGCATGAGGACAAGGAAAACGTGAAAACTATAAATTTGAAGTAATGTTGCAGTAAATTTAAGACATTTTGGCTTAGTAGATGCATTACGCATGTTTGAACTAGGTTACAGTGAGAAACTTTGATCAATGGAAGGGCAACGGAGTATCGATTCAAGTAAGCTTCTGTTACTTTGATCTCGTAACACTATGATTCTTTAGCTGACAATATTGAGAAACTGGTAATGTATTCTTGCCAGCCGGTGTAGAATATCTCTCTCTCTCTCTCTCTCTCTCTCTCTCTCTCTCTCTCGCTCTCTCGCTCTCTCTCTGTCTGTGTGTGTGTGTGTGTGTGTGTGTGTGTGTGTGTGTGTGTGTCACCACCACCCTTTTCCTAGTGTGCACCAACATACTCATCTGAGATTTTTGTATAACGTGATATAGCTTATATAAATTTAGCTTGCTGTTTTAGTTTTTAAAAAGGAAAACTGTGTAAAATAAGACGCGAACGCGTATATCGGGTTACGCAACAGATTGGCCCAGAGGTTTTGCAACTTGTAACTTTCTGCTCATATGAAACCCCGCATTTTGACACTGCATTAAGGACTCGGGGAAGATGGGTACTGTTCAGGGACAGTGTGGGCCAGGAAGATATTGTTTTATAATTTTTAAATTAAAGTGTTTGCAGACAGTATCTGCCCTCCCATTTCCGGATTTTGTTCGTGTGCTGCTTTTGAGTTAGCGGCTGTTGCATATCGTCTAATGTAAGTGTCAGAATTTAATGGACTTACAAAAATATCTTGTATTTTCTAGCAATAGGTAGTATCTTATAGGGTTCATAGTTATGATATAGCCACGGTCCTCGCGAAGTTTATTTTGTAATATGTAGGCCTATGTAGTATAAGTAATGGCCATCCGCAGTTTTCGGGACGGTTAGATTGTTTTTGTATATGGTGAATATTTCATATGCGAACGTAGATACCGAATCGAAATAAGCACACCCCCTGGAACCTACATTTTGACGATTCAAGGAGATCTTTCAAAATTGATTGTCGCTTCAACCGCGAACAGAACCATGATGTTATCTTGCCGGTCGCGAAATAGCGCGACCTGGCATTTTTGCATAGTGTGTGTTGTCCACGTACTTATCACGCCCTTACAATAGCTAGATAGGGGGCTCGTGACATATTAATTTACGCAAATTACCATTTAATAACAAGATAGGTACATGTGCTGGCCGAATTGCTGCCCCATAATGACAGTATTGGCTCTTGGGTAAAGAAATTTGAGGACCAATGTTCTAGATCATTGGCGAATGCTGTTTTTCATGCTTTGTGTCTGAGCTATGAGAGAAAGAGGGAGGGGAGACGACTTCTTAGTTTCTTGGTGAATGAATAAATAGTTCGGACATTTCACGAGAAATAATGAAGGGTACACTGGCACAGTATTCGTTACGTGTTCTGGCTTACTTCAGAATTGTAATACAGGGTGTTTCAAAAATGACCGGTATATTTGAAACGGGAATAAAAACTAAACGAGCAGCGATAGAAATACACCGTTTGTTGCAATATGCTTGGGACAACAGTAAATTTTCAGGCGGACAAACTTTCGAAATTACAGTAGTTACAATTTTCAACAACAGATGGCGCTGCAAGTGATGTGAAAGATATAGAAGACAACGCAGTCTGTGGGTGCGCCATTCTGTACGTCGTCTTTCTACTGTAAGCATGTGCTGTTCACAACGTGCAAGTGTGCTGTAGACAACATGGTTTATTCCTTAGAACAGAGGATTTTTCTGGTGCTGGAATTCCACCGCCTAGAACACAGTGTTGTTGCAACAAGACGACGTTTTCAACGGAGGTTTAATGTAACCAAAGGACCGAAAAGGGACACAATAAAGGATCTGTTTGAAAAATTTCAACGGACTGGGAACGTGACGGATGAACGTGCTGGAAAGGTAGGGCGACCGCGTAAGGCAACCACAGAGGGCAACGCGCAGCTAGTGCAGCAGGTGATCCAACAGCGGTCTCGGGTTTCCGTTCGTCGTGTTGCAGCTGCGGTCCAAATGACGCCAACGTCCACGTATCGTCTCATGCGCCAGAGTTTACACCTCTATCCATACAAAATTCAAACGTGGCAACCACTCAGCACCGCTACCATTGCTGCACGAGAGACATTCGCTAACGATATAGTGCACAGGATTGGTGACGGCGATATGCATGTGGGCAGCATTTGGTTTACTGACGAAGCTTATTTTTACCTGGACGGCTTCGTCAATAAACAGAACTGGCGCATATGGGGAACTGAAAAGCCCCATGTTGCAGTCCCATCGTCCCTGCATCCTCAAAATGTACTGGCCTGGGCCGCCATTTCTTCCAAAGGAATCATTGGCCCATTTTTCAGATCCGAAACGATTACTGCATCACGCTATCTGGACATTCTTCGTGAATTTGTGGCTGTACAAACTGCCTTAGACGACACTGCGAACACCTCGTGGTTTATGCAAGATGGTGCCCGGCCACATCGCACGGCCGACGTCTTTAATTTCCTGAATTAATATTTCGATGATCGTGTGATTGCTTTGTTCTATCCGAAACATACAGGAGGCGGCGTGGATTGGCCTCCCTATTCGCCAGACATGAACCCCTGTGACTTCTTTCTGTGGGGACACTTGAAAGACCAGGTGTACCGCCAGAATCCAGAAACAATTGAACAGCTGAAGCAGTACATCTCATCTGCATGTGAAGCCATTCCGCCAGACACGTTGTCAAAGGTTTCGGGTAATTTCATTCAGAGACTACGCCATATTATTGCTACGCATGGTGGATATGTGGAAAATATCGTACTATAGAGTTTCCCAGACCGCAGCGCCATCTGTTGTTGAAAATTGTAACTACTGTAATTTCGAAAGTTTGTCCGCCTGAAAATGTACTGTTGTCCCAAGCATATTGCAACAAACGGTGTATTTCTATCGCTGCTCGTTTAGTTTTTATTGCCGTTTCAAATATACCGGTCATTTTTGAAACACCCTGTATTACAATTCTGAAGTAAGCCAGAACACGTAACGAATACTGTGCCAGTGTACCCTTCATTATTTCTCGTGAAATTTCCGAACTATTTATTCATTCACCAAGAAACTAAGAAGTCGTCTCCCCTCCCTCTTTCTCTCATAGCTCAGACACAAAGCATGAAAAACAGCATTCGCCAATGATCTAGAACATTGGTCCTCAAATTTCTTTACCCAAGAGCCAATACTGTCATTATGGGGCAGCAATTCACACCCTGTATATACGTCTATCTAGCGAGACAAGATAAGGGTTCGGTTTGGGAATATTCTTCCTGGGGGAGGGGTCTGCGTAGAAGCCTTCCGCCCGCTCCCCCGTCCTTCCATTGGTACGCCCTTTATTTCCACCCTTCATTTTACATTATTGAATACATCAGTGTGTAAAGCAAAGCATGCCAATGCATAAGGCATAAAACGGTTAATCATCGAAACCGCCTGGAGAGCCTTGCGTGTTACAGCACCGCTCATGGGACGGTGAGGAAGAACCTCCATTCCCCCATTAGCCCGCTGGTTAAACCACTTCTCTTATTTGGACAGAGTGGGGTTTATGTCTCTATTCTGACGAATGTTCAAACAATTTGCTAAACTACACGTTGATTTGTATCTCCATACTATCCCTACTGAACTAGTGTTTTCACTGTAATGTCTGTGGCCGGCCGGTGTGGCCGTGCGGTTCTAGGAGCTTCAGTCTGGAACCGCGTGACCGCTACGGTCGCAGGTTCGAATCCTGCCTCGGGCATGGATGTGCGTGATGTCGTTGGGTTAGTTAGGTTTAAGTAGTTCTAAGTCCAAGGGGACTGATGACCACTGATGTTAAGTCCCATAGTACTCAGAGCCATTTGAACAATTTTTTTGTAATGTCTGTAAACATCGCCACCTCTTCATCACGCTCTCAATTCATCTGCTTTCAGTTTAACATTCACTAGAGTAGCAAAGTGCATGAAAGCACGGAACAAATTGAGAGATGTAGTTCAGTTTCAAACCTCAAACTGAAAATTTGATGAATTCCCTGAGAATTTTTTAAAAAATAAGTTATGTAATACACACTATACGAAACCCATAATGAATTCTTGCTCTGCGGCTTTACTTCTGTAAATTTGTGAAGACTGGTTGTAAGTTGGGCTTATTAGACAGGTGTCAGTAGAGCACTTGCCCGCAAAATGCGAAGGTCCCAGGTTCGAGTATTAGTCCATCGCACAGTTGTAATATGCCAGCAAGTTAGGTTTTGTGCGTAAAATCTAAATGTGTTGCGTAATTTTGCTTTTTTGTATATGTCAAGCGCTCCAAAACGACTGGCATTATTTACAAGTAACGAAGTTTTTTAACATTTCCTGCCTCCCCACAATGTTATTTATGACATACTGATAGTATTTGCCAAGAAACGTCCGTTTTTACTTCGGCATAAATGTCTGTGGCGAGAACAGTTGTTAGATTAATGCAACAAATGACAATGAATACAGTTATTGAAAAGAAAAATCATGATTGTGATGCCTTCAATAAGCGTGTGTCCAAAGTTAAAAGTACTTTAGATTTGCATTCTCAATACTGCAACTTTGTATTTCAAATCCACTATTTCCATAAGCTACTTTGGCAAGTCAGCTTCGATTTTCCTATAAGGGGTCATATCTCTGACCATTTATTCATCACTATCAGCAGCAAGACACTGCAATACGTACATTCTGTTTAATGTCACGCAGTCTTAGAATTTTTCTAAATTCTAAGAACTTCTTCTGTGCTTGACAAGGAGTCTTCTTTCTTCTGTGGAATACCTACATTCACTTGAAGAATAACAAGTGTGAACAGAAAGTATTTAATTAAAGCACCTCCTCATCCTATGTTCTTCATCACGAAATGCGAACTAAAGTGCAGTAGTGCACAAGTGACCCACAGCTCTTTTGTGTGTGTGTGTGTGTGTGTGTGTGTGTGTGTGTGTGTGTGTGTGTGTGTGTGTGTGTGTGCGGGGGGGGGGGGGCAGGGTGGGTGGGTGGGTAGGGGCGGGGGTTGGTTTGCTCCCTTGTCCTTTCTTTGTTTCCCTTCTGCTCTCATTCCTCCTTGTGTGCTCCTGAAGGCCAGCCTATGCGTTTGATGCATAACTGGGTGATGCATTATTCCCAGGCCTGGGCCGTCAGGAGGGTTCGCATGTACCCGCTGGTCCAGACCAGGCCCAGGGAGGGGTGATTGCCCGAGCTTGTGACCTGATGTGTGAACAGTCACCTAAGGTGGGTGCGCCCCCTTGTGAAGGGAGCCCCCAGTTGGGACGAGCGTGCCAACGTAGATGCTGGCAATTGTGGGGGATTTCCTCGCGATAAGTCAATCATCTTCCCACTCCACTTCTACAAAACGTAAACGCAATGAGGCTAATGATTCAAAGACCCTTTCCACTGCACCACGGTTCCACATGGTCTCACATACTGAAGACAGTCAGTCCTTCGCCACAGTAAATCAGTTTATTATTCAGAAAGGTGTAGATGCAATTGCTGGCTCTGTGAAATCCTGCTGTCGTTTACAGAATGGCACATTGCTTTTGGAGACCACTCCTGATTCTCCCCCCAGGGGGTCCACAACTCTTTTGTGGACACGTGCGTAGCGAGCACGGGACCCCGAGCTAATGTGGCCCTCCTTCCTTTCCGGGCTGCATACCTTCCCTTCCCTTCCCTTCCCTTCCCTTTCCGCATCCCTCCCCGGCCCCCATCTTCGCCCCCCCCCCCCCCCTCACCTCTGGCTCTTTCCTTCCCTTTCTCCTCCTCTGGGAGTATGGTTTGTGCCTACGTCCGGAGACGGACGCTCGAAACTGTTCCAAATTCCTTGCTCTTACACTTGCAAGTCCTCGTCCTTCCTCTGTCCTTCTCTTTTCCTTCCCTCTTCTCCTTGCCCTTTTCTCCGCTGCGGCGTTTGAGACCGCCTCTTCTTTCCTTTCCCTTTCTCTTCTTTCCTCCCTGTGCGTGTCTGAAGGCCGACCCACGCACTTCCATGCGTAGCCGGTGACGGGGTAACGCGTAATTCCCCGCCCCGGGTAGACAGGTAGGACACGTACGTACCCCCTGGTAACGGCCAAGCCCAGGGAGGGGTGATTACCCGAGCTGATACCTTCCGAAAGTGCCGATTGGTCCCTCCGTCCGTTTGTCGGGAAGTGTGACCTGAGGTGTGAACAATCACCTAAGGCGGGTGTGCCCTCAGTGAGGGCCCCCACAAGGGAGGAGCGCGCCATCGGAGACGCCGGTAATCATGGGGGATTCTTCCGCAATGGTTTCCTCACCTTCCACTATGTCTGCTCACAAACGTAAGTTCACTGAGTCTCAGCCACAGACGGTTCTTCCATCGTTGCCACAGTTCCTTGTTGTTTCTCGGTCTGACGAAGGTCACGACTTTTCCACGGTCAACCCTTTCATTATTCAGAAAGGTGTCGACGCAATTGCGGGTCCTGTAAAGTCTTGTTCCAGATTACGGAATGGCACCCTGTTGTTAGAAGCACACAGTGCCCTCCAGGCTCAAAAATTGCTGCGTACTTCTCTGCTCCACACCTTCCCTGTCCGGGTGGAACCGCACCGTACCTTAAATTCCTCGCGTGGAGTCGTTTATACACGCTCCCTCGATGGATTGTCTGACGAAGAAATTCAGCACTACCTGTCTGACCAGGGCGTCACGGCTGTTCATCGGGTTATGAGAAGGGTTGACTCGAACATCATTCCAACCCGCACTGTCTTCTTGACATTTGACAAAGTTCAACTCCCATCAAAAATCAAAGCAGGCTATGAGATAATTTCCGTTCGCCCTTATGTCCCAAACCCTACGCGTTGCTATCGATGTCAGCGGTTCAATCACACCAGCCAGTCCTGTTCCAATCTGGCCAAATGTGTTACATGTGGCAAGGATGCCCATGAGGGTGCTTGTCCACCTCCATCCCCTCGCTGCATCAACTGTATGGGTGACCACGCTGCTTCCTCTCGAGATTGCCCCGTTTTTAAGGATGAAAAGCTCATCCAGGAAATAAGAGTGAAGGAAAAGGTGTCGACCTTTGCTGCTCGAAAGTTACTCGCCAGTCGACAGCCCACCGTGCCTCAGAAAGGTAAATACAGCACTGTCCTTGCTTCTCCTCGACCAACAAAGGAGGCGGCCACGCAGACTTGCGACCTCACCTTTAGTACCACGGTCGTCAGATCGGCCAGCGCAAAGATCGCCCGTTCAACCTCACCCCTTTCGCCTGCCCACTCTATGGCTCACCCTTCGTCGGGTTCTGCTAAATCTCGAGCCCAAAAGTCAGACGCCAAGTCTTCGAAAAAAGAGCATTCTCGTGAAGAGTTTTTACGTACCGCAACTTCACAACCATCGGTTCCTCCTTCATCTAAACATCATACTTCTAAGAAGGCTACGAAGAAACACAGTTCCTCTCCTTCTCCGCCAAGGCGTGTCCCATCTACAGCACCACCTGGCGGAAATCGCCCTCGGCCGTCTTCTGTGTCGCCGAGGCGCACTGCTGGTGGCCGGTCAACTGGCCGATCGTTGGTGGCAGGAGCTGCTCCTGACCAACCTATTGATCAGGATCTTCTGCCTTCGACTGAATGCCATTCCATGGTGTCGGTCGCAAGCTCTGAGCAGTCGTTGAGTTGACAGCACCCTTGGTCACGTTCCTCCATTTTCTGTTCACCCTATGTCCATTATCCACTGGAATATCCGCGGCATTCGAGCCAATCGGGATGAATTGTCGATCCTCTTACGATCCTACTCGCCGGTCATCTTCTGTCTTCAGGAAACAAAGCTGCGTCCCCATGACCGCTTTGTTCTCCCTCATTTTCAGTCCGTCCGATATGACCTCCCCTCAGTTGAAGGCACTCCAGCCCATGGAGGACTCATGATTCTTCTCCACGATACTCTCCATTATCACCCAATCCATTTAAACACTTCCTTCCAAGCTGTCGCCATCCGTCTTTCCCTTTCTGGATACACGTTCTCTCTTTGTACGGTATACATTCCATCGTCCACACCAATGGCACGAGCTGATCTCCTTCATCTTCTTCGTCAGGTTCCACCCCCCTATTTGCTGGTTGGGGACTTCAATGCCCACCACCCACTTTGGGGATCTCCACATCCTTGTCCACGTGGCTCACTATTGCTAGACGTCTTCCACCAAGCGGATCTAGTCTGCCTCAACACTGGGGTCCCCACATTTTTGTCTGCCTCCACGACAAATTTATCTCATTTGGACCTTGCGGTCGGTACTGTTCCGCTAGCTCGGCGCTTCGAATGGTTCGCCCTTGATGATACACACTCGAGTGACCACTTTCCATGTGTTCTTAGACTGCAGCCTCAACTGCCATACATGCGCCCGCGACGCTGGAAGTTTGCCCAAGCCGATTGGACACTTTTTTCGTCTCTAGCGACATTCGATGACCGTCGCTTTCCCAGCGTCGACGATGAGGTCACACATGTTACCGACGTTATTCTCACAGCTGCGGAACGTTCAATACCACGCACCTCCGAATTGCCCCGGCGCCCCCCAGTTCCTTGGTGGAACGAGGCATGCCGTGACGCAATACGTGAGCGGCGACGGGCTCTTCGCATTTTCCGTCACCATCCAACTTTGGCCAACTGTATCCGATATAAGCAGCTCCGTGCGCGATGCCGTCGCGTCATCCGCGATAGCAAGAAGGCAAGCTGGAAATTCTTTACTAGCTCATTTAACACCTTCACTCCGTCCACGGAAGTTTGGAGTCGGCTTCGACGGTTCTCAGGCGCGCCTAGTTTCTCCCCGGTCTCTGGGCTCACTGTCGCGCATGATACCTTAGTGGACCCCGTCGCAATTTCTAACTCATTGGCTCAGCATTTTGCTGAGGTTTCGAGCTCTTCAAATTACCCGCCAGCGTTTCTCCCGAAGAAACGTGCAGCGGAAGTGCGACATCTTGCTTTCTCCTTTCAAAATCACGAAAGCTACAATACTGTTTTCTCCATGCTGGAACTCCAACTCTTCTTCTCGCTCCTCCGCCCCAGGACAGGATGGTATCCATCTCCAAATGTTGCTGCATTTATCAACCCATAGTCTGCGTTACCTCCTTCGCCTTTATAATCGAATTTGGACCAACAGTACCTTTCCCAGGCGATGGCGGGAAGCTATTGTCGTTCCCGTTCCGAAACCTGGAAAGGACAAACATCTCCCCTCTAGCTATCGCCCCATTTCTCTCACGAGTAGTGTCTGTAAGGTTTTGGAGCGTATGGTGAATTACCGTTTAGCTTGGTGGCTGGAATCCTGGAGTCTTTTAACACCAGCCCAATGCGGATTCCGAAAGCATCGTTCTGCCGTTGACCATCTTGTTGCTCTCTCCACTTATATCATGAACAATTTTCTCCGGAAACGCCAAACGGTAGCAATATTTTTTGATCTGGAGAGAGCATACGATACCTGTTGGAGGACAGGCATCCTCCACACACTGTTCTCTTGGGGCTTTCGAGGCCGGCTGCCCCTTTTTCTTCGCGAAATTATGGCAGAGCGCACATTTAGGGTGCGGGTGAACACTACTCTCTCCCGTACTTTCTCCCAAGAAAACGGGGTACCCCAGGGCTCCGTGCTGAGTGTTGTACTGTTTGCCATCGCCATTAATCCAATTATGGATTGTCTCCTTCCTGATGTCTCGGGCTCCCTCTTTGTGGACGATTTTGCGATCTACTACAGTTCTCAACGGACCAGCCTTCTTGAAAGACGTCTTCAAGGATGTCTCGATCGCCTCTACTCGTGGAGCATCGAAACCGGCTTCCGTTTCTCACCCAGTAAGACCGTTTGTGTTAATTTTTGGCGACGTAAGGAGTTTCTTCCGCCCTCCTTACATCTAGGTCCTGTCAACCTTCCGTTTTCCGACGTCGCTAAATTCTTGGGTCTTATGTTTGACAGAAAACTGTGCTGGTCCTCCCACGTTTCCTATCTTTCGGCTCGCTGTCTGCGTTCCCTTAACACCCTCCGTGTCCTGAATGGTACCTCCTGGGGAGCGGACCGAGTGGTCCTTCTCCGCCTCTATCGCGCCTTAGTGCGCTCGGAATTGGATTATGGAAGCATAGTCTACTCCTCTGCTCGGCCGTCTATTCTTCGGCGTCTCGACTCTATCCACCACCGTGGATTACGTTTAGTGTCTGGAGCTTTTTACACCAGCCCTGTGGAAAGCCTTTATGCTGAGACTGCTGAACCTCCGCTGTCCAATCGGCGGGCAGTCCTTCTGAGTCGTTATGCTAGCCATCTGTCTTCCATGCCTGCTAATCCAGCCCATGACCTTTTTTTCGACGCCTCCTTTGATGTCGGGTATGCAGGCCGCTCCTCCTCCCTACTACCCCCGGGAGTCCGCTTCCGTCAACTGCTCCATTCTCTTTCCTTCCGCTTTCCTAAAACCTTCTTGACAACTTGGGGTACAGCACCGCCTTGGCTCCGTCCCCGGATCGACTTGCTCAGAGACCTATGTCAATTTCCCAAGGATGGTACCCCTACACTTGTCTACCGTCGGGCATTTGCTGCTCTATGTGCACGAATGCCGGAAGCCACATTTATTTACACCGACGGCTCGAAAACATCGTTAGGTGTAGGGAGTGCCTATATTGTTGGCGACACCCCAAATCACTTTCGGCTTCCCGACCAGTGTTCGGTTTATACTGCGGAGCTTTACGCTGTTCTCCAGGCTGTCCACTACATCCGCCGCCATCAGCGGATACAGTACGTAATCTGCTCAGATTCTCTCAGCTCTCTCCTAAGTCTCCAAGCTCTTTACCCTGTGCACCCTCTGGTCCACCGGATTCAGGACTGTCTGCGCTTGCTCCACCTGAGGGGCGTCTCAGTGGCGTTCCTCTGGCTCCCGGGACACGCTGGTATCTGTGGGAATGAAGCGGCCGATATAGCGGCCAAGGCTGCAGTCTCTCTTCTTCGGCCAGCTATTCAGTCTCTTCCGTTTACCGATCTACGGAGTGGTTTATGTCGCCACGTTGCTCATTTATGGCATGCGCATTGGTCAACACTTCCCCATAATAAATTGCGGGAAGTGAAAGCCCTTCCTTGCGCTTGGACCTCTTCCTCCCGAACGCGTCGTCGGGAGGAGGTAATTTTAGCTAGACTCCGGATAGGGCACTGTCTTTTTAGCCATCGACATCTTTTAAGCGGTGATCCTCCCCCACTCTGTCCCCACTGCTCTCAGCTGTGGACGGTCAGACACCTTTTAATTGAGTGCCCCTATTTTAATCCGTTACGCTCCCGTCTACAGCTATCGCCTGATCTATCGTCGATTTTAGCAGATGACACGCACTCAGCTGACCGCGTTCTACAGTTTATTAGCGACAGTGAAATGACGTCAGTGATTTGAAGCTTTTTTTGGGGACAAACAACCCCTTTCTATAGTGGATTTTTAAGCATTCCTTCTGCCTTTAGTTTCTCAAATTTTATGACCTTGTTCCCATTGCTGCTGATTTTAACTTTCGTTTTTTCCTGTTTCCTACGCCACGGGCTGGGCGCTAATGACCATAGAAGTTTTGCGCCCTAAAACCACAAACAAAAAAAAAAAAAACCTCCTGATTCTCAGGCACAACTGCTTGCTGCCTCGCTTCTCCATGGTTATCCTGTTCGTGTCGAGGCCCACAGAACTTTGAATTCTTCCCATGATGTAATATATGCCAGGATACTCGTCAGTCTAACTGAAGCCGACATACAGTCTTACCTCTCTGATCAGTGTGTCACTACTTTTCATTTTTTAATGAAAAAGGTAGATTCCTCCTTAGTGCCCACCCGATTTCTCTTTCTCACCTTTGATAGAGTGGTGCTTCTTTCCAGGCTCAAAGCAGGCTATGAAATTTATCAGAGTCCGGCCATACGTTTTGAACCCGATGCCCTGCTACCAGTGTCATCGTTTTAATCACATTAGAATGTCGAGTCGACACCCAGCTAAATGTGTCACCTGTGGTAGGAATGCGCAGGAGGGCGATTGTCCACATCCTTCTCCCCACTATATCAACTGCAATGGCAGCCATGCTGCCTCTTCTCAGGAGTGTCCAGTGTATCTTGATGAGGGAGCAGTTCAAGAGATCCAGGTAAAGGAAAGATGCCCTATCCAGTTGCTCGCAAGCTACTGGCTAGTCACAAACCCTGTGTTCTCCTGTTTGGTACCTATAGTTCTGTTCTTGTTACCCCTCGCTCCATGAAGGACATGGTCACACAGACATGCGACCTCCAATTCAGCTCTGAGGTTGTAGAATCGCCCAGTGTAAAGCTAGGATCCTTCCAGCCAAACACCACCCGAGTCTTCATCTAACCAGAAAGGCTCAAAGAAGTCCTCCAAAGGCAAACGGTCTTCTTCGTCATCTCGAATATACTCTTTGATGGTGTTGGCATGTGGAACCTTAGCCCAGCCAGCCTATGCGTCGCTGGTGCGCACCAACAACAGTTTTTTGGCGTTGGACTGCACAGGCCGTCCGCACAAGCAAGCTGATGTTTCTGTGGACCCCATGGAGTAGGTCCTTCTGCTTCTGTGCCCTGTAGTAGCGCCTTTATCCCAGCTGTCACTTGGCAGCTGCCCTACGTCTCTTCATCATGCCTGTCCTCTAATGGAACGTTAGTGGCCTTCGGTCCCACAAAGAGGATTTATGGCTGATTTTAGCGTCTCAGTGTCACCTTGTACTCTGCCTTTAGGAATCGAAATTGCGCCATCGCAACCACTTTGAGCTTTCACATTTCTTACCGATTCGTTTTGACCAACCCCTGAGGTTGGCATTCCCTCTCATGGGGGTGTAAGGCTGCTCATTTGGGGTGACATTCATAGTCGACCCATCTCCCTGACTACCAATCTTCAAGCTGTTGCAGTTCACCTTTTACTTCCTGACTTTTTCCCTCTGTACTATATATGTCCCTCCATCATTCGCTGTCACCAGGACAGACTTCCTTCAACTTATTAGGCAACTACCTCCACCATTTTTTATACTTGGTGGCTTCAATGCACATCATCCCGTTTGGGGTTCTCCCATGACGTGTCAGAAGGTGCCCTCTTGGCTGACCTCTTTTTGCTTAACACTGGAGCACCCACTTTCCTTTCTGAGTCCTCGCACACCTATTCTCATTTGGACCTATCCTTCTGCACTGCTCAGATTGCCCATCGTCGTGAGTGGTCCGTTCCTTGTGACACCTACTCAAGTTAACATTTCCCATGTGCTATCCGTTTGCTGACTTGTACCCCACATGGGTGCACGCCCAAATGGCAGCTTACTAACGCTTACTGACGGCTTAGCTCCTTCCTGGAGACCACCGAAGAAGAGATTTCCCCAGTTATGATGACCAGGTCGAATATTTCGCAAACATTACCCTTACTGCTGCAGAACGTGCATTCCCCACTCTTCCTCTCTACCACGTCGTGTCCCAGTTCCTTGGTGGACTGAAGCATGCAGCAACGCAATTCACAGACATAGACGTTCTCTCCGCGTTTGTAACTGCCACCCTATGATGGCAAACTGCATTCATTATAAACAGATGCGTGCAAAGTGTCGTCGCGTTCTTCGGGACGGCAAAAGAGCTAGCTGGATTTCATTCACTAGTTCTTTTAACAGTTCCACACCTTCCTCTGTCGTTTGGCCCAACCTCCGACGGCTCTCCATTCCCAATTTCCGGCCTGACAGGCGCTGACGATGTCATTGTGGACCCTATTCTATCTCCAACACCTTGGGCCGCCATTTTGTGAAAGTTTCGAGCTCTTTCCCTATCACCTTGCCTTCCTCCATCGGAAACAAGCAGAGGAGGCTCATGCGATACGCTTCTCTTCACTGAATCGTGAATGCTGCATTGCCGTCTTTACTATGAGGGAGCTCTCAGTTCATCCCGATCCTATGCCCCAGGGCCAGACGCCATCCACATTCAGATGTTGCAGCACCTTTCTCTTGCGGGCAAGCACTTCCTGCTTAACACGTACAACCACATCTTGGCTGAGGGCACATTTCCTGGATGCTGGCGTGAAGCCACGGTCATACCCATACCTAAGCCCGGTAAGGACAAAAACCTCCATTTCTTGCTAACATTTGGGCATTTTTTACAAGACCAGGTTTTCAAGGTGCGTGTGGGATCCGCCTAGTCGAATACCTTTATCCAGGAAAATGGTGTCCTCAGGGTTCCGTCCTGAGCAGCGTCGTCTTCGCTATCTCCATTAACCGTGGATTGACCTGTCTCCCACCTGGCATCTCTGGCTCTTTGTTGTCGATTTTGTCATCTGTTGCAGTTCTCCACGGACCTGTGTTGCTGTGCGGCATCTGGAGCACTGTCTTGATCGTCATTACTCCTGGAGCATCGACAATGGCTTTCGCTTTTCTCCTGACAAAACCCTCTGTATGAATTTCTGACGGCGCAAATGGTTTCTCCCACCACCTCTACATCTTGAGCCTGTTGCCCTTCCGTTCGTTCAAACTACCAAATTTCTGGGGCTCATGGTCGATAGGAAACACTCTTGGTCCTCCCATGTGTCTCACCTGACAGCCCACTGTCCTCAATGGTACTTTCTGGGGGTGCCAATCGAACCACCCTCCTCTGTTTTTACCAGTCCCTTGTCCATTCGAAACTCGACTGTGGGTGCTATGTGTGCGCATCTGCGCGCCCATCCCTTTTACGGCAATTCAACGCTATCCACAATCATGGCATCTGTTCGGCAATGGGCGCCTTTTACACCAGCCTGGTTGAGCGTCTGTATGCTGAAGCTGCTGAACTACCACTGTCCTACTGCCGTGTCTTTCTTCTCAGCAGGTATGCATGCCATTTGCCATGCGTGGCCACTCCTCCTGTGCCTCCTCTTTTGATGATCCCTTAGATCGTCAGTTTGGGGCTCATATATGTTACCTCCTGGCGTCCACTTTCACCACTTGCTATGGCGGCTTAACTTAACACTACCTGCAACTTCCCTGTAGTAACCAAAACCAAGTGGGGGAACGCCTTGGCTGCGGATCGGAGCCGCCAGGTGGGGGAGCCGCCGGCGGTGGAGCATGCACCACCGGGTAAATACAAGGACGAGTCGGACTGCGGACCAACGACAACTGACAACAATCCACCACAACCGACTATGACCGACACAACAAGGAAGAGATAAACAACAGAGGCTTGTTGAAACCACAACACCAAACACCAACAGTAAATCCACTCAGAACCAGAGCCAGGCAAATGTCAACAACGAGCAAAGACCAGAATGCAATACTGCCGAGATAGAAACGAAATCCAGAGCGAGTACCAGACTGATTCGACTAGAGCAGAGCGGGTCCCTATATATGAAACCGGAGGGAGCGGCTATTGGCTGCTTCTCTGCATTTGGCGTAGCGGTGGCACCCTCTCTGCGCGAGAGCCGCTGCGCGGAATAGCCGCCGCGGAGGCGGAGCCCTCTATGGGCTGACCACGTCCATTTGTTCTGGTGCGTGTTCGACTTCCGCGGTGGAAGGTACTAGATCACTGGGAGGTGTAAACCCTTCACCACATTTGCTTCGTGAAGCGGCCCAAGTAAACTGTGGCCTTCATTCGCTTCCTATGGACACTTCTCCAGCCTCGGTCTGTAACCTCCAGTTTCATGACTTTTGCATGGAACTTCACGATAGTACCTTTGTATACACTGACAGCTCTTGGACTGACCATGGGGACGAGTGTGCCTTCGTCATTGGCAGCCGTATCTTTCGATATCATCTTCCGGCACACTACTCAGTATTTACAGCTGAGCTCTTCACCTTGTATCAGGCCACAGAGTACATCCGGCGACACAGCCTTTCAATTGTGTCCTGTGCTCTGACTGACTCCGTGCCCTCCAATGTCTATGTATGCTGTACACTGCTCATCCCTTAGTGCAGCGGGTCAAGTAAATCTGTCACTTGCTCACTCTTTGTTGTGCCAGTGTCATGTTTCTGTGGGTCAGTGATCATGTCGGTCTTCCAGGAAACAGGGCTGTTGATGCTGCTGCCAAGGCTTGCCATCCTTGTACCTCAGCCCACGAGTACCTATATTCCCTCTGGTGATCTCTGTGTCGCTGTCTGTCAGGAGGCGGCGGAGAGCTCATCATGACCTGTGTGGTAGTGATCACTTCACCATCTTCCTGTCGCTGTCCCAGTGTCAGGCCCACAGACACCTACCCAGATGGGCAGACTGGGTAACTTTCACCTCTGATGTCACCGTTGAATCTCCCCCACACGGTAACATCAATGTGATGGTTGAGCAGGTGACTGCAACAACTGTTTCTGCGGCAGAAAACGCTCTTTAGGGTGTCAGAGGCTTAAGGCAGTCCCTTGTTGGCCGCTGAAAGTCGCTGAAGCAATTGAGGAACTCGGCGATGTCTGCCGCCGCATAAGCGGCACCCTTCTCTGGAGCACATCATAGCCTTTAAACGGTTCTGTGCCCGCATTCACCAACTTATCAAACGACGGAAGCAGGAGTGTTGGGAGAGATACTTTTCGACCATTGGGTGTCATACATCACCTCCCCAAGTCTGGGTGAAGCTCAAACGTCTTTTCGGGTACCAGACCGCAACAGGTGTTCCTGGTGTTGCTATAAATGGCGTGTTATCTACCGACGCAAACGCAATTGCCGAGCACTATGCTCGAGCCTCTGCTCTACAGAGCCCTTGTCCAATCATGAATTGACTATGGGAGTGTGGTTTATGGTTCGGCAGCACCTTCAGCGTTGCATTTACTCGACCCTGTGCACCACTCGGGGTTAGACTAGCGACAGGAACTTTCAGGACGAGTCCGGTGACCACTGTACTGGTGGAGGTTGGGGTCCCTCCATTGCAGATCAGATGTGCACAACTGCTCACCAGTTACGTTGCACACATTCATAGTTCTCTCGAGCATCCGAATTACCATCTCCTTTTCCCACCCATGGCAGTTCATCTGCCTCATCGGTGGCCCAGGTCAGGGCTAATGATTGCAGTTTGTGTGCGGTCCCTTCTCTCCAAACTGCAGTCCTTCCCTTTACCACCTCTACTTGCGGTCCGATCGTGTATGCTTCCATGGTGTACACCTCGCCCGCAGATTCATCTGGACCTTTCACAAGACCCTAAGGACTCACGTTAACCCTGCGACTCTCCGCTGTCACTTCCTCTCAATTCTTGACGTGTTCCGGGGCTCTGAAGTGGTTTACGCTGACAGCTCAATGGCTGATTGTCATGTAGGCTTTGCTTATGTTCATGGAGGACATATTGAACAGCACTCCTTGCCAGATGGCTACAGTGTTTTCACTGCAGAGCCGGTGGCCATACCTCGTGGTCTTGAGTACTTCCGCTCATGCCCTGGCACGTCATTTCTGCTGTTTACTGACTTATTGAGCAGCCTACAAGCTATCGACCAGTGCTACCCTCGCCATCCTCTGGTAGCGTCTATCCAGGAGTCCCTCTCTGCCCTTGAATGGTCCCTTTGTTAAGTGGTGTTTGTGTAGACCCCTGGAATCCCAGGCAACGAACTTGTCGACAGGCTGGCAATACAGGCGATGCGGAAACAGCTTCTGGAGCTGGGTATCTCCGAAGATGACCTGAGTTCTGTCTTACGCTGCTGGGTTTTCGGGCTTTGGGAGACGGAATGGCATAACAGTACACACAACAAGCTGCTTGTCATTAAGGAGACGACGAATGTGCACAAATCTTCCATGTGGTGCTCTCGCAGGGAATCAGTTGTCCTCTGGCAGCTCCGCATCGGCCATACATGGCTAATGCATGGTCACCTAATCCATCGCGAGTACCCACCTCTGTGTTGCTGTGACTCCCAAATGACAGTCGTCCACCTCTTGCTGGACTGCCTGCTTATAGCCATTCTTTGGCGGACTTTTCTTACCTAGCTCCATACCTTCGGTGTTGGGCAACGATGCCTCAGCAGCAGCTTTAGTTTCAAGTTTTATCCATGAGAGTGGGTTTTATACTTCTATGTAGGTTTTAGTGCATGTCCTTTGTCCCTCTGTGTCCTCCACCCTAGTGCTTTTAGGGTGGAAGTTTTAATGTGTTGCAGATTGGCTGGCTTCTCCTTTTTATTCTCGTGCTTTTTTGTTTTACTCTCTTCTGTTTCTAGCACCTCTGTTGTTTTCTTGTCCTCTTTTGTTACTTTTAGGGTTTGTTGCCTTTCCTTCGTTCTTGTGGTTTTTCCTTTCTTTCCGTTTTGTGTTACATGTCTCATCTTTTTTATTCTCTCACGTGTGGCATTGTTTTATTAGGAACAAGGGATTGATGAGCTTGTAGTTTGGCCTCTTCCCCCCCCCCCCCCCCCTTTTAAACCAACCAACCAGGAGGTGGTTTCCCTTTGCCAATGTCATCCCTTCACGGGAATAAGCTTCAGCTTATTAAGCCTCTCCCAGCACCTCGGCCCTCTCGCCGGGAGGAGATCATTTTAACTCAGCTGCGTATTGGGCACTGCCTTTTTGGCCATCTTCATTTGCTAAGTGGCGCTAGCGCACCACTTTGTACACATTGTGCCCAAATTTTAACTGTCCGCCACTTCCTGCATGAATGAATGCCCTTCTTCTTTTTCTTCTTCTTCTTCTTCTTCTTCTTCTTCTTCTTATGTTCCGGCTTGGGTTTGCCTTCTGATTTATAAACCGTTTTAGCGAATGATGCTCATGCTGTCTACCGCGTTTTGCAATTTATCTGCCAAAGCAATATGGTGAAGGCCTTTTAATTTCTGTATGTTTTTTTGCCATTTTTCCACGTGCCTGTTTTTAGCTGTTTGCTGTTCTGACCATTGGGTCTGACGAATAGTCATTGTACTCCTCTCTGTGTTTCTGCTCTAAAGTTTTGACTTGGGCACGTATGACCCCAGTTCTTTTTTGCACCATAAAGCAAAAACAAACCGACCTTGTCACAATCTTGACATACATAGTGCATACGACATAACTAGGTGCCATCACATATTAGTTACCTTTCAGGACTGGGACTTTCATGGACTTCTTCAGATTTTTATCTGTGAGTTTTTATCCCACCAGCTCTTCCAGCTTAGAGTTGACACTTCAGACAGCACCCCTAGGGTCCAAGAGACCAGTATCCCACAGGGTTCTGTGTTAAGTGTCACTCTGTATAGTTGCCAGCAGTGGTCTTGCGACCTCTCTTGGCCATCTGGTTACCACGACATTTATATCAATGATTTTTGCGTCTGGTGCAGCTGCTACTCAGTTGAATTTGTTGAATGCCAGCTCCAAGGCACCATCTGAGGGCCTCTGCGTGGGTGCTCTTCGTCCTGGCCCAGACGTCTTGGGGTACAGACCATGCCACTCTTCATTATATTTACTGCGCTTTGGTTTTGTCCAGACTAGATTATGGTTGTCAGGTTTATGGCTCAGTGGCTCCTTCAGCTCTGAAACTAATTAACGTCGACCATCATTATGGTGTGTGTCTGGGTGTTAGTGCCTTTCGCACTAATCCCGTCGACAGTCTCCCTACAGAAGCAAGGATTCCCCCTCGACAAATATGACGGAGTCAACTCTTGGTTTCTTACACGGTCGCCATGTGATGATTCTCTGACCATCTCCTTGTTAACGACGGACGTCTCCCTCCTGATACCCACCCTTGAGTGGGATTGCCAGTAGGGATGCATCTCATTTCCCTCTGTCGAGACCTCCATTTCCGCTCACTGGAATGTGCCCTGTGTATTTCCTCCCACACCCCTCTCCCCATCCTATTCCAGGGTCCTAAGGTCTCTATTGCCATTAAGATATTCCAGCGTCTCGTATGTTTCATCCTTGAAGAGTTCCAGGGTGTTACCTTCTTCCATATTGATGGTTCTAAAACAATAGATGAGATGGGATATGTTTTTATGTCCCCTACTGGCACGGAACACCATTTACTCTAGCAATTAATATATACCGACTCAATAAGCACCCTGAAGTCTATAGACCAATGCTACTCTTGTCACACTTAGGTCTCGGCCATCCATGACCTTCTCTCTGCCCTTGGCCACACTGCCTTCTTAGTTCTCTTTCTCTGGGTACCACCAAGTTATGTGGGCATACCAGAGAATGAACTGGCTGACCGTTTGGCTAGAGAGGCAGATGCTTGCGCCCCCCCCCCCCTGCCCCCGTCCCTATCGCAATTCCAGGTACAGATATGTGGCTACATATCAAATCTCTCTTTGCCTAAAAGGGAAATGATATCTGGTGCACTACTGCTCTCAGTAATGAACTCCGAACAGTGGAGGAGACCACTGAAGTTTGATGCCCTCCCTTCCGCTCTTCTTGGAAGGAGTCCTCTGTTTTATGCCGTTTATGCATCTGTAATACCAGGCTCACTTATTATTTTGTCTTTCATAACAAGCAACCCCCACAATGTGGCTGTGGAGCCAGACTGACCATATCCCATATATTGATGGATTGTTGCCTTCTTTTGGCCCTTCGTACTTAGTATAGCTTTCCAGATTCCTTGTCTTTAATATTAGTGGACAATTCATGGGTCTTAGTTTCCTACATGAAACTAGCCTTTATTTTCAGTTATAAGGTTTTGCTTTACTCCTGGAGCAGGGGTAAGGTGGTTGTAGTTGGGGCCTCTCTTTGTGTTGCCTAGGTCTAGGACCCGTGATCACTCCCCTTGCAAAGACTGCTCTCTTATCCCTCTGATTTTCCTGTTTCTAGATTTGGCCTACCCTTTTATGCCTTCTGCTCTGTGTTTTTAGTTTCGTTGCTTTATAGTTTGGCCTATCTGACCAGATCTGCCCACTTTTAGTGGACACCTATCTTATGCATGTAACTTTCGAATTGTGGTACTGATGACCTCACTGTTTAGAAATGAAACTGGAAAGTGTTAAGTTATCTATATTACTACGTGGCTTACTTGGTTCATGGCACGCAGTTCTGGGTGTAGGCTAATTTGACTTTCAATATTTCATTTAATAATTGATCAAATTAAAATTGTAGTTATAATCTACCAGTAAAAAGTATTATGTTAACCTTAAACACAGTAAGAAAGGTATTACAGCTAGAAACTGTGTATATGCCTTGTGCCTTGAGGCAGCATAACTCACTGTGCACGAATACGATGGCTGCATTCATCCAATATTTACAAATAAAAGCAATTAAAGACTTGCAACAAAATTTTACTCATACTTTCAAACTTTTACAAAACATTTGCTTGCTGACATTCCCAACAAAATGGTGACAGGGAAACAAGTTTATAGCTGCATCAGCTATAATGTTTTAATTTATTACTCATTTCCTATAAATTTTATTCGGAGCATATTTTACAGACAATATTCATATATACCACTGAATATACCTGAAAAATTGTCATTGTACGAGCAAGTCCAGTATATAACACATTAACTCATTTGTACAACAGTCAAAGTTTTTATAATGTGATACATGTAAACAGGAAGTCACTCCAAAGAGTTGCCAGGCACGATTTCTCTGGTGTTTCAGCATATATTTGTAATTTTGTTTTTGCATTGTGTGGCTGGAGTCAACCCAAAGAAATGCTGCTTAAGAAGTCACCAGGTGTAGATACAAGACATTGAGCTTTTACCGTTACAAGCTAAATTATTTTTAACATGGAATTCATAAAGTGGGGCCAAATTGTCTTCTGCGATATCAGATTTATCTGTATGTATTAACAGGGCCATAAACATAAAGAATAAGCATTACTTCACCAGCTCTATTGAATCGGCTCGTAACATTTCATTTCGGAAATAACGTTGTTTGCAACAAGAAACAAACTGACTTCATTCACAGTATTTGGTTGGGTTGATTCCAGCTACACATTGCAAAAATAAAATGGCAAAAATCTGCCAAAATACCAGAGAAGAGCCGTGTTATGACTTTTTATGAGGGACACCCTGTATATATTTAGTACAGATCACATTTTAGACTTCATACCTGAACCTGCCTTCATAAATTGTCTGATTCCAATTGGAAGCCTTTAGGCTACAGAAGGTACTACAGTGTAATTTTTCTGTTTCCAGTTGCCATACGATCTCCAGGAAGAACATCTCCAAACCGTGGCCGCACGATGAAGGAGTACGAGGAACAACTTGGTCATCTTCAGAAGGAAAACTTCAATCTGAAGCTCCGAATATATTTTCTGGAGGAGCGAATGGACCATATGAGTGGATCAGATGACAAAGAACAAATTGTTAAAGAAAATATAGAATTAAAAGTAAGAATCAGTTTTATGACATTAAATATAATAGTCACAAGAACATATGGAAACTTTAATTTAAATTTTAGCCCAAATTGAATAGTATCCACAGTTTTTAAAATATTTTGAACATTTTTGAATGTCGTCATTGGAATCCTACCATTCTTTTCAGTTTGTTTTTCTTTGCATATTGAGCTGAGAGATTCACAGGGTACTGTTAATAAAGTTGTTCATTGTAATATCAAATTTGAATCACAATGTGCTTGTGAGAAACAACTGCCTCGGAAGACTAAGTGTGACACCCTACAGCATGCTAATGGCTTCTGCACAACAGTGTAGTGATCCGTTTGATCTAGAGATTTGGTTCCTATTGAACTTTTCTTGCCTCCCTCCGCAGAAATTTGTGCTCGAAAGAACACTCTCAAGTGACACTTGATGATCAGTAAATGTATTCAAATAAAAATAAGTATATTATAACCAAATAACGGAAAAATCTAGGATGGAATGTAACACTATTATGAAAAGGAAAGTTGCTACTCACCATACAGCGGAGATGCTGAGTCGCTGGTAGGCACAACAAAAATACTGTCACAAATAAAGCTTTCGGGCCTTAGAGCGTTCGTCAGAAATAGATGACATGCACAAATGCAAGTCACACACATGACTGCAGTCTCGGCCAAATTTAGCCACACTTATCCTGGGATACGTTGCTGTTCACTGTAAAGATGTATGTTGACTTCCAGATAGGCACAACTAAAAGATTGTTACACATTGAGCTTTTGACCAAAGCTTTCTGCAGAAAGGAAAACACACAATCAAGCACACTTCACACACACAGTCTGCTGTCTCCGACTGCTCCTAGCCAGAGGTAGCAGTCTCGCCTGTGTTGGTGTGTCGTGTGTGCATTCCCGCTTCTCCCCACCTGAGGCTTAGGCCGAAAGCTCGATGTTTAACACTCTTTTCTTTGTAGCTGTCTGCAACTCATTGTCATCTTCATTGTGAGTAGCAATCCATCCTATTCCAAATGTTGTTGATATTCCAACCTGGACTACCTATTGCTCTTATAAATTTAAGTAAATTGCACTGAAGACTTATTGAGCACGTTAGACTTTAGTAACAGAACTGCTGCGCGACACAAAAGTGAAATTCTTCAGAATGTTTGAAATGACATACAAATAAAGCCATAATTGTTGGCCCAAGCTTAACTAATACTACCAGAATGCCTGCAATGTTTGTGTGTATCACACAAACATTATTAAATGAAATGGGGGAAAATACAAAAGAACCACCAGCTTAGTGTATCATTGAAAAACCACTTGACACAAGGACAAAGACAAGAATATTGTGCAATAACACCAACTGAACAAAATTAATAACGAATAACTCAAGATTAAACAAAGGATATAGCAAATAAAACTTTGATAACCCAGGCAGATATGTACAATACCACACACTCATTTATAAAGAACAATATTTTTTAATGAATTTATCAGGAACAAAAAGATAAATTTGATAAACACATTCAAAAGCAGTAAACGCATTTACAGAAAACATTGAAGCTAGGAATCACAACCCTTCACCATCAGTTAAAATATCTTAAAGCAGATATCCCTAAAAGAGCATATGTCATTTCCTCCAGTGTACCTATGTACTATCTAGCTAGAAATTGTTAGTAAGCTATAACCATTTGAGAGAGAGTGTAACCTTTATGAGCACTGCAAAATGCATGAAAACATAAGCATCACATTTGCAGCAACCTAAATAACTATATGTAGTATTCCCATCAGAATAGGATAAAAGTTTGGCAGCTTGTTTGTCTGTTGCGCAGTTTGTACACATAAATACTACCGTCCGGTATGGAGAACATGAACCCTTCAGCTCCCATGGTTAAAACAGTACGGCTGACAAAAAAAAAAAAAAAAAAATGTAGACATACTTCTATGGGAAACATTACAGAATGAAAAGCTGCAAAGAAACAAAAAGAGTTTAAATTCCATTATGCATTGTACCTATAGACTGACAGATATTCCACACATGACCATCCCAGTATCAGGAATAATGAGCAAACATCTTCACTAACCAAATAGTTTATCTCACAGTAAAAAATGTGGTACAATGGGGGAACACCTGAAACAAAATTCATAATGAAAAAAAAAGCTAGTACCTCTAGTGTATCATTTACTTTCTCAATAAATTTATGGTATAAACTGTCTGACCAATTATGAACCTCGGATCTGTAGCACAAAAAATATAGAAAACTTTCTTTTAAATAATAGAATCATTTCATTAATAAACATTAGTGGGAGATAATCCATAATTTGAATTATTTACTAATTAATTAGGTTATTTTAGGCTATAGCCAAATTTTCCAAGTTTAATTTCACCAGATTGAGTAATTGATGAATCAAATTCCACAAGATCATAGCTAGTGAGAAGAAGCCAGTGCTCATTTTAACATTGCTACTTCGTTGAGGCTTCCATCCCCCAAGTACAGAGGGTTCCAACAGGTTGCAGTTCAGTGTGTGGCTATACGTGCTGATGCCATCAGTGCTAGCAAACTGATAGCATGCAGTCTTGGGCACTCTTCTGTTCATTGGAAACTTAGCTGAATAATTAATCTGAAAGCATAACTCACCATGCCTCACTCCGTTCATGTTAGATTTTGATGGAGACAAGTGTTCCTGTATAGAACAAAGAAGTTGATGCACATGTTTATCAAGTGATGACTATCAGAGGAAGTCGGGAACTCCTCCGTGCATTAAGCTACGATTCGTGAAACATCAATTTTACCAACTGTATCTTGATTTTATTAGTAATTCACTGCAACAACAAGATGTATTGCCATTTACACTCCGGACTTCACAGTCAAGCCAGGTAAAGAACGTATGTTGATAGTTCAGTTCTCTATATGAATTTTTAATCCTTGCAGTAACTACCATAGCTCTTTCCAACTACTTCTGCTTTGGGAAGCTTATTTTCATTGTGTAAAGTGTTCTTTATGCAGAGCTAGGCAGTGGTTAGAAACTATGACAGTTGTGCTATCTACCTTACTAGCACTAGAGACAGACCCTGTTTTCCAGTAGTGATTAAAATTTACTGTTAGTAGATTCCCTTGACGCCGTAAGAAGCAATAGCCTATTGTCGTTGTTTCCCTTTCTGTTTCAGTCAAACTTTATGGTGAAGAATAAAACTATATTATTTTCCAGATTTGAACATGACTGTTACTCAGCAACCGTATACTAGTTTCAACATACGGTCATACAGTCAACAGATTGCACATAACTAGTAGGTACACTGATCTAGGTTTTGACACATACTAGGAGTGTCTCCATCAGAATGAAATTTTGCTAAACTGTATAAAATAATACATAGAAAATTAGGTACGACAAAAAAACTCATTAACTGAGATGACAGTTTTCATGGCATAAAGAGGTTACTTACATAAAGTAACATTGCTAAAAAGCAAAGGTCAGAATTTAGAGGAGCTGTGCTGCAGTCAAAAGTGAAGCAAAACATTCTAGCTTTCGCCACATGTGGATAGCTGGGAACATGATCACACTGATCGGCCATGAAACAATAAGAGTTGCGCCATCTGTCAGGTGTGAACAGTAACAAGTGCCCACTTGAAACATTATATCAGAAATAATTGGAAAAAAAAGACAGTGTGTTTTAAAAAAAAATATAAAGAATGAGAGCTCAATGTCTCTTTGAAAATAACCAGTAGTCCAGCAGTTTAAGTATAATAGAACCATTTGTTTACATAAATTACAATTACATAAAGGATTTAATGGCATTGTAAAAATTTTTCTGACAGCTGTATAGTACAGAAAATATTTGCACAAAGGTAACTTCAGCAGCACGTAGATATGAGATTAGTAGAAAATGGTGTTTCAGAACCAGAAGCAGGGAAAATGTAGTAAAAAAAATAGAGGAATCGAAGTTCGGTGAGCAGTAGATGGAAACCATTGAAAAAATTTTTGTTACATAGTTGTAACTGTTGACTCAGGGTGAGGCCATTGTTCTTAGAAATATGCTTGAAAATCTCCAGCTCTTAAAGTACATTGTGCATATGACCTTGCTTTTCTCTATGTAAAATGTAAATTTCTATGCATTTTGGTTTGTGTCCAGAAATTAGCAGATGATCAGCCAAAGTGGAATTGTGTACATTAGTGCCGGTCTTTCCCAACAAATGTTCCTTGTCCTTGACACTAAAAGACCTTCCATTTTGTCCTGTATAATAAACAGGACATGTATCACAAGTGATTTTATACACTACTGAATTGTGTATCGGAGCAACTGTGGACTTGAGATTGTGAATGAGTGTTTTTTGCAAGTTATTGAAAACGACCAATTTTACATGAAATAGGGCCCAATACGGAATTGAGAAATCATTTTTGTACTTGTCAGGAGTAGCACTGCTTCCTAAAGTGGTCACTTTAGCACCAGTTTTAACTTTGAAAATCTTGTCAACTAATGTGGGATCATAGCCATTATTAACTGCAATAGTTTGCAATAGTTTTGATTATGTTCATCTCTTCATTAAGCTTGTCAGCTGACAAATGTAGAGAGACTGCACGATAAATGGCTGAATGGAAAAATGCTTTTTTTTTTTTTTTTTTTTTTGAATAATGGTGACTGAACTAGCAGGCACAATTTGGTCTGTATTAGTGGCTTTATGAAAAATACCGAAAGTAAGTCTGTTGTTGTCAATAGCAATACTGAGGTCCAAGTAATTAAGTTGTTGATCGTTATTTACTAACTCGCAAGTGAAGCTTATTCTCCCCCCCACCCCCCCACCCCCCTCTCTCTTCCATGAAAACTATTAAAAATTTCGAACAAATGCTTAATTCCTCTCTGGGAACCACTGTATATGATCAAAATGTCATCATGTAGTGAGTATAAGACAAAATACCAAGATCTGCAGCTGAAAATACTGGCCAAGATGCCTGCTGGTGGGTTACCCATTGCCAGGCCGTTGGGCTGATGGTATAACTTGCCATTTAAAACAAAATAGTTGTATTTTGGTACTATTTGTAGCAAACGAATTAGATCAGTGATTTGCTGATCAAAAGTATGGTTTCTAAAAGTATGTTAAGTTTTTTCCTGACAATGTCAATGGTTGTTGAAACAGGTACATTAGTACATAGGTTTGTAATGTCTAATGAAAACGGTTTAGTGTCTTGGCCACACTGCTGATCTTTGCTTTTACTGAGTAGATTTTGTCTATTGTCTACAATAATAATTTTGAAAAACAAAGGATTTTTTATTTTTTCGTAAAGAAACCTTGCTAACTCATGGTATGCACTCTTCATACTGATCACAATCGACTGCATCGGATGGTGACTTTTATTTTGGGGCCTGTGGATTCACATTAAAAAGCCATTTTTTATGAAACTGTTTGAGCAAATACGTAATGATGTTAACGGCAAGCCTAATTTCTGTTTGTATCATCGGGCTGGATTCTCATCTCTCTCTGAAACCATACTCTCCTCAAAAACTCAGAACAATTATGGGTCTAAAACTTTACAAAAACTACATAACAAAAAAAAAAATTTTCAATAGTTTCAATCCACCACTTGTGGAATTTTTGATTCCCCTATTTTTTACTGTAGTTTCCCTGCTTCTGGTTCCAAAACATTTTCTTCTAATACCATACATATGTGCTGTTAAAGTTACCTTCCTGCAAATATTTTCTGGATTGTAAAACTGTTCGTAAGATGTTTTCAATGTCGTTCTTTCCTTCATGTAATTGTAATTTCTGTAAACAGGTGGATCTATTATACTTAATCTGCTTGACTACTGTGTGTTTTCAAAAAGATATTAAGCTCTCTTTCTTTATATTTTATTTTTAAAATTAACTGTCATCTTTTTCTGTTATTATGACTCAAACGGACTCATGTTACTGTCTGCACCTGATAGGCAGTGCAACTCGTATTGTTTTTGTGGAAGCTATGTAAGCCACTGGACCGATCAGTGCGTTGTTGTTCCCAGCTGGCCACATGTGGTAAAGGCTAAAATGTTTTATTTCATTTTGACTTAAGCATAGCTGCCCTAAATCCTGACCATTGCTTTTTAGCAATGTTATTTTGTGTAAGTAACCTTTGCACATCATGAAAATTGTCATCTTCGTTAATATGTTTTGGTCACACGTAATTTTGTATGTAGTATTTTATAGGACTTAGCAAAATTTCATTCTCATGAAGATACCTCTAGTAGGTGTTGAAATCTAGGTCAGTGTACCTACCTTCAACCGATTGGCTGTATAATCCTATGTTGTAGTATTTTCTATATGTGTGACTACTTACTTTCCCAGTTGTTGAATCCTATATCTGTGTGTTCCCTTCCTTTCTGCTGTGCATTTATCCCAGCCATGGTCATATTATGGAACAAAACCCTCACATGCTGTAAGTAACTGATGGATCTGATTGCCTGCTCATTCATGAAAGTGGTGAAATTGGACTGAGCAAAGGTTGACAAAATGGTTCAAATGGCTCTGAGCACTATGGGACTTAACATCTATGGTCATCAGTCCCCTAGAACTTAGAACTTCTTAAACCTAACTAACCTAAGGACATCACACAACACCCAGCCATCACGAGGCAGAGAAAATCCCCGACCCCGCCGGGAATCGAACCCGGGAACCCGGGTGTGGGAAGCGAGAACGCTACCGCACGACCACGAGATGCGGGCAAAGGTTGACAATTCGTACGGCTGCTGATAACTGCACAGTCAAGCGCTCCACAAACCAAATAATCATCATCATCGTCGTCGTCGTCGTCGTCGTCTGAATGCCCTCCCCTCTCTCGAGCTTTAGCTGTTGGCATGTTTGTTTCCTCTTGCTAAGTTTTTGTTGATATAGACAAACAGAGGTTCAGGGCGGAACATTACGTCAAGCCATGCCAATGAAAACAGCAATGTTCCTTTCGCGAAGAGAAGCAACCATCTCCCCAGGGAAGACAAGTCATTGCTCAAATACACCGCCAGCAGACAAAACATACATATGACACATGGCAAACACAGATGAGGATGAAAGTAAAGCCGTGTGTAATACTATTAACGAACTTTTAAAAGATATTAAAGGAGATGAGAATTTAATCATTATGACATTTTAGTGCAGTAATTAGTGAAGGTATTGAACAAAATATAATTTAAGTCCATTCTGCGCACGCAAGATGGGGGAGGAGGGGGAGAGTGTTAATAACATTTTTGGCTGGACGACAGTTCATTATTGTGAATAAATGTTCTGAGAAGGCATTACTTAGATTAATAGATTGATTACATTTCAGTGAAACACAGATCCAGGAATCTACTGTAGTTAAGGACCTCAGGAGTTGTCTAGGTGCTGATACTGACGGTGATCACAATCTAGTATGAATAAAATTCCTGTTGAAAATTAGAGAGAGTGTTTCAAATATTGGAGTCTAGGCAAGTTGAAAGAGCCATAAGTACAAGACTACCTGCAAAGAACTTGTGGCAGGAGAATACTTTAAGAAGTTTTTTGTGTGAAAAACTGATGGAATGCATGTAATGAACTCTACAGAAAGAGTTCTTCAATTGAAAAACTCAAACATTCATATCTGATAATAAAGTGCTGAAATTAATGAATAAATAAAAAATGTGAAGATCCTAAAACTGAGCAGGAATAATACAGCCCACCTAGAAAAGAAGTTAACCAGAAATGTAGACAGCTGAAGAAGAACAGATGGATGATACTTACCAAGAGACACATACAAAATTGAAACAGGGCAATATAGACAATGCACATTGGCAAATACAAAAACTCTTTATGGAATGCAATGAGTAGAGAAGGTCATTGGGTGATAGAAGAAATTAGTGCAGTCAAAAACAAACACATAATGTAAGATGATGACAGAAGATACTCACCTTTTATTTCTGACTTTCAAAAAGCTTTGCACAAACTTTCAAGCAACAGATGCCTAGGTACTGGTAACATATAGTGTATATATGTTGGTGTAATTAACATTATGCCATTCATGGTTGAAACCTGTATTTAATGGGGTGGTAAAAGGAAAATAAATTGCTGTGGCAGACTTGTCTATGAATATATAGGATGTCCCAGGAGAAATGGTTATTTGAAGCAAAAAGCTTCATAAGGACATTTTCCCTATTCCGAATGGCTTCTGAGATAGACAATATTTTTTCTGTATTATTTGATGAATTGACATTGTTTACAGTGTACCACAGTAGTGTAGAGGAAATAAAGAAGTAGAGGTTGGTATAGGGCAATGAGAAATTATCATAAAATGTACTACAAAAATTATCATAAAATGTACTACAAAAATTATCTAAGGTATAGAGCATGCATGTTGTGCAATATTTCCAATATTCTGTTGCTATCTTTGTGCAGACTAGTAGTACTGTATTTTAACTGTGTACTGTGGCACGTTTTTGCTAGTGGCCGCAGTTTGATTTATTCAAGGAAAGCATTAAAAAAGTGACTTTAAATGTGTTCTGTGTTGGAAACCATTCAGAATAGGGCATGTGTCCATAGAGTGTTTCTGGCTTCGAGTGAGTGTTCCTGTAATGTCCCTGAATATTAACCATTCCTCCTTAGACACCCTGTGTAAGATAATTGTTGATGGCATCTGATGCAGCAGTTAAGGTGCAAAGAACGGGAAAGCTGCTGTGTCAAGTGAATTTGAGGATCCTTGACAGAAACAACATAATGATGCAAGCTGTGATGTCTGCTGTCTTGGAGTGTTCTGTGTTGTATGCTTAGTGGGCTGACAGGAGGAAACACAAAAGAATTATGGCTACACACATTTCTCTCATACTGTTGTTGTTGTTGTTGTTGTTGTGGTCTTCAGTCCTGAGACTGGTTTGATGAAGCTCTCCGTGCTACTCTATCCTCTGCAAGCTTCTTCATCTCCCGGTACTTACTGCAACCTACATCCTTCTGAATCTGCTTAGTGTATTCATCTCTTGGACTCCCTCTACGATTTTTACCCTCCACGCTCCCCTCCAATGCTAAATTTGTGAACCCTTGCTGCCTCAGAATATGCCCTACCAACCGGTCCCTTCTTCTTGTCAAGTTGTGCCACAAACTCCTCTTCTCCCCTATTCTATTCAATACCTCCTCATTAGTTACGTGATCTACCCATCTAATCTTCAGCATTCTTCTGTAGCACCGCATTTCGAAAGCTTCAATTCTCTTCTTGTCCAAACTATTTCACTTCCATACAAATACTTTCAGAAACTACTTCCTGACACTTAAATCTATACTCAATATTAACAAATTTCTCTTCTTCAGAAACGCTTTCCTTGCCATTGCTAGTCTACATTTTATATCCTCTCTACTTCGACCATCATCAGTTATTTTCCTCCCCAAATAGCAAAACTCCTTTACTACTTTAAGTGTCTCATTTCCTAATCTAATTCCCCCAGCATCACCCGACTTAATTCGACTACATTCCATGATCCTCATTTTGCTTTTGTTAATGTTCATCTTATATCCTCCTTTCAAGACACTGTCCATTCCGTTCAGCTGCTCTTCCAAGTCCTTTGCTGTCTCTGACAGAATTAAAATGTCATCGGTGAACCTCAAAGTTTTTATTTCTTCTCCATGAATTTTAATACCTACCCCGAATTTTTCTTTTGTTTCCTTTACTGCTTGCTCAATATACAGATTGAATAACATTGGGGAGGGGCTACATCCCTGTCTCACTCCCTTCCCAACCACTGCTTCCCTTTCATGCCCCTCAACTCTTATAACTGCCATCTGGTTTCTGTACAAATTGTAAATAGCCTTTCGTTCCCTGTATTATACCCCTGCCACCTTTAGAATTTGAAAGAGAGTATTCCAGTCAACATTGTCAAAAGCTTTCTCTAAATCTACAAATGCTAAAAACGTAGGTTTGCCTTTCCTTAATCTTTCTTCTAAGATAAGGCGTAAGGTCAGTATTCCCTCATGTTTTCCAACATTTCTCTGGAATCCAAACTGATCTTCCCCGAGGTCGACTTCTACCAGTTTTTCCATTCGTCTGTAAAGAATTCGCTTTAGTATTTTGCAGCTGATAGTTTGGTAATTTTCACATCTGTCAACACCTGCTTTCTTTGGGATTGGAATTATTATATTCTTGGAGTCTGAGGGTATTTCGCTTGTCTCATACATCTTGCTCACCAGATAGTAGAGTTTTGTCATGACTGGCTCTCCCAAGGCCGTCAGTAGTTCTAATGGAATGTTGTCTGCTCCCGGGGCCTTGTTTTGACTCAGGTCTTTCCGTGCTCTGTCAAACTCTTCACGCAGTATTGTAACTTCCATTTCATCTTCATCTACTTCCTCGTCCATTTCGATAATATTGTCCTCTAGCATGTCGCCCTTGTATAGACCCTCTATATACTCCTTCCACCTTTCTGCTTTCCCTTCTTTGCCTAGAACCGGGTTTCCATCTGAGCTCTTGATATTCATACAAGTGGTTCTCTTTTCTCCAAAGGTCTCTTTAATTTTCCTGTGGGCAGTGTCTATCTTACCCCTAGTGAGATAAGCCTCTACATCCTTACATTTGTCCTCTAGCCATCCCTGCTTAGCAGTTCTGAACTTCCTGTCAATCTCATTTTTGAGACGTTTGTATTCCTTTTTGCCTGCTTCATTTACTGCATTTTTATATTTTCTCCTTTCATCAATTAAATTCAATATTTCTTCTGTTACCCAAGGATTTCTACCAGCCCTCGTCTGCTGCCTTCAATACTTCATCCCTCAAAGCTACCCATTCTTCTTATACTGTATTTCTTTCCCCTATTCCTGTCAGTTGTTCCCTTATGCTCTCCCTGAAACTCTGTACAACCTCTGGTTCTTTCAGTTTATCCAGGTCCCATCTCCTTAAATTGCCACCTTTTTGCAGTTTCTTCAGTTTTAATCTACAGTTCATAACCAATAGATTGTGGTCAGAGTCCACATCTGCCCCTGGAAATGTCTTACAATTTAAAACCTGGTTCCTAAATCTCTGTCTTACCATTATATAATCTATCTGATACATTTAGTATCTCCAGGATACTAAGGAATGAAACTGATGAACAGATAAAAATTTAAAACAATACTAACAAGCCCATGCTGACGATGTCATTGTAGTTTGGATGATAATTTTGTATCTGTAGTGTGAAAGTGAATCCACATTTTATGTAGTCATTAAACACACAAGCCTCTATATGCTTTTCCAGCTTTGAAGAATCTTTCAAGTGTGTCAGGAAAGGCAGCACCCATTGTAAATTCAAATTTGACATGAATGACATTACGAATAGCATTCCATGACAGATATGTGGTGGTGGTGGTGGTGGTGGTGGTGGTCCCTTCAAACAAACATGTTGGGATGGCAAGGCTGCTCAGCTGTTCATGTGCTACTGTCATGAGCACCTACGGAAAGTGGTTGAAGGATGGTGAGAGCGGAACTCGGTAACATGTTTTTGGATGTCCACGCCTCATCATTTCGGAGGCTTGCTCACTCCATAAATGAGGATAGATGGCAGTCTGTGCCAAATCTGATAAGAGTTTTGTGCTGGGGCAAGTAAAACTGTTTTGGGGCATACCTTTCAGAATCCATTGTGTAACATGGGATTCTGCAGCAGAAGTGCTGTATGCCTTGTTGACCCAGTGACATTGTCAATTGTTATTAGAGTGGCCACAGGATTATTGAGATTGGTTTGTGGATCAATAGAAATGTGCCCACTGTTTTGTTGATGACGACTGTGTTTTCTTTTTAAACCATGTCAATGGTCATGTCAGTAAATGCTGTCATCCAGGCAAACGGCTGTTTGAAATGTGTACCATGCCATGGGCATAGGCCATTGGAGGCAGCATTGCTATGTGGGATATTACCCTAGTCTGCCATGGGACCTGTGATAGTAATTGAAGGCATGAGAATTGCGGATATGTGAACATTTTTGTGCACCACACGTTCCTTCATTCTTGATGTCTTCTGTGATTTTGATGGCATCTTCCTGCAGGATGACGGTTCATGGGCAAAGCCAGAATTGTGCTTCAGTGATTTGAGGAGTATAATATTGAACTTGCACTTGATGGAACACAACTCAGACACTGTCAAATGGCAGCTCTGTGCCCACAAACAAATGGTCTGTAATTTAAGGCTTTTGCACGACCTGTGCTTAGGCATCTGCGCCACATACCTCTGGAAACCTACCAAGGACTTGTTGAATCCATTTGACATGCTCTGCTATGTGGAGCAACATGTTATTAGGCATGTGGTAGTATTATTTTGGCTCATTAGTGTGTTTCTACGATATTCCACTGCTTACTGAAGATAGTCGCCAAAATGCGTCTGTTTGACAATCTTGACATGGCTATTGTTAAGAGTAAAGATTACCAATATCTGTGCCATTATCAGTACTTTCCATTCTGGTAGTTTAGTAAAAATTAACTGAATTATTCACTTAATGTGGCTAAAAATCCTTACATATTTAATTGAGGAATAAACAGTTTTAAAATCTACTCTTTTGGGACAGTGCAGCTGAAGCCAAAAAATAGTTAGACATCAGTCGGTTGCTCAAAATATTGACTGTACAGTGGGTATTTGTCTGAAATAATTCTTTTGTTTTTATTCTCCCCGGAAGTTTTTGTTGTCATAGCATATGAGAGTGAAACTTCCTGGCAGATTAAAACTGTGTGCCGGACCGAGACTCGAACTCGGGACCTTTGCCTTTCGCGGGCAAGTGCTCTACCAACTGAGCTACCCAAGCACGACTCACGCCCCGTCCTCACAGCTTTGCTTCTGCCAGTACCTTGTCTCCTACCTTCCAAAATTTATAGGAGCTGAGCCATGTCTCCGCAATATCCTTTCTTTCAGGAGTGCTGGTTCTGCAAGTTTCACAGGAGAGCTTCTGTAAAGTTTGGAAGGTAGGAGACAAGGTACTGGCAGAAGTAAAAGCTGTGAGGATGGGGCGTGATTTGTGCTTGGGTAGCTCAGTTGGTAGAGCACTTGCCCGCGAAAGGCAAAGGTCCCGAGTTCGAGTCTCGGTCTGGCACACAGTTTTAATCTGCCAGGAAGTTTCATATCAGCGCACACTCCGCTGCAGAGTGAAAATCTCAATCTGGCATATGAAAGCATTATGTAGGGTAATGGTCTTATTCTATCATTTGCAACCCAGATCATACCAAGTTTCCTGCTATGAGTTTTAATAATGGAGTCTAGGTCCAGTGTAGGGTTACTTACTCTATGCAGAAATTTATAGTTACTTTCTATTAGGAGTGAGAAGTACTCGAAAATTCAAAACATACTTCGAAACAGTATGTTTTTGATAATGTCTCAAAATTTGTGTATTTGGAAATCCCCCATTAGCACTGCAAGAAACAACTCTATTACAAATAAGGTTATGTTCATACAGTACATAGTGATACGTACCTTTCAGTAGTTACCAGTTTGTTATGATAATATTATATCTGTAGTAAGACCTGGAAAGCTGCCAAATAGTACAGGTGAAAATATGTTGTATTTTTCTAAATTGTCATTTACGTAAAGCATTAACTTACAGCATTTGTTAACATAGTGTGTCTATTGTTCTGGGTTACGTAATGCAAGCTGAGTGTAATTAAAAATTGTTAGTAGTCTGTAGCAGCAGCAGCATAGTAGTAGTAGTAGTAGTAGTAGTATGTAGCAGCTACAGTCAGTTCCACAAGAAAGTGTTGCAGCGTTGTCTGTATGAAACAAAAGACACTATAATAAGTTTATATTTACATGAAAATACATGTTATTACTAATTGTGCAATTACTTAATAGTTTTAATCCAATCACCGCCATTATCAATTATAGCCTGGCAGCTCTTTGGCGTGCTTTTCACGAGATTTTCTGCATATTCTCTTGGTAACGATTTCCATATCATCCTGATTTTATATGATGGCTGCTTCAAAGTATGTATTGGCTTTCTTTTAAGCTTTAATACACAACAAAACAGTTTAGATTAGTGTTCTATCCAGAGACATTGCAGGCCAATCCATCATGGACATCCCATTCTCTTGTTTCCATTTTGGATCATTGTACTCTTGAAGCACCCAGTTTGCCTCATTCGAACCAGATAGCTTCTTAACAGATCTCAGAAGGCACTTTTGATAAATATTGCACATTCTTTCAGCATTTAAATTGGCTGTAAATAAGTACAAATAGCCAGAACAGCAACTGACAAAACAAAACATTTAATTCGCACACTGTTTATCTATACACTGTGCAAAAGTGCATAGAAGTACAGATTCAAGATCACTACCAGAGATGTCACTGCAGACATTACATTTAACATCATAGTGAACACTTGCTTATTGAACTGACTGTACATCTGAGTTAAAGCATATCTTATTTTTCTAAAATATGAAGGTTCTTTATTGTAATAGAAACTATAGAGGGAAGTTAGCAAATGTCTTGGTAATAAGATTTTTATAACATTATCATAATCATGACATAATAAAGAGATATTCTTCTGCAGGTGAAATCGGAGACTTTGAGGAAGGAATTAGCAGATAAGCAGGAGTTGGTGTGCCAGGCAGCAAAAGCAGTGCAACTTATGGAGGAACAACATCAAATGAAGATCAAGCAATTGCAGCAAGACTTTGAAGAACAGAAGAAATCTTTTGAAAGGCATATTCTGGAGTTAGAGGATGTAAGTGAAGTGCGAGTCTGAGTCCACAGGGAAGATTTTAAGTATGAAAGAATATTTAATTCCTAGAAATGTAGTAGGCTCATGATAATTCCCTTATGGGCTGGTTCAGCACAGGAATTGCACATAGATTTTTAAGAAGGTAGATATGGAACTTTTCCCAAGACCATTCGTGGCACTAAAGGCAACAATTGGGTAACACTTAGGTCTTGCAAGCACTATTTACCTTATTTTATTGATTTTTAGAAGTATTATTATGAGGATAAACTGTAAGTGTATATACTGATGGAGCCCATTGATAAATCAGTCTACATGAAATAATGAGGCAGTTGATTACTAGAATAGGAGTATGCTTTTCTGCAAACTGCCTTACCAGTATATCCTGTAAACTAATTAATATTAATAACTGGACTTAAGGCTATACATTTATGAAAAGTGGAATAAAATTACAGCATTTTAAATTTGAATCTTGAACATTATTTAAACAGTATACCTAGAATTAAATTCTGCTTCAAGAATATGCTTTATTAATGCAGTTGTGCTGCAGAAAGAGGTGTCATACTGTCAGACGTGGCGTAGTAGACAGCTTCTGATTGATAAAAAAAATTGTGTTGATAAGAATCTAGCACAAACTAGCTCATCGATAACTGAGCTTTGAAGTGCATTGACATTCTTCCAATGTCATGAAGTGGTTTAGGTACCAAAATGAACCAAGTGTACATATGCAGTATTGTGATATGCACTCGATAGAGAGACTAATTAGTGATTGGTTTCAACAAATCAAGAACTTAATTGACTGAACGAGGATTATTCTTACTTCTCGTTTGAAAGACAGACCAGCTGGCTTAGAACACAATTTTAGTTGACTATTTGATGTTTTTTGATTGAACTTGATTAGTTGCATAATCGATTTTTAGTGTAATTTGTTTCTAAATTTTAATTTGGTTTTTGATCTATCTTTTATGATAACTGCCTATACAGGAGATCAATTACCATGTGCAGATATTACAGAAGTGTGCTTGGGTGAAGTGACATGGGATAGTTTAGGATTTCCTATTTTTATGTAAAGATCTTCTATCCCCACCCCCATTACAGCTTTTTCTTGCTATTTCATTAGGTATTATTTAGGATGTATGCACACATAATCAAGGAGAAAAAGTAAATGTCACTGTGTAGAATGTTGACTGGTTGGGGATACAGGCGTGTCACATAATACAGCTGCACAAGAGGTGCACAAAATTGTTGACTGGTTAATTATTCCTAAGGGCAACGGCCTTGCCGCAGTGGATACACCAGTTCCCGTCAGATCACTGAAGTTAAGCTCTGTCTGGCGTGGCTGGCACTTGGATGGGTGACCATCCAGGCCACCACGAGATGTTCCCATTTTTCAGGGTGCCTCGTGATGCCAACTGAGGAGCTACTCAACTGAATAGTAGCGGCTCCGGTGCAGAAAACCATCATAAAGTCCAGGAGACCAGTGTGCTGACCACACGCCCCTCCTATCCACATCCTCATCTGAGGATGACATGGCGGTCGGATGGTACCAATGGTCCAATTCTGGCCTGAATACAGAGTGCTTTTAATTCTTCCTAAACTTTCTTTGTCATGCTCCCTGAATACTTTGTTGTAAATTAACCTTTATTTATTTATTTGCTGTAAAACCACACTGCCACTGCAATGACTTTGTTAAATAAAACTATATATATATATATATATATATATATATATATATATATATATATATATATATATATTAGAAGGAAACATTCCACGTGGGAAAAATTATATATAAAAACAAAGATGAGGTGACTTGCCGAACGAAAGCGCTGGCAGGTCGATAGACACACAAACATACACACAAAATTCAAGCTTTCGCAACAAACTGTTGCCTCATCAGGAAAGAGGGAAGGAGAGGGGAAGACGAAAGGAAGTGGGTTTTAAGGGAGAGGGTAACACAAGCAGACATATTTCTGCTTGTGTCTGTATGTGTGGATGGATATGTGCGTGTGTGCTAGTGTATACCTGTCCTTTTTTCCCCCTAAGGTAAGTCTTTCCGCTCCCGGGATTGGAATGACTCCTTACCCTCTCCCTTAAAACCCACTTCCTTTCGTCTTCCCCTCTCCTTCCCTCTTTCCTGATGAGGCAACAGTTTGTTGCGAAATTTTGTGTGTATGTTTGTGTTTGTTTGTGTGTCTATCGACCTGCCAGCGCTTTCGTTCGGTAAGTCACCTCATCTTTGTTTTCACATACACACACAAAATTCAAGCTTTCGCAACCCACGGTTGCTTCCTCAGGAAAGAGGGAAGGAGAGGGAAAGACGAAAGGATGTGGGTTTTAAGGGAGAGGTTAAGGAGTCATTCCAATCCCAGGAGCAGAAAGACTTACCTTAGGGGGAAAGTAGGACAGGTATACACTTGCACACACATATCCATCCACACATATACAGATACAAGCAGACATTTGTAAAGGCGAAGAGTTTGGGCAGAGATGTCAGTCGAGGTGGAAGTACAGAGGCAAAGGTGTTGTTGAATGACAGGTGAGGTATGAGCGGCGGCAACTTGAAATTAGCGGAAGTTGAGGCCTGGTGGGTAATGGGGAGAGAGGATATATTGAAGGCCAAGTTCCCATCTCTGGAGTTCTGATAGGTTGGTGTCAGTGGGAAGAATCCAGATAACCCTGACGGTGTAACACTGTGCCAAGATGTGCTGGCCGTGCACCAAGGCATGTTTAGCCACAGGGTGATCCTCATTACCAACAAACACTGTCTGCCTGTGTCCGTTCATGCGAATGGACATTTTGTTGCTGGTCATTCCCACATAGAAGGCTTCACAGTGTAAGCATGTCAGTTGGTAAACCGCGTGGGTGCTTTCGCACGTGGCTCTGCCTTTGATCATGTACACCTTCCGGGTTACAGGACTTGAGTAGGTCGTGGTGGGAGGGTGCACGGGACAGGTTTTACACCGGGGGAAGTTACAAGGGTAGGAGCCAGAGGGTAGGGAAGGTGGTTTGGGGACTTCATAGGGATGAACCATGAGGCTACGGAGGTTAGGTGGACGGCAGAAAGACACTATTGGTGGAGTGGGGAGGATTTCATGAAGGATGGATCTCATTTCAGGGCAGGTTTGAGGAAGTCGTATCCCTGCTGGAGAGCCACATTCAGAGTCTGATGCAGTCCCGGAAAGTATCCTGTCACAAGTGGGGCACTTTTGGGGTTCTTCTGTGGGAGAATCTGGGTTTGAGGGGATGGGTGAGGAAGTGGCTCTCTTTATTTGCTTCTGTACCAGGTAGGGCGGGTAGTTGGGGGACGCGAAAGCTGTCTTCAGGTTATTGGTGAAATGGTTCAGGGATTCAGGACTGGAGCAGATTTGTTTGCCACGAAGACCTAAGCTGTAGGGAAGGGACTGTTTAATATGGAATGGGTGGCAGCTGTCATAATGGAGGTACTGTTCCTTGTTGGTGGGTTTGATGTGGACAGATGTGTGAAGGTGGCCACTGTACAGTTAGAGGTCAACGCCGAGAAAAGTGGCATGGGATTTGGAGTAGGACCAGGTGAATCTGATGGAACCAAAGGAGTTGAGGTTGGAGAGGAAATTCTGGAGTTCTTCTTTACTGTGAGTCCAGATCATGAAGATGTCATCAATAAATCTGTACCAAACTTTGGGTTGGCAGGCCTGGGTAACGAAGAAGGCTTCCTCTAAGCGACCCATAAATAGGTTGGAGTACGAGGGGGGCCATCCTGGTACCCATGGCTGTTCCCTTTAATTGTTGGTATGTTTGGCCAACAAAAGTGAAGTAGTTGTGAGTTAGGAGGAAAGAGGTTTTGGGTAGGGTAGCAGGTGATCGGCATGAAAGGAAGTGCTCCATCACAGCGAGACCCTGGACGTGCGGGATATTTGTGTATAAGGAAGTGGGATCAATGGTTGCAAGGATGGTTTCCGGGGGTAACAGATTGGGTAAGGATTCCAGACGTTCGAGAAAGTGATTGGTGTCTTTGATGAACGATGGGAGACTGCATGTAATGGGTTGAAGGTGTTGATCTACGTAGGCAGAGATATGTTCTGTGGGGGCTTGGTAACCAGCTACAATGGGGCGGCCGGGATGTTTGGGTTTGTGAATTTTAGGAAGTAGATAGAAGGTAGGGGTGCGGGGTGTTGGTGGGGTCAGGAGGATGACGTAGTCAGGTGAAAGGTTTTGTAGGGGGCCTAAGGTTCTGAGGATTCCTTGAAGCTCCGCCTGGACATCAGGAATGGGATTACCTTGGCAAACTTTGTATGTAGTGTTGTCCGAAAGCTGACGCAGTCGCTCAGCCACATACTGCCGACAATCAAGTACCACGGTTGTGGAACCGTTACACCAATAACCTGAAGACAGCTTTTGCATCCCGCAACTACCCTCCCGACCTGGTACAGAAGCAAATAACCAGAGCCACTTCCTCATCCCCTCAAACCCAGAACCCCCCCCCCCCCCCCACCCCCCCCACCGAAGAACCCCAAAAGTGCCCCACTTGTGACAGGATACTTTCCAGGACCGGATCAGACTCTGACTGTGGCTCTCCAGCAGGGATACGACTTACTCAAATCCTGCCCTGAAATGAGATCCATCCTTCATGAAATCCTCCCCACTCCACCAAGTGTGTCTTTTTTCCGTCCACCAAACCTTCATAACCTCTTGGTTCATCCCTATGAAGTCCCCAAACCACCTTCCCTACCCTTGTAACTACCCCCCGGTGTAAAACCTGTCCCGTGCACCCTCCCACCACGACCTACTCCAGTCCTGTAACCCGGAAGGTGTACATGATCAAAGGCAGAGCCACGTGCGAAAGCACCCACGCGGTTTACCAACTGACCATGCTTACACTGTGAAGCCTTCTATGTGGGAATGACCAGCAACAAACTGTCCATTCGCATGAATGGACACAGGCAGACAGTGTTTGTTGGTAATGAGGATCACCCTGTGGCTAAACATGCCTTGGTGCACGGCCAGCACATCTTGGCACAGTGTTATACCGTCCGGGTTATCTGGATACTTCCCACTGACACCAACCTATCAGAACTCCGGAGATGGGAACTTGGTCTTCAATATATTCTCTCTTCCCGTTACCCACCAGGCCTCAACCTCCACTAGTTTCAAGCTGCTGCCCCTCGTACACCACCTGTTATTCAACATCTTTGCCTCTGTACTTCCGCCTCGACTGACATCTCTGCCCAACCTCTTTGAATTTACATATGTCTGCCTGTGTCTGTATAACTTTCCACGTGGGAAAAATATACCAAACAAAAGCGCTGGCAGGTTGATAGACACACAAACACACACACAAAATTCAAGCTTTCGCAACCAACGGTTGCTTCGTCAGGAAAGAGGGAAGGAGAGGGAAAGACGAAAGAATGTGGGTTTTAAGGGAGAGGGTAAGGAGTCATTCCAATCCCGGGAGTGAAAAGACTTACCTTAGAGGGAAAAAAGGACAGGTATACACGCACATGCACGCGCGCACACACACACACACACACACACACACACACACACACACACACGTATCCATCCGCACGTTCACAGACACAAGCAGACACTTGTCAACTCACATTTGTGAGTTAGGAGGAAAGAGGTTTTAGGTAGGGTAGCAGGTGGTGTGTGTGTGTGTGTGTGTGTGTGTGTATGTGTGTGCGTGTGTGTGTGGGGGGGGGGGGGGGGGGCGCATTCCCGGGATTGGAATGACTCCTTACCTCTCCCTTAAAACCCACATCCTTTCGTCTTTCCCTCTCCTTCCCTCTTTCCTGTTGAAGCAACCGTGGGTTGCGAATGCTTGAAATGTGTGTGTGTGTGTGTGTGTGTGTGTGTGTGTGTGTGTGTGTGTGTGTGTGTGTGTGTGTGTGTGTTTGTATGTTTTTTATTGTGTCTATCTACCAGCGCTTTTTCGCATCTGGAGGGGAAGAAGCAGGTGCACAGAATAGGAATGTGACTTGGTCACTGGCACAGGTGAGTTCAAGCAAGATGCAAGAGAAGCTCATGTTGGGGGAAGGAGTCGGATTGTTTTGGGCTGTGAAGCATAAATTGAAATAAAGCTTTTGTATACTCCTTAAGTGATTCAAGTTGCATTACCTGCTATGTTCCTGTGAAGTGAGACACTCTACCACCCTCATTTGCGTTACCTGCTACATTCCTGGGGAGTGAGAACACTTCCCATCCCTGAGTCTGTATAGAGGTCTGTGTCCAAAGAACACTATTCCAGCTTTGGTCATTTGCTTAACGTTTCTGGGGCTTCAAATGCACTCTTCAGAGACCACCTCCATTTAACTGACCCCCTTGTTAGAGAAAGATGTCTTCAAATATCACCATTTAGACCAGTGCTCAATTTTTACTGCAGAGCTGTTTGCTTTTTATCAGGGCACCTTGAACATCAGAAGACACAGACACTCTAAATCTGTTATATGTTCAGATTCCTTCAATGTTCTCCAGAATCTCTGTGGAATGTACACATACCACCCTTAAGTATGTAGGATACAGGGATGACTAAACTCGCTCGCTGTGTAATTCGTATGGGTTCCTGGAGGTGTTCATGCATCTGGAAATGAGGCTGCACTCTAATATCTAGTCCTTTTAGCTATTCTGTCCGTTTGGACAAACTCAGTGTGATTATAGATAAGAAAATTATCTCTCTGGTGCAACCACTAGTCTCAGTGGGAAAATCCTCAGGAAGATTGAACCCCTACCTACAGCTTAGACAATTTTCTTGCACTCATTTTGTTGCAGGGAGATAATTATTAACTAGACTACATATTGGACGCTCATTCCAACCCCACTGTCAGTTTTTTACCATATTACACCTTAATGTGTGTTGAGCTATCAGAGGCTCTAACAGATACAGTACAGGCAGTAGAAGACATTGTAATCTTTATTCAGTGTAGAAGCATTGTGAAGGAGATTTAATGTCAGACTGTGGGCAATGTTTGCCAAAAGAGCTTGTAGTGAACAGGCTCTGAGAGAGGAAGATTGTTGTAATTATTCATTTCATCTTTCTACTTGGTTTGTTTCTTTTAGTGAGCATCCCAGGATATCTGTCATTATTCATCATAGTTTTACCCTTTCCCATTGGGCACTTACCATCTCAGCTATTATGTGCTCTGAAGTTCCCTGTACTGAACCTCATGGGGAAGGATGGGGAGGGGGGATTGAGGTAGTGTGCTCAACCGTATTTTCCTTACAGGGTGGTCAACTCTGCTCATGGCCACAATTTGGTATTGTGTCTGTTCATTCCGGTAGACAACTGGTTGATTACTGTGCTCATTTGCAAGGCTGTACGGAAACTGCAGCAGAGCTGGTAGGAGACAAGACTACTTTCACATGTGGCCCTGCTTATGATGGGATAGAGGAAGTCTGTGACCGGACGGGAGTAGGTGGAGCATAGTGGGTGTATCAGGCAGGTCTTGCACCTGGCTTTTTCACAGGGATATGATCCATGTGTCAGTGGATTGGGAGTGGGTCTGGAAGGAGGATGGAATAGGATATTGCATAAATTGGTTGGACAGCAAAAGTACACTTCAGAAGGGGTGGGAAGGACTGGGGTAGATTGCAGCTCATTTCCAGCAAAATTATATAGCCAAAGCCCTGGCACAGTTTTCATTTGGATTCATACTGTTAAATGCTTATCGTGGCTCATATGCATCATTTTGCTGATGCTCCTTTTTGGCACTTGCTGTTGATGTCTTTGATGTTATGCTTCAAACCATGTTTTTTGAAGTAGCCAAGTTATGTTAGCATTTGTTTATGCCGATTGCTAACTTCGTGACTTCAAGAGATCAGCATAGTGACTACTACCGGTAACAATAAGTATCTGTATTGCCAGTAGTTTTTAGATTTGAATTTGAACATACAGGCACTTAGATGTAGATTTATGTTTAATAATGTAACATGACTATAAAAAAATAAAACCTCATTTTTTGTAGGAGCTCATTTCATCACACAGATAAACAAAAATTACTCATGGCAATAGGTATGGAAATTATACAAATCTCAAACCAGTTTTTGGTTTATGTGGCTAAAAAGCTGCAAATGGGTTTGTAATAAATAATAGTATAATAAAAACACCATTAGCTTTCAACCTTAAATATGACATTTTTCTACCAAGAAAAGAATCCATTAAAAACCACACATTTATACATAAAGCTTTGGTAGTTAATTTTATGAGAACACATTATTCTTGTGTAATTTAGTCCCAGACATTGTGACTCATCGATTTTGACGAGCTTTAGCATATTAGTCAGGTGTAACTTGAAAGAAAGTTATTCACGTGAAAGGTCCAAAAAAAATTGAATTCCACTGTCGCGACTAAAGTTAACCTTTGCACAGGTATGAATCATCATAAAATGCGAACACACACGGGTTTAGTCAGCCCATTAGTTTCCAATAAACTGAGTGATAGATTTTGATTTATTACAGATGTACTTGAGAAGGAAAATCCCAGAAAAGAGAGATGGTGGCCAGTGGTATAAACCCTACTTTTGGATCACAGTCAGCTTCCATGTGCATGGCTTCATATTACACACATTGCAATATTTTTGTTCTTTTCCAAGAGAGCAAAAACTGCCATGAAATCTATAAATGGTTAGCTTAAAGAAAATAAATATTAGAAATATGTAGAGCAGAAAAGACCTTTGTCTGAAGAATGTTGGGTGAATGCCATTTTCCTGCAGTCAAGTATGCTGTATACTGCGTGCGGTGGAAAACAAACTTAGTTTACGTTTATGGTGACACTTGGTGTGGCAGTTAATTTGTGCATATACCAGATGTAAGATTAATTTGTGTGAAATAATTTTGGACTGACGGCTGATTATGTACAAGGCTATGGGTGTTCGCAGTATCAGTTTGTTGAAGTAGTTCTACATTTGTTTTGAAAAGTAAATGACAATTTTCACAGCATTATAATTAAGCTCTTAATCTCATGAAAGAACTAAAAGTCACATGGCTGATGCAGTGATGTGCACTTTTGTGGAATAACTTTCCCAATAAAAGTTAGCTAGTCTTTGCTGTCAGTAGACATAGAATCATGCGTAGCTGCATCTCTTTGCCCACCTTCCTATTGCTTTAACAAGCAAAGTGTCTTACAGTAACATGCAGTTTTAAAACACGACAGAGCTACAAGTGGCAGTTTTCTTTGACCACACTTATCCTGCTGCCAAAGAACAAAAGTGTCATATAAATCCACACGCACAGATATTAACTGTAATCTGAACCATTTGGTCACAATGCCAGTTAGGGCATTCCTCCTCAACACTCTGAAATCTGTTATTATTTGATTTATCAAACTATTAGGTTGCAGACTTTATATTATAATACAGAATTCCCTCTTATTTTAAATTGTTAAAGTGAGTTTTACCTGAGCAGATCCTGTCTTGAACTTTATGCCAAAGATTGACAAAATAAATGGGTCACAGGATTCTGGTCTCTCCTTTGCAATTATTTGATTGTTGTGTGTACTGGTTTTGAGATATTAATTGTGTATGTGTACTGTTCTGGTTTTAGCAAGTGCAGAAATTAATGGAGCAACATCAGGAACAGAAATTTGTTAAAATGGGTGACTCATTGGCATATGGACCATCAGCAAGTAAACAAGCTGCTGAAGAGATACAGGAGCAGAAAAAATGCATTGATAATCTGTTGGGTCAGGTGAGTGTATTCTAGTTTTTACCCAAGTGCTTCGCAATATAATTTTGGTTTCAACTTTTCACAAGAATGTTAGAATTGCACATCTATCATACTGTATACATCTTGTGTATGAGTCTGAGACATATTGATAGCTGCAAACATAAAAGAACGTGCCCCCTAGAGCATTTAAGAATTACTTATCTCGCAGTATTTCATCTTTATTGGGATGAGAAGTATTGTGATAACGCCAGTTTTTATCATATCTTAAGTCAGTCCATTGCTTCCCTATATCTTGGAGTTGGTAAAGAACTTTTTCAGATGCTATTTAGAGCATATGCTTCACCCTACTGACCCATACCCATAATGTCGTACCAGTATAGTGTTGCTGGTTTCCACATGCTCAAAGGATGTGTTAAATTGTATACTTACATACCTGTTGAGAGTGGCTCCTGAACAACTTGGTAGTGCTTGTGAGCATGCAGAATGCTAAAGTGAGACTTGCTGTGTCGGGTTTTCTTGGAGTGACTAAAGAGTTGCTCACAGGCACATTGCTCGCAAGTGTATATGCACCATTGGTTGTTCCCCTGTGCACTAAACTACTTCTCGTGAAACGGAGAAGTGTAACTCCACTTGCGTGTTGTCCCAGTTTTTAATATTACTGTGGCCAATGTGAAGTCTCATTAGTGAGGAGGCAAATAGTGAGACAATGTACACAGGGGTGACTTTCATGAAAAATATTACACATGGGTTGGTTTCACATTTTGTGGTGTTTACTGTTCACAAGGCATATTAAAACTGAATTACATACTGCTCTCTACTCCTATGGGCTTTGAGTCGGAGGCATGAAAATATCTAGCTGGTGTAATCCGTATCACTTCAGGGAGGGGGGGCTACCTTCATAGTGTCGGATGTTACTGAGTTCAGCATATATTGTAATTCAGGAGTAAGTAAGAAACACACAATGTTTTGTTTTCACCCCCCCAAAAAGAAGGTCCTGCCCCTAGATACAGGCCTCCCAAGATGACACTGCGAACACCATTTTGAAATGCGAATTTCAGAAAAATGTTTAAAATGCTATTTCTATGTAACTGTTCTAGTTATATTGTTAGTTTTTTTTTTACTTGAAAGATGATTGCTTTTTGATTACAATGGTATTCTCCGTTTGGGCATACCTGTCAAAGTTCCTTTACTCTTGCCTTTTGAATTCTTTTCATAATTTACAGATTTTTTATTTTTTATTTTTTTATTATTATTATTTTTTTTTTTTTTTCAAAATGCCAATCCAGAGAAATTTCTTTTTCTGTAGGTTAGTCCCATGTAGTACTGCATTGTCTGTAAAGGAGAGCTACCACTTTTAAGTTGGACAGGTTTTATTTTAAAAATCTCTCTCTCTCTCTCTCTCTCTCTCTCTCTTTTTTCTCTTCAAGGATAATGTATGTCTTCACTGAAGTTCCCCCTGCAGGTCCGGGGTAAGAATAGGCCCGAGGTATTCCTGCCTGTTGTAAGAGGCGACTAAAAGGAGTCCCTCCCACTCAAGGGGGTAGTTAGCACCTGCGTCCGGAGACGGACGGTTCAACAACTTGAATTTGTGGTCATTTTGGTATTTCGCTTATTCTGGTTTCTTCCTTCCTTCCTTCCTTTCTTTTCTTTGTCCTTCTTCCTCTCTCACGGTCTTACTTACTTTTTACCTTGCCTCCTCCTTCTCCGTGCCTCCTCCTCCTTCTCCGAGCCGCCTCCTCCTTCTCCGTGCCTCCTCCTCCTTCTCCGTGCCTCCTCCTCCTTCTCCGTGCCTCCTCCTCCTTCTCCGTGCCTCCTCCTCCTTCTCCGTGCCTCCTCCTCCTTCTCCGTGCCTCCTCCTCCTTCTCCGTGCCTCCTCCTCCTTCTCCGTGCCTCCTCCTCCTTCTCCGTGCCTCCTCCTCCTTCTCCGTGACTCCTCCTCCTTCTCCGTGCCTCCTCCTCCTTCTCCGTGCCTCCTCCTCCTTCTCCGTGCCTCCTCCTCCTTCTCCGTGCCTCCTCCTCCTTCTCCGTGCCTCCTCCTCCTTCTCCGTGCCTCCTCCTCCTTCTCCGTGCCTCCTCCTCCTTCTCCGTGCCTCCTCCTCCTTCTTCTCCGTGCCTCCTCCTCCTTCTTCTCCGTGCCTCCTCCTCCTTCTTCTCCGTGCCTCCTCCTCCTTCTTCTCCGTGCCTCCTCCTCCTTCTTCTCCGTGCCTCCTCCTCCTTCTTCTCCGTGCCTCCTCCTCCTTCTTCTCCGTGCCTCCTCCTCCTTCTTCTCCGTGCCTCCTCCTCCTTCTTCTCCGTGCCTCCTCCTCCTTCTTCTCCGTGCCTCCTCCTCCTTCTCCGTGCCTCCTCCTCCTTCTCCGTGCCTCCTCTTCCTTCTCCGTGCCTCCTCTTCCTTCTCCGTGCCTCCTCTTCCTTCTCCGTGCCTCCTCTTCCTTCTCCGTGCCTCCTCTTCCTTCTCCGTGCCTCCTCTTCCTTCTCCGTGCCTCCTCTTCCTTCTCCGTGCCTCCTCCTCCTTCTCCGTGCCGCCTCCTCCTCCTCCTCCTCCTCCTCCTCCTCCTCGACGCCTCCTCCTCCTCCTCGACGCCTCCTCCTCCTCCTCCTCGGCGCCTCCTCCTCCTCCTCCTCGGCGCCTCCTCCTCCTCCTCCTCGGCGCCTCCTCCTCCTCCTCCTCGGCGCCTCCTCCTCCTCCTCCTCGGCGCCTCCTCCTCCTCCTCCTCGGCGCCTCCTCCTCCTCCTCCTCGGCGCCTCCTCCTCCTCCTCCTCGGCGCCTCCGCCTCCTCCTCCTTCTCCTCGGCGCCTCCGCCTCCTCCTCCTTCTCCTCGGCGCCTCCGCCTCCTCCTCCTTCTCCTCGGCGCCTCCGCCTCCTCCTCCTTCTCCTCGGCGCCTCCGCCTCCTCCTCCTTCTCCTCGGCGCCTCCGCCTCCTCCTCCTTCTCCTCGGCGCCTCCGCCTCCTCCTCCTTCTCCTCGGCGCCTCCGCCTCCTCCTCCTCCTCCTCGGCGCCTCCGCCTCCTCCTCCTCCTCCTCGGCGCCTCCGCCTCCGCCTCCTCCTCCTCGACGCCTCCTCCTCCTCCTCCTCCTCGACGCCTCCTCCTCCTCCTCCTCCTCGACGCCTCCTCCTCCTCCTCCTCCTCGACGCCTCCTCCTCCTCCTCCTCGACGCCTCCTCCTCCTCCTCCTCGACGCCTCCTCCTCCGCCTCCTCCTCCTCCTCCTCGACGCCTCCTCCTCCTCCTCCTCCTCCTCCTCCTCGACGCCTCCTCCTCCTCCTCCTCCTCGACGCCTCCTCCTCCTCCTCCTCCTCCTCCTCGACGCCTCCTCCTCCTCCTCCTCCTCGACGCCTCCTCCTCCTCCTCCTCCTCGACGCCTCCTCCTCCTCCTCCTCCTCGACGCCTCCTCCTCCTCCTCCTCCTCGACGCCTCCTCCTCCTCCTCCTCGACGCCTCCTCCTCCTCCTCCTCGACGCCTCCTCCTCCTCCTCCTCGACGCCTCCTCCTCCTCCTCCTCGACGCCTCCTCCTCCTCCTCGACGCCTCCTCCTCCTCCTCCTCCTCCTCCTCCTCCTCGACGCCTCCTCCTCCTCCTCCTCCTCCTCGACGCCTCCTCCTCCTCCTCGACGCCTCCTCCTCCTCCTCCTCGACGCCTCCTCCTCCTCCTCCTCCTCCTCGACGCCTCCTCCTCCTCCTCGACGCCTCCTCCTCCTCCTCGACGCCTCCTCCTCCTCCTCGACGCCTCCTCCTCCTCCTCGACGCCTCCTCCTCCTCCTCGACGCCTCCTCCTCCTCCTCGACGCCTCCTCCTCCTCCTCGACGCCTCCTCCTCCTCCTCGACGCCTCCTCCTCCTCCTCGACGCCTCCTCCTCCTCCTCCTCCTCCTCCTCGACGCCTCCTCCTCCTCCTCCTCCTCCTCCTCCTCCTCCTCGACGCCTCCTCCTCCTCCTCCTCCTCCTCCTCCTCCTCCTCGACGCCTCCTCCTCCTCCTCCTCCTCCTCCTCCTCCTCCTCCTCGACGCCTCCTCCTCGACGCCTCCTCCTCCTCCTCCTCCTCCTCCTCGGCGCCTCCCCCTCCTCCTCCTCCTCCTCCTCGACGCCTCCCCCTCCTCCTCCTCGACGCCTCCCCCTCCTCCTCCTCCTCCTCCTCCTCGACGCCTCCCCCTCCTCCTCCTCCTCCTCCTCCTCGACGCCTCCCCCTCCTCCTCCTCCTCCTCCTCGACGCCTCCCCCTCCTCCTCCTCCTCCTCCTCGACGCCTCCCCCTCCTCCTCCTCCTTGACGCCGCCCGCTGCTGCTCCTCTTCCTCCTCGCCTTCTTGTCCACTCTATGGTCTCTGCCTCGGCGTTTGAGACAGTCTGTCCTTTCTCTCCTTCTCTCCCTTTTTTTCCTATTCTTCTTTCCTCTCTGTGCGTGCCTGAAGGCCAACCCACACGTTCGCACGTGTAGCCGGTGATGGGGTAATGCGTAATTCCTCGCCCTGGGTAGACAAGTAAGGCACGCAGGTACCCCCTGGTAAGGGTCAGGCCCAGGGAGGTGTGATTGCCTGAGCTGACACCTTCTGACCATGCTTATTGGTCCCTCCGTCCGTTTCTTGGGAAGTGTGACCTGAGGTGTAAACATTCACCTAAGGCGGGAGTGTCCTCTGAGAGGGTCCCCACAAGGAAGGAGCGCGCCGTCGGTGACACTGGCAGTCGTGGGAATTCATTCACAACGGATTTCTCTTCTTCTTCTTCTTCTTCTTCTTCTCCTCCTCCTCCTCCTCCTCCTCCTCCTCCTCCTCCTCTCTAGACTTCTGCCCAGAAACGGAATCTTGGCCAGCCACCAGTGACAAAAGTACTATCACCTGTCCCAAAGTTCCTCGTAGTTTCTAGATCTGATGACGGAAAGGATTTTTCATCTGTCAACACTTTCCTTATTCAGAAGGGCGTAGATGCCGTAGCCGGACCTGTCAAGTCTTGTACCAGGATGCATAATGGTACCTTGTTGATGGAAACTGAGAGCGCCTTTCAGGCACAAAAACTCCTTTGGGCCACACTCCTGTACACGTTCCCTGTCCAGGTGGAGGCTCTCCACACTTTGAATTCGTCGCATGGTGTGGTATATACTAGATCACTCGACGGATTGACTGACGAGGATATTCAGTCTTTCCTCGCTGAGCAGGGCGTGACGGCTGTCCATAGGGTTATGAAAAAGGTCGACAATTACCTTGTACTGTCCCGGATACTTTTCTTGACCTTTGATAGTGTTCAGCTGCCGTCGCGCTTCAAAGTGGGCTATGAGGTTATTTCTGTTCGCCCCTATGTCCCGACACCTACGCACTGCTATCAGTGTCAGCGTTTTAACCACACCTGCCAGTCTTGTTCTAATGCGGCTAAATGTGTCACTTGTGGCAGGGACGCCCATGTGGGTGTCTGTCCACCTCCCTCTCCTCGTTGCGTGAACTGTCAGGGTGACCACGCAGCGTCCTCCCACGACTGTCCCAACTACAAGGATGATCTATGGTCCTTTCTTTTTTCCGAGTTTACTGTAACTGGCATATTGTACCTGGACATACTTACACATTATCTAATATCTCAATTACAACAGGATATGCACCCAGAATTTATTTTCCTCCATGTCTCTGTGCAACCACATTACCATTGTGAAGTTGTCGCATTATCCTCATAGGGATGTGCCGAGTTGGATTGGGCACAGTGGCTCATCATTATGGCCACCATTACCACCTGATTTAATCCCAATAGACTTCTGTGTATGGGGCTACATTAAAGACAGTGTTAGTTTCTCCGCTTCTGCGGAACATCGACAAGCTCCAATAATGGATAACACCAGCAGTTGCCACCATAGATAAAGAACTGCTTCATAGCATTTGGCAGGAAGTTGATCACAAATGGGATAGTTGTCATGTTATAAGAGATAGCTTCATTGAACATTTGTAAATAAAACTTGAATATATACTGCAGTCAGTTGTGCATCAAACATTTCTATAACTCATGTATCTTTTTTACAATTCAAGGTTACTTATAAATAACTATCTTATAAACACCCGGTATTACATCATAGCATTCTGGAGCAACCTTTTTGTTGTGGGCTGAGGCATCCACGTTGATGAAAATTTAGCTGCCACTGAAAAGACTAATAAAGGTGTTCTGGTAGGATGGATATGTGGGTTTTAGGGTTGTGTGTGTACAAGCGCACGCGCACACACGCAAATCAATAAAAGTAACACAGAATAGAAAATAGTAAAATATTTTACTGAACTTTGGTGATGCTGCTTATAGCAGTTGTAGAATGCAGATTTAGCCTGTCTGTCCTGCATTGACTATAGTTTCATGCACACAAACTAAATAATTTTATCTGAACTGAATTCAGAAGAAAACTAATCTTCTGTCATGATGTACTATTCGAAGAAAAGTTCTAAACTAACAGTACTCAGTTAGATCTCTAGGCAGATGGCCTCTGTCCATGGATGATAATTTTATTCACTGTGCTGTTTTTACTGAATACTAAGCACTGTCTTTCTATTGTACACTACTTCTATCTCACTCAATGACTTTGACCGGAAGACACAACGAACGTTCTGCAGCCACTCCCTTGCAAGACTTGGACTGACTTAAAACTTGCGACTCGCAATTTCTGTTCTTGGATGCTTATTTAACCATGTGTCCCTCTTCCTGGTGGCACTGCCTCTCTGGAGTGCAGGATTCGCATAGGCAGCATGATTGGTTTGTGCGCAGCAGTGTTCCTGCTGTTGGCACCAACGTTTTTCAGTATCTGCTTCCAGAACACTGCTGGATCAATCCATATGAAGTGAAGTGGTCCAGTGATAGTTGCTTGACCATTTTTAAATATTTTAATTTTTTATATGTGATTGCCCTATATTTAAGAAGTTCAAAACAGTTTTTAAAATAATTTTACCTTTTGCGTTTACTGAATGGCATCCATTTTCACTTGTAAGCATGTGACGATGTTTCAGTTTAGAGACATTAGCAAAAATATGAATATCTCTGAACTGGGTTAAGTTACAACATTGCAGTTGACATGGTTGTTTTAAGAAAATTGTGCTCTACAACATTGTCTGTTACACAAAATACTCTACATTCAAAAATAACCAGTCAAAATGACCTCCAAAGTTTGGTATTCAAATTATGAATTTTTGAAAATGAGGAGATAATTCACATTACTCTACAACTGATCTTATGGCTGTTACCTATTTAAATGGTTTATTGTTTCATTGAAATAAAATTTTTACAGTACGTTGCTATCATAGAGGTGTACAAACTGTGCAAAAAGCATATTTTTATATTCAGACCCTCCTGAGATAACTAATCCCAAACTTTACAAAAAATGAAAATTTTCGAATTTCAAAAATTCATAAAAAATTAAGGAAACACTTGTAAGTGTTCTTGCTGTAAATGGGGCTAATAGTACATGGTATCTAACTACAGGAAAAAAAGATACTGTCATAGATCACTCCTTGTTTGTTATTTTTGGGCCTAAAAAGGGGATTTTTGAAAATTTGGATACCAAACTTTGGAGGTCATTTTGACTGGTTATTTTTTAATGTAGAGTATTTTGTGTAATAGACAGTGTTGTAGAGGACACTCTTTTAAAAACATTCATGTCAATTGCAATGTTGTAACTTAACCCAGTTCAGAGATATTCATATTTTTGCTGACATCTCTAAACTGAAACATCGTCGTGCACTTACAAGTGAAAATGGATGCCATTCAGTAAAGGTGAAAGGTAAATGTTTTTTAAAAACTGTTTTGAACTTCTCAAATATAGGGCAGTCACATGTAAAAAATTAAAATATTTAAAAATGGTCAAGCAACCAACTTAATTTTTATTGGATCACTTCATTTGGATTGACCCTGCTCAGTATTTACAGCAGATCTATTCGCTCTGTATCAGGCCACGCGGTACATCCAGCAACACAGGCTTTCCAATTGTGTCATTTGCTCTGACTCTTTCAGTGTCCGTCAAAGCGTCTGCTGCACACTGTCCATCCCCTAGTTCAACACGTCCAGGAAAGCTGTCACTTGCTCACTCTTGAAAGAGCCACTGCGATGTTTATGTGGGTTTCTGGTTATGTTGGTCTGACAGGAAGCACAGCTGCTGATGTGGCTGCAGTCCTTGTACATCAGCCCACTAGTTCTTAGATTCCCTCCAATGTCTCTGTTGCCATCTGTCAGCAGGTGGTGTCACTGTGGCATCAGTACTGGTCCTGCATTCATGGGAACAAGCTCCGGGTTATTAAGGTTCTTTCGGCAGCTTGGACGACTCCTCTTGGCCATCTGATCAGGAGGAGATCATTTTAGCTAGGTTGCAGATTGGGCACAGTCTTTTTAGTCATTGCCATTTGTTAAGTGGTGCTCCATCACCACTTTGTACTCATTGCGCTCAACCTCTGACAGTCCACCATTTCCTGAAGGAATGCCCTTTTTTTTAATTCCTTAAGATTAATTTGTGTTTGCCATCTAGGTTATCGGCCGTTTTAACAAACGACGCACAGGCTATCAACTGTTTATTTTTGATCCATCATAGCAATATGGTGAAGGCCATTTAATTTTTAGTTCATGACCTCCGTTTCCCTATGGCATATTTTAAAGACCTTTGTCTGTGTCCGTGTTTTTAGCGGTCTTCTCTTTTGTTGACTGGGATTAACATGTTGTCATTTTGAACTCCTCTCTTTGTCTTTGTGTTCTGCCGTTCTGATGTGGGAGTGTATGACCCTAATAGTTTCTGCACCATCAGGCAGCCTGTGTGTAGTACAGGATAGAGGGATATGTTCAACTGTAGAAATTTTTTACCGCTTACCAGATTCTTTCATGTCTAATTTGAATGAATATGGAAAGACAGACTACTTGTCTTGCATAGCTAAAAATTCTGAAACCTAAATGTTCCTCCTGAAAGTTGTTTGGAAGCTACATATAAAGGCACGTTTCCTGATACTGCATATGCTAGTATTAAAGATGGTGACATGATTCAGAACTGAATGAAAGAATATATGTATGAGCATGCGAGCTTTGCAGTAACTGTGGATTGCTTCATAAATGATGCGTGTTAACGTGCACAAAAAGGGACAAAGAGGGGAAGGGAGTAGAAACATACATCTTTGGTGCATGAACCTTTCTTCTTTATTTGCAATAAGAGCTCTCAAAATAGATTTGTGCTAGGATTTCTATATTTTGTGTAGTAAAATTTAAAAGAATGGCACCTGTTGTGACTCATCTGGTTACCTTGACTGCTGGAAATAAATTTTGGTTTTACATTATTTGTTACATGTTTTTGTTGATTGTGTAAAGCTGTTCATTATGGCACAGTCAGAAATTTTGTTCCTGTATTATGTTTTAAATAAAACTGTTCTTTTTTTTCCAGAAACATCAACTTGAATGCAGCCTGGAGGATGAAAGAGAACGTGCTAATCATTTGGAAGTGGCACTTCAAGAAGCACATAGGGAAACTAATCATACAAGTAAACTGTATGACAATCTGAAACTGGAAATCGAAGAACGTGACTGTAAACTTAAAGAGTTAATAGAAGAGCTAGAGCATAAGGATAGGGGTATAGCTGAGCTCAAACAAAAAGTTCGGTCACTTGAAGAGATGCTAGGTTCCAGGAATGAGGATATGAAAGTACATGTAAGTAAATTACATATGTAATTGCTCTATAATTTAAATTGCATTAAAAAACATGTACAGATCAGTTTGCATATTCGCAAAAGTGCCCTTATTTTTGCTGCGTGTGTCATAGGGGGTCAGATGTACACCTATGTTTATATCTTTTTCTGCTTACTGTTATGCTCCAACTCTCTACATTCATACTCTGCAAACCACTGTGAACTTCATGGTGGAAGATATTCCCTGTTGTACCACATACTGCAGTTTTTTCCTATTCCTCTAGAATGTGGAAAGAGTGTTGCTTAAATACCTCTCTGCACACTGTAAATAATCTAACAGTGTCATGTCTTAGCTGTCCTGAGTGAGTGATGCATAGAATGCTGCAGTATATTCCTAAATTCATTACTTAAACTATTTATTGGAAGTTTCTAAGTTGGCTTTTTTGGGATGATTAGCATCTGTCTTAAACAGTCTGTCATTTCAGGTTTTTAGTATTTCTGTAACAGTCTCTAAAGACCGAACATGCCTGTGAACATTTGTGCTGTTTTATTTTGTGTATGTACTGTACCCCTGATATTTTGGCATGGCCATACACTGTTGAGCATTGTACAGAGATGATCTCAATGTATTGTGTAAGTTGACTACTAGCGAACCAAAGTGCTCCGTCTTCTATACCTACAATGTAACCTATAGGTCATTCCATTCCATAGCTGCAAAATTGTCCACCCAGGTAATTTTAAGCTAATGGCTTTGAATTTTAACTTGTTCATATTGTAGTCATAAAATACTACTTTTCTGTGTTTTGTGAGGTTTACAGTTTTAAATTTCTGAACATTTAAAGCAAGTTGCCAATGTTTGTACCTCTTCGAAATATTGCCAAGATCCAAATATTTGCACTTTCTCATATACTGCTCCATTATAATTAACTTCATGATTTGCAAAAAGTCTGAGGTTACCATTGTTGTCTCTCGTATAATTAATATACAACATGAACAGTAAGGTTCTCAACACACTTACCTGCATTCCTGAGGTTACTACTTCTTCTTCTGTTGATGACTTTCATCCAAGATGATTTTCTGCATCTTCCATAGTAACAAGGAGAGCTCTCCAGTGCTGTAACCAACTTTTTCAAATAGTCTATTTTGTGATATAGGTTAAGGTCCAAGGTATCGTACCTTGCAGCTATTCATCCTGGTTACTACTTCTTCTTCTGTTGATGACTTTCATCCAAGATGATTTTCTGCATCTTCCATAGTAACAAGGAGAGCTCTCCAGTGCTGTAACCAACTTTTTCAAATAGTCTATTTTGTGATATAGCTTAAGGTCCAAGGTATCGTACCTTGCAGCTATTCATCCTGGTGCGGCCTCGTTTGCGAGTAATCGCTGAAAACAAATTTTGGAATTTCATGCTATGCTCTACAGCTTTGAAAAAAGGAACATTCAGCAGACTGGTTGCAAAGCATGGTGGTTAATGTACAGCTCTAGCATGCAACAGATTGTGGGTTTGAATCCTGCCAAGTGATTTGGAATTTTTTAATTTTTAAATCTTTATTGAAATGATTTTGGCCATTATTTTTATTCAATTTATTGGGTTAAATGTACTTTTTAAATTTCTGTTACACTGTCATGTCATTTTAATCTTCGTATTAATTGCTTCATTTGGTCTCATTTTTCTTCTTATCACTCTGTTTCCACTTGGAATCTTTGTACATGTGATTTTAATTTCTTCCATTTTATCATCCTGTATATTTTGTTGATTTTATTGCATTTATTATTTATGTCCTAATTTGGCTTGAACTTACATTTATTGATAGTCTCTTCATTGTTTAAATATTCATCGGCATTACTGAATATAATAGACCCTAAGCCGCACTTCTTCTCCAGTATCCAAAAGACCGCATGCAGCTTAGAACAGAGTGCAAAACACACATAAGTTCTCAAAAATGCCGCTAGGAGCCACCAAAACTAACTTATGCCACCAAGTAGAAGCAGCACTAGGCAGGCAGACACATACTAGTTCCAAAACTCCTGTGCTAGTAAAGATGTTACATTCGATCCTGGATTTTCTGTTGTTTAATATACAAAAAAAGTTAAAAGATAAATCTACTTTTTTTTTTTTTCGGTTCTTGAACTGTAATGTTATCCAACAAAGGAAATAGAAATTCAGTACTGCTCACCTTTGAATGTAGCAGCCTTTCAAATATTCATAGCCACAAAGATAAATTTTTTTGCGAAAATACCAAACAGTGCAAAAAGACTTCAGGATTCTTCCACGAGGTGTCATTCCATGTCAAGTGTCAGGATATACCTGAGGGCCTACATGAACTTTGCAAATTTTCAGGCTCACCTGTAACTTGGTTGAGGTGCTAGAGCCATTTTCGTGAAGACCACTTTTACAGAGACTGAAAAACCGTGAAGAAATCGTCAAGTTTGGCATTCCACTGTTCCTAATGTAAAAGAGCTAGACTCCTGCTTCTGGGTATAGTGGTACAACTTTGTGTGCTCTAAACACAAATGTTCCAAGTAGAGTTCAGAAAGCAATGCATTTGGCATAATCTCAGTTCAAAATGGGCAACAAATCGTGTTGCGAGAAATTTGCTCCATAGTTTAACTAGGCATAAGTAGTGGAGAAAGTGCACTATGGACCTGGTCTTTTGCCAAACTACTGTCTGTCTGGGTGTTTAGTATATCACAAATTTTGGCGTGGCTTGTGTGTTTAATTACTGTGCTACCATCCTGTAAATTTGCTAAAATACATGAATGTATCAAAATGTACCTGTGTTCAAAGTCATGTATCTCAAAATGGGCACCTACCACATTACATTCATTAACACCATTCAACAGATCACATTTCATTCTATTAGAAAAACTTATTTTCATTTTGGTGTCTCTTTGGGTAAGGTGCAAAAAAATTCGCTTAAACTATTGACTTTTTTGGTAATTCGGAAAATCCGTGCGTTGGTGGCTTTGCCACTACCAATCTCAAGACTGGTAACCCCATCGCCAAGGAGCCATGCCCAATAGCCATGCAAGGTCAGCCATGGGTGAGTTTCTTTACTGCAAGTTCCCAAGCCTGAAAAATGGGTGTCTAGCAGGTTCCCAAGCTGGAATGCGAATATCTAGCAGGTTCCCAAGTCTGAATGTGGGTATCTAGCAGGTTCACAAACTCTTTTTGGGTCTCTGTGGTTCCCAAGCAGTAATACAGAATTCTTCAATTGTTAAATGTTTTAATTTTTTTGCTGATGTCCAAAACTATTGCTTCCAGCAGACTGTATTACTGCCCATCATTGAAGCAGCTGGGAGTGGTATGACTACAATTATCTGTTGTTCTTGGATCCAGCATATGTCTCTTCTAGTAGGCCAATGAAATGAGATGATTGAGAAGCTCCATGGGGATGCATGAAATTAATCAAGGCATCTTTTTCTTCACATGAAACTTAACAGATATTTCTTATCCACCATTTTATATCATAAACGCAAGCAACATACTGGTCTGGCTGTATCTCATTAACGGCAACATGTTTAGTAGCAACTTTAGCATGTCGGTTAACATTTGTTATAAAGGACAATGTATCATTTGATACTGTGTGAATCTTAAATCGCTTTTCATCAATTGACACAAAATGGTGATGATCTCTTGTACTAGACACTGTACATCCAGCCTCAAAACGTTTCTCTTGATAAATTTAGCATCTTCAATAATTTCTTTTTTAATATAAATAAATTCAATGTCATGAACATTTTTTTGCAGTATTCAAACAGATCAGTAGATGTTAAGATTTGGTTGTCAATTGGGTGTTGCTGCTAAACGCTTAACTGTGCCACCAATTCTGTCACATGGTAATTTTCCATGGCTTGTTCAGAAAAAAATTCCATTCTGCAGTAATTCCAAAATCTTTTTGATGGTGGGAAAAATTTTGGAAGCTCTTAAGATTTTTGTACTGTGCTGCAGAACCATTGCTAAAATAATGAATATGCTTAATGTATTTAAAAATGCACTTAAGGGATTTGATAAAGTACGTTAAAAACACATGCGCTGCAACTCTGTGATGTCAGAAGGAATCACTGATTATGCAGTAGCTGACACTCTTTAGGTCTTCATTATCTTTGTAGTAAATGACAAATGGATGTATTGTAGCTTTACTATTTTCCAAATGGAATCTCTGCACTGCATCTTGGACAATTAAAGGAGTAATTTTCTGCAAAATCCATTACTATAATAAATTCTCCTAGTTTCAGACCTTCTTTAGTGAATTGCAAATCCTTGCTCTGATGCTTTGCAATGTAGCGGTGAGTAGAAAGGGCCAACAGTTTCATAACTAATAGTTCAATGAATTCTTCAACTGCCATTTCTCTTGTTTCAAGTGTATCTCTATCAGTGTGAGTCCATTGTTTGAACTGAATTGTATCCTCAGGATCAATATCTGCAAAAGTGCTTTCCAAATATTCATTTAGAGCTTCTGTTCCTGGACATACTTCACAGCGATGAAGCATGCAATCCTTTGTTTCCAAATTACAGACAATTTTGCCCAGTAAAATTTTGTAATCTTTTATTGGGCTATGTGCCAACATTAGTTTCACATTTTGATGTATCGTGCAGACACAAACTAAATGTGAACTAGCTGTGCCTACAGTCACACACCACTTTGGCCTTAATTCACAAAATTTGGAAAATCCAATTTCTGGTCCACTTTTATTGTGGTATGCAACAAACATTTCTTTTTAAGTTGCTTAGCAATACATTTTTAAAAGCATTTTCTCCATCTATCCGAACAGTAACACAGTCCTTTTTTCCTGGACAAATCTGACTAAACTCTTAATCATAAAAGTGTTCTGTGACTCTTGCCTTCACGTCCTCAGAAAGCTTTCTCCCACGTTTACCTTTGGGCTGTGCCAATATTCCCTATTCAGCTTTTTACTTTCTAGCATTCCTTATAATTCTTTCTGAAACACAAAATTCTTCCATGGTCTTTTTTGATAGACCGGCTTTGGGGAACTAAGGTCAAAATTTGAATTTTCTTGTTATTGTTTGATATATGTAATTTTTCTTTAAATTCTTGGATCAGCTCAATGTAATTTGAACGAGTCAAGCATTGCTTGCTTGTGGATGGTTGCTCCAATTCACCGGGATCAAGTCCTCCAACTTCTGCAATTTTCTTAATAATTGCACCTTCAACTTGATGTATTTTGCACTTTGCATATCCTTTTTTATCCCTTGCACCAATTCGTTGAAATTTTAATGGTGATATTCCAACAGATGTTACAATTGTATTCAAATTGTGACTAACATTAGTCTCATCAGCTTCATCTGACTGATATGTAACGTCCGTTTGTGAATATTTCAGTGTATCAAATTCTTTTCTACAGGAAGGGCACATTTTTTGGCCTGGTTTAATATCAGACATGGTTATCCTTTTTAGTAGGTCTGCTGTTTCTGTGTTGATTGAACGCAAGCTTTTTCATGCAGTGTGATTTTTCTTGTCAAATTGGTTGCAGCATGATCTTTGCAAAAATTCAAATCTTTTTAGGAGTAAAGCTTCATGATGGAGGCATAGTTGAGTATTTTGAGTAGCATGTAAACCACTCCATCTAGTAAGTAATTCTTGTTCTTCTAAGGAAAGTTGCTTTACAGCTTTCAGTCCTTTTAGGGCACTGCATGTCATTAAATTGCATGGGGAATCAATGTTTCCAAAACTGCATACATTAACTTGATCTTGTTCTTACATTTTAGCAACAACTTGATATGCTTCATACATTAAAATCAAATTGTCGACTCCTTAATAAAGAAAAGAAATAAAATTAATAAGCATTCAGCTTTCCAAAAATTATGTAGCAGTCTCTAGTACAGTTAAATGGTTAAATTTAGCAATGAACGTGTCACAAACAGGTTTAAAATCACCGAATAAACAGCAAAATGAATATTTAAACAATGAAGACATAATAAACAAAATTCCAAATTTTAGGTGACATTTTTCACATTACCCAAAGACACACCCAAATGAAAATAAGTTTTTCTAATAGAATGAAATGTGCTCTGTTGAATGGTGTTAATGAATGTAATGTGGTAGGTGCCCATTTTGAGATACATGACTTTGAACATGGGTATATTTTGATACATTCATGTTTTTCAGCAAATTTGTGGGATGGTAGCACAGTAATTAAACACACAAGCCAGGAAAAAAATTGTGATATACTAAACACCCAGACAGACAGCAGTTTGACAAAAGACCAGGTCCATAGCACACTTTCTCCATTACTTATGGCTCAATAAACTATGGGGAAAATATCTCACATCATGATTCGTTGCCCACTTTGAACTGAGATTATGCCAAATGCATTACTTTCTGAACTCTACTTGAAACATTTGTGTTTAGAGCACACAAAGTTGTACCACTATACCCAGAAGCAGGAGTCTAGCTCTTTTACATTAGGAATAGTGGAATGCCAAACTTGACGATTTCTTCACGACTTTTCGGTCTCTGTAAAAAGTGGTCTTCACGAAAATGGCTCTAGCACCTCAACCAAGTTACAGGTGAGCCTGAAACTTTGCGTAATCTCATGTAGGACCCTCAAGTACATCCTGTACAAATTTCATCAGAATTGCAGATGGTTGAGCTGTTAGCCCTAGGACACTTCACGTGGAATGACCCAATGAGTTTGTAAACTATGGCGCATTCTCACATTTTCTTTTGTTTAATTTTGTGAAATAATGATGATAGTGAACCACAATGAACTGCTTTAATTGTAGTGCCAAATTCAAGAAGGAAGCCACTTGTTTTGTACAAAAAAGTGCTAATCGCACTTCAGATTTGCTTGGGGTACCGATCAGCTTGGTGTCACCATTTTTACAGCATGCATCACTACAAATAGATCTACTATCAAAATACAGTTGGCAAACCTTTGTTGACAATTTATGTCAACATAGCCATATTCATATTATTCTTATGCTGAATAGTGACATCATCAGAAATTAAGCAAGGCACCTGACTTTTGTATTTATTTAAAAATGATCTATACTATAAATTTGGTGCAGACAAGTTATGTCGTTTCGAATAGTAAATTAATCTAAAAAATGACCTTGCTGCTAAGATTATGAATCGAACCCAGTGTTTGTTCATTATTCTTCCCTGAGTTTAGAGTCTCATTTCTCGGGTGTAGTTTGGATTTGAGTGCGTCTTAGACTCAGGTAAATTTAGTACTTTGTCCATAATGGAATAAGAATTTATGTTTTAAATATTTGTACGACGACAACCATCCAAACAAATGTACATCTTTTAATGAAAAATACATTTTTGACACCATTACATAGTCAATATGAAATTTGTCTTCTGTTTTTAACTGATACATCAGTAGATTCAAATGTTTAAATATTATCATAGATGAATAAAAAAAAAACTAAATGCCAAGTGGAAAAAGAATTAATGGAAAAGAGATTGAGGGCAGATGAAAAATTTAATAGCGATTAAAATTATGTGACAAAAGAATAGCAATAAAAAATTAAATTTAACCCCATTAATTTAGTATAAACAATGACCAAAGTCATTCCAATAAAGAGTTAACAATAAGAAATTTCAAAGCCCCTAATTTGATTTGAGCCCCAACATGTTAAATTTCCCTTTTTCCTTTCCTGTGTGATTTTTTGCTGAATGATATTGCTTCTCCCCTCCCCACCCCACCCCAAAGAGGTGGCGGAGGAGGAGGGGACCATGGAGCATTATGCGAGATTCTGTGTATGAGATATAGGGTGGTCCATTGATCGTGACCGGGCCAAATATCTCACGAAATAAGCGTCAAACGAAAAAACTACAAAGAATGGAACTTAACTAGCCTGAAGGGGGAAACCAGATGGCGCTATGGTTGGCCCGCTAGATGGTGCTGCCATAGGTCAAACTGATATCAACTGAGTTTTTATTACATGTTTGTGTAGTACGTAAAGAAATATGAATGTTTTAGTTGGACCACTTTTTTTGCTTTGTGAAGTTGGCGCTGTAATAGTCGCAAACATATCGCTCACAATTTTAGACAAACAGTTAGTAACAGGTAGGTTTCTTGAATTAAAATTCAGAATGTGGATAAGTTTGAACATTTTATTTTGGTTGTTCCAATGTGATACACGTACCTTTGTGAACTTATCATTTCTGAGAATGCATGCTGTTACAGCGTGATTATCTGTAAATACCGCATTAATGCAATAAATGCTCAAAATGATGTCCATCAACCTCAATGCATTTGGCAATACGTGTAACGACATTCCTCTCAACAGCGAGTAGTTCGCCTTCCATAATGTTCGCACATGCATTGACAATGCGCTGACACATACTGTCAGGTGTTGTCGGTGGATCATGATAGCAAATATCCTTCAACTTTCCCCACAGAAAGATATCCGAGAATGTTAGATCCGGTGAACGTGCGGGCCATGGTATGGTTCTTCGGCGACCAATCCACCTGTCATGAAACATGCTATTCAATACTGCTTCAACAGCACGTGAGCTATGTGCCAGACATCCATCATGTTGAAAGTACATTGCCATTCTGTCATGCAGTGAAACATCTTGTAGTACCATTGGTAGAACATTATGTAGGAAATCAGCATACATTGCACCATTTAGACTGCCATCGATAAAATGGGGGCCAATTATCCTTCCTCCCATAATGCCGCACCATACATTAACTCATCAAGGTTGTTAATGTTCCACTTGGTGCAGCCGTCGTGGATTTTCCATTGCCCAATACTGCATATTATGCCAGTTTATGTTACCGCTGTTGGTGAATGACACTTCGTCGCTAAACAGAACGCGTGCAAAAAATATGTCATCATCCCGTAATTTCTCTTGTGCACAGTGGCAGAACTGTAGACAAGATTCTAAATTGTCGCCATGCAATTCCTGGTGCATAGAAATGTGGTACGAGCTCAATCAATGTTGATGTAGCATTCTCAACACTGACGTTTTTGAGATTCCTGATCCTCGTGCAATTTGTCTGCTGCTGATGTGCGGATTAGCCATGACAGCAGCTAAAACACCTACTTGGGCATCATCATTTGTTGCAGGTCGTGGTTGACGTTTCACATGTGGCTGAACACTTCCTGCTTCCTTAAATAATGTAACTATCCGGCGAACGGTCTGGACACTTGGATGATGTCATCCAGGATACCGAGCAGCATACATAGCACATGCCTGTTGGGCATTTTGATCACAATATCCATGCATCAACACGATATTGACATTTTCTGCAATTGGTAAATGGTCCATTTTAACATGGGTAATGTATCATGAAGCAAATACCGTCCGCACTGGCGGAATGTTGCGTGATACCACGTACTTATACGTTTGTGACTATTACAGCGCCATCTATCACAAAGCGAAAAAAGTGGTCCAACTAAAAACATTCATATTTCTTTACGTACTACACGAATATGTAATAAGAAATAGGTGTTCCTATTTTTAAAAAGAGCAGTTCATATGCGTTTGACCTATGACAGCGCCATCTAGCGGGCCAACCATAGTGCCATCTGATTTCCCCCTTCAAGCTAGACAAGTTTCGTTCTCTATAGTTTTTTTGTTTGATGCTTATTTCGTGAGGTATTTGGCCCGGTCACTATAAATGGACCACCCTGTATATATAAAAATTAGTTGCAAACAAGGGACCATCAGGGTGAATGGTTGCAGTGTGTAATACCTGGGACTTTAACTCACATCGCCATATAGAGGATTTCAGAAATTCAGTCCCACCACTGGGGTCCTCTCCTTGTAAGTAATTGTTAACCGACAAATTTTATTTTGATAGCATCTATAATCATACTATCATAATAAGCACTGGAGTTGTATAGAGTCAAATGCTTTTCCAAAGTCAGGAAATAGAGCATCTGCTCGATAGCCTTGAACCGTGAGTTTCAGGATATCATGTGAAGAAAACATGAGTTGGATTTACGTGACCAGTGTTTTCAGAATTTGTGCTGGTTGGCATGAAAGAGACTATTGTCACAAGACCTCAGTTTGTTTGATTTCAGAATGTGTTCCAGTGTGGTACAACAGAGGGATGTAGATAACTGGATGGTAGTTTTGGCATCACCTCTGCTACCCTATTTTTAGATGGGTATGACATGATCTTCCTCGTAACAACTGGACACAGTTTTCTGTTTCAGTGACCTACACTGTATTATGCTTAAGAGCTATACTCTGTATGGAATTGGATAAGAGTCCCATTGGACTGAGAATGTAACCTTGGGTGCAAGGAGGCATCAGCATCTCTCCATGCCCTACAAAAATAAAAAGGCTCTTCCTTCTCAACCTAAAAACAAACTTGCACAAACACTTACACAACACTTGATTACAGCGACTTTGTCCTGCAGGGCCTCTCTCATCAAAGCTCAAGAATACAGGAACTGATAATGAAGGAGTGTGTTAAATGTATCTATGGTGTTCAACTCTTTTATGATTTTCACCATCATATGCACAGCTATCCTGGCTGCGTGTGGACAACAACAGAGATTTCCATACCAATGTCTTTTCTACTGTCTTATGTGGACAATCACCGTCCCGTGTATATCTCTTCACCCTTACTCTTATCTGAATGACGTGACAGAAACACCTTTTCCCTTAAGAGCAAATGTCTTTCTGTACCACTCCATCATTCAGCCACTTTCTCAAAGTCCTCCTTAGTAGCTGGAACCTAACCATGAAATAACCTCCTGTGTTCTATTAGAGAACTGAATAACGTCTCAACTTCAGAAGACGATAAATGACGTATCCACTGAAGCAACAGTAAGGATTACTATTGTTCCTGTATGCACTCGTTGTGCTTGTAAATCTTTCTTTCCACATCTGCTATCCCCCTTCTTCATGCTTATCCGCCCTCAGACCTGCTACCCCCAGTAATATACATATATTTATTAATTATTAGTTATTCTCTAGTGTGATCCTTGTGACTTCTTGCCAATTTTAGTGAGTTTTCACTTTCCGCTATCATTGTCATACTCAGATTTCATCTCGTTTTTTCCCCCTTCGGCATCCATTTCGTCCTTCGTATATTTTTCACACGTATTTGGGTATATTTTTTGCTTCACAATATAGGATGGCAGCCAAAAACAGTTGCAGGATAGAATTTTTTTATTAAAATTCTTGACCAAGGTTTCGGTACATATAAATATACCTTCATCAGAAGTACATTTCTAAAATTACATCATGCACTGGAGAATAATGAAACAATTATGCCAAAAGGCGTCGTCAGTAATTAAAATATCATCTCCATTTGTACGACATGTGTAATGGGTACAGGATCAAAGCGAAACTGTTCGCTTTGATCCTGTACCCATTACACATGTCGTACAAATGGAGATGATATTTTAATTACTGACGACGCCTTTTGGCATAATTGTTTCATTATTCTCCAGTGCATGATGTAATTTTAGAAATGTACTTCTGATGAAGGTATATTTATATGTACCGAAACCTTGGTCAAGAATTTTAATAAAAAAATTCTATCCTGCAACTGTTTTTGGCTGCCATCCTATATTGTGAAGAATTTTAACAGTTGCTGCTGCAGCCATGTTTAAAATCTTGATATATTTTTTGCGTAATTTTTCAGACATAATTCTGCCTTTTTACCGAATTTTTTCGCATGTTTTACACCACCGTGGATCCTTGTTCCTTCCATCTGCATCAATACAGAAAAGCTTCCTTATCCCTAGCCAGATCCCAGTCCCACAAACTGTTCCTGCATTGCTGCTTCTCTCATGAAATCCCACCTAATGGCCTTACCATCAAATTACCTATCTTTGGTTGCCACCCCTCCTTCCACATTGAACTCCACCAGTTCTGATTCTGTCAATCCGTAACTCTCACCAACATAGTCCTGCAAAACCATATCAACCAAGCTCAATCCTCCTTGCAGTACCTTCTCTCTGTTCGCAAAATTCTCCTGCTATGTTATCCCAAATTCCTGGAACCCATAACACACACTGAAAGTCTTGCCCTGCAGGAACTTGAGCAACATGCACAACGCCACCTCAAAAATCTCTCCATCGTGCTCACTTCCAATTCCTGCCTCGGAGTACCACTGTCCACCACTTCAACAACTACCTCCAAACCTCCTCCATGTCCCCTCATAGCTGTCGAACCCTGTCTCGCAGACCTACTACACTTACCCCACCCTCCAAAACTCCCTCCCACCACCACACAGAACCCAGAACCTAAACAGGCCCACAACACAGTCATGAACCTTTCCTCCGAAAGCCTTAGTCCCACAGAAATATCAGTTCTTTCCAAAGGCCTCACCTTTTGCCCCACTCCCTTATTCAATCATGCAGGACTGGTTAAAGGCCTTCTCCTGGTTCCTACAGTGGAAACACTTTTTCTCCACCAACCCGACCAATCAGACTCGACCTAAGACCAATATTGAACCTTGCCTAACTCAGTTCACTCCTCTATCCAACTGTGATACACCCGCACTGCCTCCAAACCACCACCTGTTAACTTGCCAGGGTTTCTTAACCTCGAACCTTGCCTCAGCATCATTCCCCAAACCCCTCAACATGCAAACTAACCTTACATCCACAGGTGCAGGCCTCCATCTAAAAACTGATTCCGACCTTATAATCCTACCTGCAGACAAAGGCTCCACCACTGTTGTTTTGAACCGCATGGATTATGTGGTGGAAGGACTCCGTCAGCTTTCAGATACTCCCACTTACAAACCTTGCCACAGTGACCCCATTCCAGTAATCCAGCAGGATCTCCAGTCACTACTCAAATCCTTAGACCCATCCCATAACCTCTCCCCAGAGTCCATCTCTCTACTTACCCCTACCACTCCCCACACTCCCACTTCCTACACGCTTCCTAAATTCCATAATCCCAACCACCCAGGACGCCCCATTGTGGCCGGTTACTGTCTCTCCACTGAGAGAATCTCTGGTGTCATAGACTAATACCTTCAACCTATTTCCTGGAACCTATCTTCTTATATAAAAGATACCAACCATTTCCTCCACCCACTCTCGACAGTTCCTGTCCCTTTACCACACGGTGCCCTGCTCGTTACTACTATTCCCGGCAGGGTCAGGGATTTTCACCTGCACAAGATGACTGTGTGTTTGTGTTGTCCTCATCATTTCATCATCATTCATGAAAGCGGCGAGATTGGACTGAGCAAAGGTTGGGAATTTGTACAGGTGCACTGATAACCGTGCAGTTGAGTGCCCCACAAACCAAATATCATCACCATCGTTACTATTGATGCCACCTCCCTATTATGTACAAACAAATCTGGGGTACAGCTATGGGCACCTGCATGACACCATTCTATGCCAACCTATTCACGGGCAATCTAGAGGAATCCTTACTGAAAACCCAGAATCCTAAACCCCTCACCTGGTTCAGATTCATTGATGACATCTTTGCTATCCGGACTGAAGGTGAGGACACCATATACACATTCCTCCAGAACCTCAACAACTTCTACACCATTTGCTTCATCTGGTCCTACTCAACCCAACAAGCCATCTTCCTATATGTTGACCTCCACCTCAGAGATGGCAACATCAGTACCTCTGCCGTTATCAAACCTACTAACCACTAGCAATACCTCCACTTCGACAGTTGCCACCCATTCTACACCAAGAAGTCCCTTCTGCACAGCCTAGCCACCCATGGTTATCGCTTCTGCAGTGACGAACAGTCCCTCTCAAAATATACTGAGGGTCTCACTGAAGCATTCACTGACAGCAGATTTCCTCCCAACCTTGTACAAAAACACATCTCCTGTGCCTTATCTTTCCAGTCTCCCACCACCTCCCAAAGTCCCACATTCCGGCCACAGAGAAGCATTCCCCTCGTAACTCAGTACCACCCGGGACTTGAGAAACTGAATTGCATTCTCTGCCGGGGTTTCGATTACCTCTTGTTGTGTCCTGAAATAAGAAATTCCCTGCCCACTATCCTTCCCACCCCTCTTACCATGGTATTCTGCCGTCCACCGAACCTACACAATATACTCATCCATTCTTACACAACCCCTGCTCCTAATCCCATACCTCATGGCTCATACCCCTGTAATAGACCTAGATGCAAGATCTGCCCCATACATCGTCCTTACGCCAACTACTCCAGTCTGGTCACTAACATCACTAATCCCATCAAAGGCAGGGATATCCCACATCATGCGTTGGTGTTGCTGCTCGCACTATGGTTTCAGTTGCCTGAGACTGTGTGTGTGTGTGTGTGTGTGTGTGTGTGTGTGCGTGTGTGTGTGTGTGTTTTGCTGACAAAGGCCTTAATTGCCAAAAGCTATAATTGTGTGAATCTTTTTGTTGTGCCTATTATGACTCAGCATCTCTGCTATATGGTGAGTAGCAACTTTCCTTCTCTAATATTGATCACATATGTCTGTATGATGATTGTGAAAAGAGAGGTTAGGGCAATATTTACTAAAATTATCATAATAAAGATGGTATGTCACTTTTGAATCACTGTTGGTTTTTGAAGACATTGAATACTTTATTTACATTAAGATGGGAGTGATATATTCCTTTTCAGTTTGAAACCTGCTCAAGTGACTCTCTTGGAAAAAGCTTGTATATGCTGTACCACTTGATTTTCTATTTCTTCCCTGACTTTTCTCTGTTTTGATTTACTGCCCCCTTGTCTCCTTGTACAAGATGAGGCCTTTCTGCATCTCTTCAGATAGTACCTGGATTTTCTTCTGAACTAACAAAAATATTTCATCGTATGTTCCTTCGCAAAGCTGCACCATCACCTCACCCATCATGATGAATGGTTGCTTATCTCTTGCTCTGTGAAGGGCCATTGTTGGTACTATGATGTGATCTTTTAACTCATGGTACTTGTATCAACTCCCATCAAGTAATTCCCTTGCTTTTGAGTAGCTTCCAACTCATAAAAATCTTCAACCAGCCAATCTTTGTGTTTGTAGCTGTGGTTCTTGCTTTTGTACCTGCATACACACTGGCTCTGTGGATTATACTTCCCGAATTTTCTTTATCACAATTCACGTTTTGGTCTTGCGTCAGTGTTGCTTTTGTGTAAACAGAATAATTTTAGTAATCAGTAGTAAGATTTACCTTCTGTGCTGGATGAGCTTTTGCAAGAATACATTTATCACTTCAGCTTATGTATTCAGTCCCTCCATTTTCCAGCTTTTTTCTCATTGCAGCCACAGTACCTTCTCCTTTAATTTGTTCTTGTGTTCCATTTAGGCTGTTACAGACATCTGCAGCCTCTGCCATGTTATCTAGCTGTAAGTGTGTGGAACAGAGTGCCTCTCATATTTTTGAGTGGAGATAAAAAGAATGTTAAAACCCAGAAGCTGCTGTGGTAATAACTGCCAAAGATTTCACACAGACAGGAGCAGATCTTGATGTGCCGTGCAGCAATCTTCACAAGCCGTAAACAGATGCTACAGAGATGAGCATTTCAATCTTGACTTCATTGACAAAGCTATAGTTATGGTGTCCCGGCCACACTTGGCCTGACTGTCCACAAGCAGCTGTCTTTCTCACCACTGTGCACATACTCTGTCAGGCACAACATACTCTCTCTGTTGATATGCTTCTAGGCAAAGAACTTCACCATCATCATACTGCCAATCTTTAAAAATAGTGCCACAATCGACGCACAGTGACAGACAGCTTGTATAATATTGTTTAAATGCAACATTATATGCACCAGAAAACATAATGTTTAAATAGAGGGAAACATTCCACGCAGGAAAAATATATATCTAAAAACAAAGATGATGTGACTTACCAAATGAAAGTGCTGGCAGGTCGACAGACACACACACAAACAAACACAAACATACACACAAAATTCAAGCTTTCGCAACAAATTGTTGCCTCATCAGGAAAGAGGGAAGGAGAGGGAAAGACAAAAGGATGGAAAAGGAGGGAAAAACAAAAGGATGTGGGTTTCATGGGAGAGGGTAAGGAGTCATTCCAATCCCAGGAGCGGAAAGACTTACCTTAGGGGGAAAAAAGGACGGGTATACACTCGCGCGCGCGTACACACACACACATATCCATCCACACATATACAGACACATGCAGACATATTTAAAGGCCTCTTGGTGTGTGCGCGAGTGTATACCCGTCCTTTTTTCCCCCTAAGGTAAGTCTTTCCACTCCTGGGATTGGAATGACTCCTTACCCTCTCCCTTAAAACCCACATCCTTTCGTCTTTCCCTCTCCTTCCCTCTTTCCTGATGAGGCAACAATTTGTTGCGAAAGCTTGAATTTTGTGTGTATGTTTGTGTTTGTTTGTGTGTCTGTCGACCTGCCAGCACTTTCATTTGGTAAGTCACATCATCTTTGTTTTTAGAAAACATAATGTGAATCTTATGATTAGTTTCATCAGATACAGACTCTTCAGTACCAAATATTAAATCATGAGTATTTATAACATGTAGTATTACATTATGTTAATTATAGGTAGAATTAAATTAACTGCCTACAACAGTGATAACTCCATATGACAATTCTTATTACCCTGTTCCATCTGCTGTTTAAAACTTTTAGTACATGTTTTATGAACAATAGTGTTCTTCTTTTTGCAAATGCTTGAACAAAAGTTATATTCATGTAATTTATGTGTACTGTACTAAAATAAGTGGTGTGAACTGAAAATAAAAATATGGCCATAAATGTGCGTAATGGGATTCTGGTGTTGCAAATAGTATGCTAATCAGGTGGTCTGTAACATTACAACTCGAATACATTTATAGATGACTTTCTTCATTTATGTATGATGTTAACATATTTATGTTTTTCACTTTACTATGTACGAGGGCAATTGACATTTGTATTTTTCTATTAGTAATGCCATTACTTTGTCTTTCAGGTAAGGGAGCGTACTGAACGAGATGGTATCATTGAACAGAAAACAAATCAGTTAAAAGAGCAGCACAAAGTTTTGGAGGGTATGGAGTCTAATTTGAATGAGAAGCAGATTCAAATTGATTCATTACGCTCTTTAGTTACGACAAGAGACTCAGCTCTAATGTCTTTGGAAGCTAAATATACTTCAACCAAAGCAAGTGCAAGAAGTATGGAACTGAAGCTTGATGCATCGGAGAGAGAGATTCAAAGGCTAAAAGATGAGGTAAGCTTTTAATTTCTGTTGTTTATTATGCATACAGACATTAGTCCTTTCAGAACCAGTGAGTTTAAGGCCTGCTGTATAAAGCAATTGACCTTGGATTATTACAGAAAATGATGGCATATCAAGCTGTTTAGAAATCTGGTTGTTTAAATATTAATCCTAAATTATATCACCATGCAGTGAAGTTGGATGAGCTTCGACAGAAAATTTTGTGATTAAGTAAAGTTCAACCACTATGATAAATTCACAATCTAGTCGCATTATAAAACATAACTTTTGTTTTGCGCAAATAAGAGTTAAAAAAAGAAGTAACGAATGAAGTTACTA